>NC_049904.1:28863820-29463820 GCF_001411555.2 Juglans regia
CAATACATTAACCCTACAAAGGAGCGAATGGCCATATTCACAAAAGCACAAAACCACGCATACAAAAGAATACAAGAGATAAGATTTTAGCTCCAGAGAAGACAGCTCCAATCCATTAAAAGTATGATTATTTCTCCTGCTCCAAATTAACCATAGGGCCCTGCTACATCCACCGAGAAACCCCACCAAAGGTTTCTACCGACAGTGCAAATTTTTTTTTTTCCAAACATTTTTTAATCCCCCTTAAACATTTTTTTAAAAAAATCACAAACTCATTAAAAAGCCCTTCCTTAACCATTAAGTTTTAAAAAAAAACAACAACAAACAACAACAATCGGTGGGATTTGTAGGTGGGAATATCATTTCCCTTAACCATATAAAGCAAAGAGGGAATACATTCCAGGAGGGACTACTCCTATCTTCCGAACTAACCTTTCCAACGAAAGAACCTCATCAACCATCTTTAGTGGTGTATTTTCTCCCAAAACACTATAATTCAAAATAAAAGCACTCAAAAAAGGACTATCTGGAGAGCAAAGCACACTCTTTTCTATCGATTCATCTACGTACTGCACCATCAACATTCCTCAAGGAAGTTCTTCTGGGATGCATGTATGGTTATGTTCTTTCTACCACTCAATGGCTAAAATTTGAAGATGGAGGTGATGTGCCTTTCACCTAAAGCGAATGCTCTCTTCCACTGCACGTGTGTATAAGTTTGCAATGAAAAGAAAGTCAGGCATAAATTTCAGCAATCTAAAAATTACCAAACTACAGCGACGAGTCTTTCCTAATGCAAATTTGCCCAGCAGATTCAAGTTCCCACAACAACAGGTTAGCTAGTACATTTTAGCTGCTAAGGAAAGAAAAAGACTAACTTAAAAACAAAGTGTCAAAAGAATTCCCATGACCTTGCTTACTAAAGAAAAAAAAGGAAAATGAAGGAAATGAGATTACAGACTGAAAAAACCTCAAACCGAGTGTTCCATCATATGTAACCTGAAAGACTCAAACTACTTCTTGAGGTTCTTTTAATAGCTTTATCACATTTTCTCGGTAGCCAAACAAACGAAGCATTGAGGAAATCAATAAAGAAGATAGCTTTCCCAGTTCCTGACACAGATGCATTACAGTAGAAGTGAACTAAATCACAAGCAAATCAATAATTAAAAAAAAAAACTGAAAAAATAACACGGGTGTCACATTTATAGCTGCGAGGAAATGATAGAAAAGGGGTAAAAAAAAACGAGGAGATGAAGCCAAACTCTAAAACCCATCACTGACTCAAAAAAAAACAACAACAAAACAAAACAAAGTTGTAAAATCCAAAGTGCACGCAAACATCCCAAATATTTTGGTCCAAAATCTCTTCCAACCACAAAGAAAGCACAAATCAAGCAAAAGATAATAAATACCCAAAGGGCAGCTTCGTACCTAATCCCTGACCCTAAATTGAGGGTGAAGACGACAAAAATGGCGCGCCGTCGAGGATGGAGGGTCAGACGGCTGTTGTATGTTCAGTTTTGAGGGCTCGATTCTGTGTATCCCTTAAAACGACGACGCCTCTCGAGGATATTTCTAGTCATGTTTGCGCCACATCGGTCGCTTGAACGACAGTGCCTTTTAACTATGGAACGGAAATGATTGAGAATAGGGCTGTAAACGAGCCGAGCTCGAGCGAGCCTGGGGTGTGCGAGCTCGGCTCGTTTACTACTCGAGTCGAGCTCGAGCTCGGCTCGTTTATCAGTCGAGCACATTATAGCGTCCGAGCTCGGCTCGTGTAGAAGGGAAGTAAGTTCGAGCTCGGCTCGAGCTCGATTCTGTTAACGAGCCGAGCCCGAGCTCGGCTCGAGCTCGGCTCGCTTATGACAAAAATTTAAAAATTAAAATGTTTAATATAAAATTAAAATAAATGCTCATAATTTATATATTTTGTCCAACATTATAATTTATTACTCATAATATAATATTATATTTATATTAATTAGTGTAATATAGTAGTGCTATTATACTAATTCCATATAAAACTAAATTAATATGTAAGTTGTAACACATGTTATATACTAATACTATAACATATTATATTTATATTAATTAGTATAACACGTCATATAAGTATATAACATTATCTAACTTTATCTTTTATCAAACATTATAATCTATTATTCATAATATAATATTATAGATCTATTATATACTAATACTATAATACTATTATACTAATATGATAAGGAGATGGTGTAATTTGTAAATTTATAATGTTATATATTATGTAACATTATAAAACTTCTAGTTTTATAGAACTAATATTATATTGTTAATATTATATAATATTAGTTCTAGTTAAACTAGAAGTTAATATTATAAATTTATATATTGTATATGTAGTGGACTATAAATCTATAAAACTAAGTCTATATACATATTTATGTATATTATAAATTATATATATCTAACTTTTGGCTATTATATATATATATATATATAAATATTGTATTATATATATACAAATATATACGAGTCGAGCTCACGAGTCAAGTCGAGCTTCAAACGAGTTTGTTCACGAACATTAATCGAGCCGGTCGAGCTTTATACGAGTTTGTATCGTTTAATAATCGAGCCTAATTCTATGTTTACGAACGGCCCATTTAATATTCGATTCGAGTCGATTTCGAGTTTAATCGAGTCGAATTCGAGCTGCCTGTCGAGTAGCTTGTTTATTTTACAGCCCTAATTGAGAATAATAAGAAATAAAAAACTTTTAAATTTTTAATGGCAACTATTTTAATTTTTAAAGAAAAATTAGTCCTAAAATTTAAATCAAATTTTACTATTTAAATTATGTAAATTTATATATTAACTTGAAAATAAAATAACTCATCTAAAAAATAATACACATAACATTTTTCACAATTTCTTACGCAATTATATTTTAAAATGTGAGACAGTTTTATAAAATATCGTTAATTTATAAAAATGCCTTAATATATTTGTATCATTTAAAAACATGATTGTTAAAAGAGTTGTATTTATATCATTACTCTTTTAATTACCATTTAATTACCATCGTTTCACTATCTTCTCGTATGACATCAAATGATTTGATGATAATTAATGAATGATAAATAATTTTTTAATAATTTAATATCAAATCATAAGATAATGGAAAAAAATTAATTAATATATCTTATAATAAAAGTTCATAATTGATGTAACAAAACTTATTTTTAACAATATGGGCTTGCAAATAGAGTTTTTTAATTTGACGTACTACAAAAAATTATTTCAGTTTATAAATTTTATTTTTGTAAGATCATTTTATAAAGCATATATTTCTTTAAGATTTATAATAAAAATGAATTTTTATTATATGTTGGATGAGATCACATAGCTATCAAATTTTAAAATAAAAATAAAATTTTTATACTAATTAATGTACAGATTTTCGCATCAATTATGAATTTAATCTGTTCATAAATAAACTCTCAAATAGAACTATTATTTCCCAATACAAGTAGATAAGTTCTGCAAAAGCTTTGATTTTGAGAAGAGTTTTACTATGTACAAGTAAGTTTGCATACCAATCTGCGTATTGATATTGTTGTCATCATATTTTAAATTCAAATTAGTACTATTTTTAATAAAATTTATTTTCTAACTAATCATATTGAATGAATGTACATATTAATATGCAGAATCATTTACAATTAAATTTTTCCTTTTTAGAATTAGGTAATCTCAAAAACCTTCGGCACTTGGAGGCTAGGTCATTGATAGGCCAAGATGGGCTAGCTTAGCTCAAGTCCATATCAGGCCGAAATATTTGGGCTGTGGGTTGAACTGGCAGAAGCCCATATAACTACTTAGACCATGCAATGAATTAGTGCTCGCCCTAACAAAATAGAAAAATGATATCTGTAATCTTAAAGTGTATAAAATTTATGCACTCTCAATTGATAAATTTGAAACCTATATAAAATTATTATTTTTTTAATGATGATGTGGATCATAAGTTTATCAATTTTTTTTCAAAATGAGTGTGCAATGCTTACACATTCCAAAATTATATCTAATATTACTCAAATAACTCAAATAAACAAAGATCATTTGTAAGCTTACTATTTTTACTTTTCCTCCATTCTCGTAAACCCTTGCTTTATATTTCCAATTACTAATAATCGAAAATATCATTTATTGCATTCTAATCTTATATTCATGTTGATGACGTGTTTTGCACATCTGGGCCTAGTTCCAACAACCAGGATTGAGATCCTGCTACATGCGACACTAATACAAAGGCAGGCTCGGACCTTTGATACCAAAGTCAGTTTTCTTCTTTCTTAATGAATTATTTTGAATCAGCGTGAAGAGAGATTATTAGTACATGGGGTCAGACTTTTATACGAGATATTGGAAAACATTCTGTATCCTGTCAATGGTAAGCATCATGCCCATAGTTTTCAAGCCATGGTATTTAATGCGATATAACTTCTGAGGTGGAGTCATTAATGCGACGGCTCCTTGGGTGGCTTCTCAATTGTAGGCGGTCGGCGCGGTCATTTCTCGTTCCCTTTGTCAGGAAATGGAGGCCTGTCTATGATCCCCGCTCACGTGCCAGTGTAGATCTTTAAATGCTAGGTGTTGACAGATCCCATTTGTCCCCTTGGATCTGTTTCCTGCGCGAGGAATACCCCAACTTTTCTCATACGACTCCTGGACTAAATTCTCTTGGTGGATCTTGGACGGTCCACCAAGATTAGGGTTTGAGACTGCTGCATGATGTTGGGTCAATTAATTAATAAACAAACCGAGGTTATAAATTCTCTAATCTGTCACTATCGTATAGTACTGATCAAGGGACGTACGTTATATATTAAGCATGAATTAGTTTTAAAATCGTCTGAAAATCTTTAAAATTAATGTATTAAAAAATCATTTTATTCTATTAACTTATATATATATATATATTTGATATTTCTTTACTTCAAAATTATTTAAAAACTTTTCTTATGGAATCTTTTGGAAAGCTAATTCACGTGGAACTCTCTCTAATCGTACGTACATTGAGTACTACAAATATAAATATATTTTTATATAATTCATTCCATTTGTTGCATTGTTTGATGATCTTGTAATTGGCAATAAAACAAATAATCAATAAGACATGCTAGCAGCTTATGCGCTCGGAAACCAACATCATTCAACAAACAACGTCCAAACATATGAAAAATGGATAATGATATACATACAAATTTTATATTTTAATTTGAGAGTATTTGTATTAAATTACCGATCTTATTTTTATATGTTATTTTATAAAAATGTCATTCAGTTAAAATAAAATTATAAAAATAATTATACTCGTATTTTATTTTTAAGATAATATAAATTGCGTTGCCGAGTTCAAGAGATCATCGTATCGTAATCATAAAGGGTGAAATGTGTTGTTGGGTGTTACAAAATAACAAAGGTTGAATGGTACGATTTAGCTGTTAATTAATTATCCCATATTTTAGAATGCCAATCCATCTATTAGAGCTTAAGACCTCACACCTCCCAAAATTAGTAGACAACATATGCATAACGACTACGATTAGATATTTTGATTCATCCAATACATATACATATATAATATATTTATTTATTTTAGTAATTCGATGGATTCAAAACATTAAAAAAGATAGACCAAATATATATATATATATATATACACATATATATCTCCTTATACTTAAAAGCATCTATCGCCCGATCAACATTAAGATGAACAGTAACTTATTTTACGTTTTCTTCCTCCCCTCACACTCCTCTCTATCTCACAGCAAAATCATAAATTCTCCTTACATCCAACTCTACATCCTCACAGTAAATTCACCACATAAATCACAAATCAACAGATCTTGTGAAGAGAGAATGTAGGAGCTGGGGCTTCGGCTGGAGGAAAGGAGGAAGAGGAGGGGACGTCGGTGAAGTACGAGGTTACTGCTGGCGGTGCGATGGTTAACGACGGCGCTACGAGGAGAAACCCGTATGTCGAGACCCATTTCGAGTTGCTCACGTGTGGCTGAGGGAGGAGCTGCTAAGGGGCTTCAACAGTGGGTTTTGCTCGCCAGAGTGAGGGAAACCGGTGAGGTGATTGGTTACGCCACAGGGTGGCGCACGGCAGCGTTGGGCTGCTTGAGGGAGAAGAGAGAGAGAGAGAGAGGACGCGCGGGGAAGTAAGGAGCTGCCAAGGGAATTTGATGGTGGGGTTTGGTCGCTGATGACGTGGTCGGTGACACCGCACAGTAGCGCACGGCTGCTTGAGAGAGGAGATCGTGTGAGAGAGAGGGAGGACGTGGCTGAGCGGAATGAGAGAGAGGAAGAAAGTGAAAGTGAGGGGAAAATAAAAGATTTTGGGATTTAAATCCAACCTTTAATCTTAAGTCTCTAAATTTGATCTAATAGTAAAAATTTAACTGCTGATTTAAATTAATTTAAAATAAATAATTAACATATAAATATCATATCATAAATAAATTATTAAATTTAATTTATAAAATATTAAAATTTTTAGAATTTAAATCCAACCCTTCATCATAAGTCTCTAAATTTGATCTAATGGTGAAATTTAAATATTGATTTAAATTAATTTAAAATAGATAATTAACATATAAATATCATATCATAAATAAGTTATCAAATTTAATTTATAAAATATTAATCTTGCATCATTAGATAAATGATAAAATTTTGTTAAATAATTTTAAAAAAATAAAACTATATAAATAATTAGAATTTTAACATAATTTAAATATGATAATATTTTTAATTAACTAAATTAGATAAATGTCCATTGGATATTATCCTGCTGCTAGTATAATAATGATATATATATATCTACTATATATATAAATGCGAAGGTTGTTAAGTACCCACGTCGATGGATGCTTGTAATGGATGAAGATGGAATGTAGAAAGTGAAAGCTGTAGTAAATAACAGACTGCACGGAAGGTGTTTGATGAAAATACCATGAGAGATTTGAATTGCTACGGGAGTACTTTGAGGGCTCCCAACCTCCTTACAATGTAATTCTTACAATCAGATTCTTCAATACCATTCCTCTCCACTCACTTTTCCCTTTATGCTTACAATTTCTCTCACTTGTAACTAACTCTCCCAATTGATAAACTAACCTTACTGACTATGAAATTGCAAATGACAGACACAGGTTTTAACCTCAACCTTGACTCCAACGCACCGTTTGAAGTTACTAACTTAAACGGTGCGTTTAACATTTATTAAACGCAGCAACTAAAACATAAAACGCACTCACCCCCTGATTAATTCGAAACGCACGCACACTGCCCCCCATTCCACTTGAAACGCACGCACACTTCACGATTTCTCTTCCAACGCACGCCACCGACTTAGTCTTCAGGATCGCACTACGCACCGTTTCACTTTCACCTCTTTACGTCGTCGTTCCGAGTTAAACTTCAACACTTAATCACTTCAGCCTTTGTTTCTTACTTCCAGTTCGACGTTCCTTAGTTCTTAGCTCTAGGGTTCTTCGCTCCTTGTCCCGAATCCATCCGCCGGTTCATGACAACTCCCTCCCATCACAACACCTTGCCCACAAGGTGTGGGTAGAGGCCTTGCAGACGCCATAGCAGTTCCCAGGTGTTTTCTTCAGTCGGCAACCCCACCCACTTCACGAGGACCTCGGTAACTGCTCTTGCACCTTGTTTCTTCATGCGCCTTTCAATAATTCTTTCTGGTTCTGGTCTTAATTCACCTGTGTGATCCGTAGGTGGGAGTGATGGAAAGATTGGAACTTGACAGCCAATTTTTCTTTTTAGACAAGACACATGGAAGGTCGGGTGGATCTTGGAAGATTCTGGAAGCTTCAATCGGTAAGCCACTGCTCCTATTTTAGCTTCAATTTGAAAGGGCCCATAGAATCTGGGAGCTAATTTCATGTTGTGTCGAATGGCTAGGGTTTTTTGTCTGTACGGTTGTAGCTTCAAATAGACCCAATCTCCTACTTCAAATTGTCTCTCAGTCCTTTTTTTATCAGCAAAATGTTTCATTCGATTGCTAGCTTCACTTAGATTATTCTTCAGCAACTGTATTATCTGATCCCTATCCCTTAAAACTCGGTCTGCCATGTGATTCATGCTTGTTCCTGGAACATAAGATAGTAAGGTGGGAGGAGGATACCCGTACACAGCTTCAAAAGGGGTCATTTTTGTTGATGTGTGATAAGTGGTGTTGTACCACCACTCTGCCATAGGTAACCAAACTGACCAGGACTTGGGTTTAACCCCTGCATAGCATCTTAGGTAGCATTCTAAGCCCTTGTTAAGTGCCTCGGTTTGGCCATCGGTTTGAGGATGATAGGCCGAGCTATAGTCAAGAGAGGAACCCTGGGAGTGAAAGAGAGCCTGCCAAAAAGAACTCAAGAAAATAGGATCCCTATCCGACACCACGGACCTAGGAAACCCATGCAGCTTAAAAATATTTTTCATAAACACATCAGCGACTATTTGAGCAGTATAGGGGTGAGACAAGGCTATAAAGTGGCCATATTTTGAAAAACGGTCCACTACCACAAAAATAACACTGAACCCCTTAGAGTTAGGTAACCCATCAATAAAATCAAGTGATATGTCGGTCCAAGGCTGATCCGGAATGGGTAAGGGTTGTAATAACCCTGCTGGATAAGTTGTTTCATATTTAACAGCTTGACAAGTCTCACATTCTCTCACCAGCTGTTTGATGTCCTTCTTCATCCCCTTCCAATAAAAATCTCGTTTGGCTCTTTGATATGTTTTTAAATATCCGGAGTGACCTGCATGGGGATTATTGTGAATGTACTGCAGCACTTTTAGCTTAAAATCAGAATCCGGGTTCAAAACCACCCTTCCCTTCTTAATAATCAGCCCTTGTTGCACAGTAAATCCTTGAGGAACGTTCTGATTTTGATGCAGATTTTTGAGTAACTCCACTAGCTCCGTAGAGTCGAGGTAGCTTTTTTTTAACTCCTCAATCCAAAGAGGCGTAGGGAATGAAATCATAGCTGAGCAAACCGACTCTTGATCTTCCCCTTCCCTTCTTGAAAGGGCATCCGCTGCCTTGTTTTCCTTACCCTTTTTGTATTCAATGGAGAAATCATAACCCATGAGTTTTGTAATCCATTTCTGTTGCTTCTCAGTTCCCACCCGCTGTTCTAATAGAAACTTAAGGGCTTGTTGGTCAGTTTTTATGATAAAGGGCTGCCCAAGGATATAGGGTCTCCACTTTTGTACTGCAGTCACAAGAGCCAATAATTCCTTCTCGTAGGTCGAAAGTAGCAAGGCCTTACCCTTAAGGGCCTGACTTAAGAAATAGATGGGCTGTCCTAGCTGCATTAACACTGCCCCTATCCCTTTTCCGCTTGCATCACACTCAATTACAAATGGCCTGCTGAAATCAGGAAGTTTAAGGACCGGTGGTTGAGACATGGCCTGTTTTAAGGCTGTAAAAGCCTTGCAGGCCTCCGGGTTCCACGTGAAACTGTTTTTTCTGAGTAAGGAAGTAAGTGGTGCCGCGATGAGGCCATAATTCCGGATAAATTTCCGATAATACCCGGTGAGTCCAAGAAACCCTCGTAAAGCTTTCACATTCTTAGGTTCGGGCCACTCTATCATTGAAACAATTTTTGAAGGATCAGCCATCACTCCCTTGTCATTAATAATGTGTCCCAAATAATCAACTTCATCAACCGCAAACCGACACTTGGATTTCTTTGCAAATAGGCAGTGCTGTTTCAGTGTGTTTAGAACCTCCCTTAGGTGAGTCACATGGTCTCCCATTGATTTGCTGTACACAAGAATGTCATCAAAGAAAACAAGCACAAATTTTCTCAAAAAAGGTTTAAAAACATCATTCATGAGCCCTTGAAATGTGGCGGGGGCGTTAGTGAGCCCAAATGGCATTACCAAAAATTCATAATGTCCCTCATGAGTACGAAATGCTGTTTTGGGAATGTCACTAGGCACGACTCTCACTTGATGATAGCCCGATCGCAAATCGAGTTTAGAAAAAATTACTGCCCCAAAGAGTTCATCCAGCAGCTCGTCTATAATTGGAATAGGGAACTTGGCTTTTATTGTTTCCTTATTAAGTGCCCTATAGTCCACACAAAGTCGCCAACTCCCATCGGCCTTACGAACCAGCAAAACAGGGGATGAAAATGGACTAGAGCTAGGCCTAACCACCCCCGACTTCAACAACTCAGTAACAATCTTTTCAATTTCAGTTTTCTGGTAATATGGGTAACGGTATGGTCGACTTGAAATTGGTTGAGTGCCGTCCTTGAGGACTATATGGTGGTCATGACTACGGGGTGGTGGCAGCCCTTGGGGTTCACTAAATACCCCTTCAAACTCCTCCAACAGATCAGAAATTTGCCCTCCCACCTCGGTACATTTTTCATTTGTTACCTCCTCACACATGATTTGCAGCAAAATGCCCTTCCCGGTAGTCATAGTTGCCTTAAGCAACTTATCCCCATCCTCCACTACCGATGGATTTAACCTTAATCCTTTGAGTTCAATCGGTTTTCCATCCAAAACAAAATTCATAAGAGATTTCGAAAAATTCCAGGATATAGTGCCCAATGTTTCCAACCATTGGATGCCCAACACAATGTCACAACCCGCAAGGTCCAATAAATGAAGAGGTGGGTGTAGTAAGTTACCTTGGACCTTTAGAGGGGCTGACCGGCATATTCCTTCACTGCTAAGTCCTTGCCCATTGGCGACTCGCACCCTTAGATTCACTGAATAATCCACTGGTAATTTTAATCTTGATGCTACAGCTGTGTCAATAAAATTGTGCGAGCTGCCTGAGTCCAGCAGTATAACCACTTGTTCGCCCAAGATACTTCCAACTACACGCATGGTTTTTGATGTGGGGGTACCCGCAATGGCTGCCAAGGAGATTTCGGGTTGTTCATTGCTGCTGGACAGTGTTTCTGGCTGAGCTACTATCGCGTCATCCTGCAGCACCTCTTGCTCATCACTTTCATCCTCACTACCTTGTAGCAAATAAATTTTTGGACTCTTACACTTATGCAATGGATTCCACTTTTCATCGCAATGGTAGCATAAGCCTTTGCGACGTTTTTCATCCATTTGAGTGGAATAGACAGGTTTAGTTCCCCCCGTTGGATTTTTCCACTTATGATACACCTCCCCCGAGTAAGAGCTTTGTGAAGAGTGACTACCACTCATAGTATTTGGTTTGTCCCCTGTAGTTTTAGTGAATTTTTTTGTGCTGCAATAGTACTCCTCTTGCATTTTTGCTAACCCATATGCTGCATGTAAATGTACAGGGTTTAAAATACGGGTTGGAATGCGAACCTCGTCTTTCAAGTCGCTGAGGAAACAACTCAGCTTGTGAGAGTCGGAAAGACCTCTCACACGATTTGCCAAGGCCTCAAACTGGCTCATGTAAGCAGCAACAGTGCCAGACTGTTTTAGCCTCGTCAAGGCCTCCATTGGATCGTCATACGCGGTGGGACCAAAGCGAAGGAGTAAAGCCCTGGAAAACATGTCCCAATCCCGGAATATTCCCCCATTTTCAGCTTCTTGGAACCAAACAAGGGCCTCCCCTTCCATGTGGTAAGAGGCCATCAACAAGCGGTGAGGTAGTGGAGTTTGGTGGAAATCAAAGTAGTGGTTGGCTTTAAAGAGCCAAGCTGCCGGGTTAGTTCCTTGAAAATGAGGAAAATCCAACTTTACACCCCTGGGGTTAAATCTTCTTGGGTCTGTATTGTCGAATTCCAGTTGGAATGGATTGTGTGGGGGTGGGGGTGGGGGTGGGGGAGGATTGTTTTGTTGGGCGAAATGGGCTCTGAGCATATCTTTAATCTCTTGAACATCTGTCTTAACTTCAAGGATCTCCTGTTTAGCTTGATCTGAATCTGTAGGGCATCAACCATCTGCTGCTGTTGTTGTTTTGACCGAGTGTTTTCAGCCATGTTTTCAGGGTGTTTGGATGAATTTTCTGGGTTTTTGGATGACTTTTCTGGGTTTTTGGATGAATTTTCTGGGTTTTTGGATGAAGCTGCGTAGGATCGGTTGGCTGCTGTACCACTTGTTAAGTACCCACGTCGATGGATGCTTGTAATGGATGAAGATGGAATGTAGAAAGTGAAAGCTGTAGTAAATAACAGACTGCACGGAAGGTGTTTGATGAAAATACCATGAGAGATTTGAATTGCTACGGGAGTACTTTGAGGGCTCCCAACCTCCTTACAATGTAATTCTTACAATCAGATTCTTCAATACCATTCCTCTCCACTCACTTTTCCCTTTATGCTTACAATTTCTCTCACTTGTAACTAACTCTCCCAATTGATAAACTAACCTTACTGACTATGAAATTGCAAATGACAGACACAGGTTTTAACCTCAACCTTGACTCCAACGCACCGTTTGAAGTTACTAACTTAAACGGTGCGTTTAACATTTATTAAACGCAGCAACTAAAACATAAAACGCACTCACCCCCTGATTAATTCGAAACGCACGCACACTGCCCCCCATTCCACTTGAAACGCACGCACACTTCACGATTTCTCTTCCAACGCACGCCACCGACTTAGTCTTCAGGATCGCACTACGCACCGTTTCACTTTCACCTCTTTACGTCGTCGTTCCGAGTTAAACTTCAACACTTAATCACTTCAGCCTTTGTTTCTTACTTCCAGTTCGACGTTCCTTAGTTCTTAGCTCTAGGGTTCTTCGCTCCTTGTCCCGAATCCATCCGCCGGTTTATGACAAAGGTTGGATAAACAGTATTTTCGTCTAACATTTTCATTTCCAATTTTGCCCTCACTTGTATTCCAAAATTACATTCTGTTTCCTTTTATACCGCACACAACCCAAATCCTCTCTCTCATCGTCGGCTCTCTGCCTCTCCCTTCCGACTTCTCTGTCTCAATTCACACTTCAAAAATTCTTCATTAGAGAACATTACACCCAGATTTAAAAAAGAAAAAAAATCAACCCCTCCGATTTGAGGAGGAAGATTTCTAAGATTTCAAAATTTATACAAAATCACTAAAACACTATATCCATATACAAGAAAGCCAAACAAGAACAAAGCCAGAGACAAGAACACCCTCTGTGCACTGCTGTTACTGCTTCCATCGTTCATTTGTATTTCCCTTAGCCCAGATTACATCACAAGGTGCAGATTGTTAACATATACACGATCTGAACAAGAAAATAATAAAACAAAAACTTCAGATCTCAAAGAATCCTACATTCAGATTTGAAGAAGAAAAAAAAAAAAAACCTCAGATCAGAACAAGAAGAAAAAAAAAAAAACTCCACCTTTCTCATGAAGAACAACCGTGTTCTTCGTTGGCTGATCTAGGTTGCAGTTTTCTTCATTTTCTTTGAGACCAAACACGGGAAACGTCTGTAGAGAGGAGATTTGAGAGACATGGTTGAAGAATCGTGAGGACAGAGAGAGAGACCTCTGGTTTCTGAAGAAAAATAGATTAAAAAAGATAGAGGTGTGTGTGAGAGAGTGAGAGAGAGAGTCAGAAGTGGGGGAAGAAGATTCGGGAAGGGAAGGCTGGTGGGGGGAAGAAAAGTAAAAAAAGTATGGGCTAGGCTGACCGAATGGGAAGAAATAGAAAAAGATAAAAAATGAATGGGGTGTGGGCTGGGTTTATAAGATTTTCTTTGGGCTTTATAAGTGCATTTTAGATCTTATAAGAAATAATCTTAAATATTATTTTTCGAAAATGATAGTAAATTTTCATAAAATTCTTAAGGAAATAAAAACTCTAAAGAGATGAACTTTAACGTTGCATAGTGTTTTATTCCCTTCATAAGAATCAAAAGAAAATGTTTACAAATTAAATTTTAATGTAGTGCAGTATTTTATATCTTTTAATTTTGAGTCCTGTAAATATTGAATTGAATTTTTGTATTCTACTACAAATATGTAGTTAGCTATATAATTTCCTCCGTTTCTATTAATGGTTTCTTTTCAGTGATTTATTAAAATATATACTTTCTAAACCTAAATGTTTCTTCCGTTTTAGGATAAATTGAATATTTTCTTTCAAAATAAATATATTTCTTAGTATAATTATAAATTTCCATCGGGGAATGAATTATAATTTTTTAATAATTTAAATAAATCTGGATATTTATTAGATCTCTTATTTTTCTTAATATGTAGTTATTTAATAAATGTAAATATAGATGGAATGACTTTGGACTTAATTATTAACCTATATTCTGTTCATTGTTTTTAAAAATTATTATACCAATTGCTCATAAAATTGTAATAAGAAATTACAAGACCACCTACCATATTTCTAAAATATTGCAAGTCAAATTTCTGAGAAATAATAGATGATTCATTTAGGCGCACAAATAAATCAACTTGAATAGTTGCGCCAAAAAAAATATACTAAATTTTAAAATCAAATTTTTTATTCTTGATCTAAAATTAAAATTTTTTATTGTAAAATAAAATGATGAGTTTTAATAAATATTTCTTAGAGTTATCTAAATAATGAGAGTTCTTAACTTAAAATAAATTAATGAATATTAAATAATATTCTTAAAATAATAAAATCATTTAAATAAATTAATTTTTTAAAACTACATTATTCTCGGAACTCCGAAATATAAAAATGTTTACTTGAAAATTAGTCTTTGTTCAATGACACTACAATACCTCATTTAAAATGATTTTGGTAAAATATTTAGAAGATTTTAGAATACTTGACTCAATTTAAAAATCATCAGCTATATTTAAAATAAATATATTAGATTTAAAATGATTTTTTTTAAATGTTATTCATCATCTCTACATTACATACCAATATGTGATTTTTTTTTTTATGTGTAAACACACATATTTAAACATCAATATACATATGTTTAAATTGAATGGTAAAAATGAGAAATCACATGTTACTGTATAGTATAAGAGATGATGAGCTGAATTTTTTTTTTTTTAATTCATCTTTTCTACTTTTTAAAGTAATTTCTTTGTTTAGAAAATAAAAAATTATGTAAAATTAAACTAAACACACGTGCACGTTATCCTTTCCTAGTATATATATAAACTTAGCCCGAAAGAATCTAAAAAACAGGACAGAGGAGTATGCATACCAACCAATTACCATGTTGTCTAGCTGTTTTTCTTGAGAATAATTAATATTAATTAATATAAAAAATAGTAATATTTTGATATTTTTCTTTATAAATATATATAATAAGTCACACGCATGAAACTTGTAATAAAATAACTCTTTTATCCGCATAATTTGTAAACGATCGACGTATTAATTGTTCCAATATTGAGATTATTTGCTTTGCATAAGAGGAAGTATGGAACAAGCAAATGATCAACGTCGTCAAGAAAAATCATTCGCATTTTGACTCCGGATCTCCATAATTTATTTGACAAGTGATCACATCACATCATGAAAAAGCACCCGCCCCATCTTTTATATATATATATATATATATATATATACTTCTTGATTTAAAATGTGTAATTATTTATCCGAAATTATTAGAAAAATATTTTTATTTATCTTAATTTATATTTTCAATAAAATGGATGGTGTGTTTTTAATTAATTAAGTTGTTATATAATTAGTAAAATAAAACTAATTTAATATATATCCCATCAATCAACATAATTGATAAAGATAGAAAATAAATAAAAGATGAAAGGCAATGTTATTGAAATTGGATTAATCATGGTGACATAATTCCGTTTTGATAGTGAGATACTTTTAAGTATTTTGTGAAAAATAAATAAAAATAATAATAAAATAATAAATAATAATGAAATATTCTGAACAGAATACCATTCTGATCAATACTCAGAAAATTGATTTATAATATTTCTCATGATTATACATTAAATGAACAAATTGGATCAATAAATAAATTAGACAACCATCTTCTAATCAACAAAAATATGTTATGGGATTGAAGAAGTTGACACCCTCACCGAGTTTATCAATTGTTAATTCACAATTTGTAAACTAAATATCACCACTATTGATAAAGATTATTGAGTTTTATAAACTAGTTTAGGAAGACTTTGTTAAAGCTAAATAGTAAATCCATGGGAGGCTAAAATATATATTTTTAGGTTATTTAACTATTAAAAAATAACACATAATGTAATTAATAATTTTTTTTTTTTTGTAGAAACTCGTATTTGTAAATAATGATATAGATTCAAAACTTATTTCTCTAATGAAGTAAATCGGAGATTTTAGTCCCCCATGACAACGCTATAAATAATAAATGGGTGGATGTACTCAAATTTCAATTAAGGACACGAAAATAGATAGGCACTTGCTTGCTATTGATATATTTTCGAATTTTTTTATTAAATTAAAAGGTCTAATTCTCATTTCGTTATTTCTTTAAATAATATAATAAGGAGGTAATGTTTAAGAATAATGTTCATTTTGGTACCGAGAAAATGATGAATAATAATTGTTAAGAAAAATATTAAAAAATTTAATATAAATTATATTAAAAATTTAATATAAATGATAATTTATATTAAAAAAAAATTAATATAAATTATCTGAATTTATAAATAATAAAATAATATTTACAGTTATAGAATATGTAAATATTATATATTTAAAAATAAATAAATATGAAGTTGCATGAAAAATTTTATTTTTTAATAATAAACTTTATTTTTTTTATAAAAAAAATTGTACAACGCTTAAATAACTTACTACTATATTTAACATTAATCATTATAAATTTATTTGAATGAAATTATGATAAATAATAACTTTCTCAATTGCAATCCAACTGAATTACATACTTTGATTAGATTGGAATTTGGAGGACAGAAGTACTGAAATACAGAGTGAGGGGTATATTGGTCAAAAGGTATAGATAAGGTTGGATACTCAAGGCAGTAAAAAAAAAAAAAATGAAAACGGAGAGAGAGAGAGCTCGAATCATTGAGCAGAAAAATGAAATGGTAGTATCAGAGAAAAGTACAGATTGGTGGGCTGTCTTCCCGCCATTAACACCATTCCCCATTCTCCACCACACCTCACCACCCACTCTCTCTCTCTCTCTTTCTCGTTGTGTCTGGAAACGACAGGAAATCTGGAACCTCCTCGGCTATAAAAATAGGAGTAATAGCGAACTTTTTCGAGTGTTGTAAGGTTTCTACAAAAGCGCTCGAGAGAGAGAGAGAGAGAGAAAAAAAAAAAGTCTAAAAAATATTACAGCCGGAGGCCTGGTCCTTCTACTAGGCTTTTACACGCTCGTTGAATCCTTGCAGACACTGAGAGAGAGAGAGAGAGATGGTGAGAGAGCCATACTCTTCAGATATGGAAGTTGGGATGAACATGATGAACAACGACATGAATATGAAGCCTGCATGGCTTGAGGGTTTGATGGCTGAAACATTCTTCGGCGCTTGTGGGGCCCACGAGAATCGCAGGAAGAACGAGAAGAACGTCTTTTGCTTGCACTGTTGCCTTAGTATTTGCCCCCACTGCTTCCCTTCTCACCGCTCCCACCCTCTCCTTCAGGTACACATCATGTACAGTACCCGTGATTTACATAGCTATGTGCGCGATCTTCGATTTCCTTTGCAAAAATCATTTTATTTTCACCCATGCGATTGTGTTTAGGTCTTTTGGAACCATGCTTGTTCTTTTTTTTTTTTTTTTTTTAACATTTTTCTGCAGATTCAAATTTTTTCTCGGCTCCGTCTGTCTCAATTCTTTGGTGGGTACTTGGGAATTCTCACGTGTTTTTGTTTTTATTTTTTGCTTCAGTTCTATTGCTCTTGAATTCTTTTCAAATGTAATTCAAGTGCAATTTTCTACTGGGTATCCTAAATCTTTGTGGTTTTCTTACCTCAACTTTTGTTCTGGGTATGTGGTAATTTTATTAGCGAATTTGCAGAATTTTCCTATGATATCTCATTTTTCAAGAACTTTCCCCATGTTTTAGTATTTATTTCACATAATACTCCAAGAATTATCTGCTCGTTATGGTTCTCCATGCGAAGATTTCAAAATCCTTGTCTAAAAATCTTGCAAAACGTTCAGTTCTGAATAGAGAACAAAAGGGAAAAAAACTCACTCTTTCGGCATTTCAATTCATTTGAATTTTGGCAGTTTTCCAAATTTTACTGAACTTCTACTGCGCAATAATCTTTCTTTAAGGAACGTCCCAAAAGTCTTCCAGAATTTGACCAAATTTCCGTTCTTTTGTTCACATACCAAATTGGATTCTATAGACATACTGTTTGAGAGCCCCTAAAATTAATTATTGATTTTTTATTTATTTATTTTAGTTTAATATAGCTTGTTCTTATCATATTTTTGAATCCATCCAAACCAAGATCGTCTTACTTATGTGGTCAGGCCTTGCTTAATTTATTGCATTTTCCATGTAGAAGGTTCTTTATAAATGGTTCACAATGTCTTCCCTGATCCCACTTTTTGGATTTGGTTTCTTTCCCATTTATGGAATATTTCTTATTTGTTCATTATTTCCCTGCAAAGGTCGCTCATGAGCTGTTGCTTTCATCGAAAGCGAAAGTTTGACCCAATTTTTCACATTTCCTGTTCTTGTTTGTCATTTTCCTGAAGAAATCCCTTCCATAACTAATTCTCAACTCGATCGATTGGTTCATTCAGTTTTCCTTGAATCAAGGTTGCATGCTAGCCCAACCTTTTCACCTAAAGTTCAAATTACCCACAGAATGCTGTAGCTCTTCTTCTATTTAATAAATGTCTATTTATATGCATATAAACAAATAAGTTTTTTGGTGCTTTTTTGCCTAAGATAATTTCGTATTTAATACAGGAAAAATCATTGACCTTTTATAGGTCATATATTTACATCACATTAATGGTGATTAAATTAGCTGCTGTAATTAAGATGGTCCTCTATTGTGGTTATATTATTTCCCGTGACAGGTGAGACGATATGTTTACCATGATGTCGTTCGATTGGGTGATCTGGAAAAGCTCATTGACTGCTCATATATTCAGGTTTTTATTATAATATTTCATAAGAAAAGTTACTGTAATAAAAATGTCGGAATTTAGTATACATCCATGCAAAAACGAAATCCAATTAGCTTTACTTGTTTTCTGCATTATAATTAACTGATCATGATGTGATTCCCTCGTTTGGCAGCCCTACACTATAAACAGTGCCAAAGTGATATTCTTGAATCAGAGGCCACAGTCTAGGTCTTTCAAGGGCTCTGCCAACATATGCTGGACTTGTGACAGGATTCTCCAAGAGCCATTCCACTTCTGTTCACTCTCATGCAAGGTCCATTTCGGTTTCCCCCCCTTCACTTACCTGTTTGCCATTTGAAGTGCTTTAATATTCTGATTGATGATCAAGTTTCAAGAAGACGTAGTCAAGGATCTTTGCAACTTGAGCAAATTAAACAACTTTGTCATGCCCAACTTGCTAAATTTGCAAAATCATGGAAGAATGGCATTTGGGGTTTGTAAGAAAAGTTCTCATATGGCCGGTTTGTTTTTGTTAAAAATTTATATTCTCTTCTCACTTTGGAAGTGCACATGAAATGATAGCTTTCGATCGTTAGCTTATATATAGTCCATAAAACCTAAAACTGAAAAAAAAAAATGCAGGTTGATAACATGGTGTGCCGAGGAGAAGATCTATCCAGCATTCTGTACAGGTTTGATGAATCCGATTTTGCAATTTCCCAGTTCGAGGGATTACAGATGGATGGCTCGGAGATGATAATTGATGATGATGATGGCCAAATTACCACAAGCTCCATCCTAGAGGATCCAGTAGTACAATACAGAGGTTCATCATGCTCCAATGAGGCCACTAGCAATTCCTTAATTTCACGCGAACCCGAGCTGGTGAAGAAGAAGAAAGGACGGGGCTTGCTCCCCGGGATTGTTCTCTCTCTCAGCAACAGGAGAAAGGGAGCTCCTCAGAGGGCTCCTCTTTCTTAAGATTTGAAAACTCAAGAAATAGAGATCTGAATTTTATTATTACATATAATTTATATGTTATTAGGTAACATTAAGGCTGGTCATGCTTAATCTGTCTTCTGAAGCAAGTACTCGTCTGTATTGAGTGCTATTTTTGCATTTTTCTTCTTTTTAACTGGAAGGTGCTTATATATGACATGACCTCTGGTGGGTGAAGATTTTCTGCATTTCAAGGCTAGCTATCCTCTCAACTCCACCAATTTTGTATCGATCATGTAATGGAACTTGCTGGTATAATATATATATATATATATTATTATATATATATATATATATGCACGTTATCTTGCATAAAAACCTTTTCATGCTATGTTGGGTCCTTTTCTTAATTAGTAGTCATTCTTCCTTGTTAGAACACTAATGGAATACAATGGCTATCATGTTTTATGACTTCGTGGTGATCATAGTTTGCATGTCAATATATAGGTCCTAATTATTTCCAAGTTAATGAAAAGTATATATATATAGTTGTATGGACTTTGAAACTTTTTTTTTTTTTAAATGAGAAATACATTCATTCATGACAGTGAAGTTATAGTCATGACTAATTAATACAGGGAAAAACTCATATTACAAGCCAATTAATCACGGTTAAGGCTCTACCAATGCATAAATTCCTTTGTGATTGGTATGGTCTTAACTTCGATAACTCTCTATAGACAAACTGTCTGAGAGATCAAACTCTGCCTAAACCAGAAATTTCAAACTCCACCATCCAGAGGGGGAGATGACTTTCACTCTATGAACAAAATTTCAAAGAGGCCATTTCTTTTTTATTATTAACCTAAAACAAAAGTAACATAAAATGTAAATGATATATAGGAAAATAGTGAAATACAGCTTGAAAAGCTATAGATTTGCATTTTCAACTTTAGAGAAAATAAAAAAAGCAAACACAGGGACTGTGGTGGCGTGTGAGGGACAGGCACCACCCTAGAAGTACAGCCGACAGTTGAGTCTGAAGAAACCGATGACTCTAGTCCCATAAATGCAGCGCGTGGCAGCAGTAGAGCTTGCATTGCGGTGGTGCGTGGATGTCATGTGCTCACTTTGGACCGCGTGTGTGGCTCACATGCCACTCCTTTCGACGAGATTCTTTGCCCGTAAATAGGATCGGCACCTTAGAAATCTTACAGTGCGGCGCGTGGTGGTTGTCAGGCTCAGGAAAACACACAAAAATAAAAATAAAAATAAAAAATAAAAGAAAAAAACTAGAGAGGAGCGCTCCAACCCCCTCCTCTGGTCTGGGTTTTTTTAGGGGGTTGCTTTAGAGAGAAAAGGGAGAGAGCGAGATGTGTGTTCAGTTGGAGTAAAAACCGACCGTGAGCTTGGAAAACTATAGACTATATGGACTTTGTAACTATTGAACCATGCATATTGATAATCCTTTATGTTTTTCTCTATACTACATATTTATTTATTTCATATAAGTTTTTTGAATATAAATCATGGTCAATGGTGTCCATATACGTACTGATCTCATAGCAAGTACTTGTGTTTGAAGATCCAATAGTTTTGATCCTATATATCATTTGCAAGAAAAATGAACTAGAATGTTAATAACGTACCTAATTAACATGGTTATACTCTTGTGGAAAAATATATAAAACTAGTCATAATCTCTCAGGAAAAATTAATTTCCCAAAATCTTCAGTTCCAAGTAGGGGTGATGAATGCAGTATTGACCTTATGGGCTATGATATTTTTTAAAGAGAAGTGATAAATTTATTTTATAATTTAATATTATAAATCAAGTTAATTTATAAATTTATTTTGATGTAATTTATTTGTAAAATGGATGTTATTTGGTTTGAGAGAAAATATTTGTAGTCATTGGGAGGGGCGAGAGTTCACTAGAAAGCTAGTTAAAGTCTATTTGAATACAGAAACACTTTTAACCTATCTCATCATTACAATATTTTTAAATTCTTATATAAAATATAATAAACGATTTAACTTTTTTAAATATCAAAATAATATTATTATTAAAAAATAATATTTTATTTAATTTATTTAAAATCATTCTTATATCATATTATTACAAAGGAGTCCTAAGAAATTAGCTAATTCGGGCAAAAAACAGTTTCATTTTCTGTTTGCCATATTTAGAAATTGCTTCAACTTTAACCCTCATAATCAAAAACCTCTTGGCATATATGCAGCAATAAGTTAATAATAAATATTGGAAGCGTGCTGCACTGTACGTACGTACGTGCACAGGGTGATGGCGCCGATGCGAGACGAGATGCGTACATAGGATAACCCCAAGACGCTGCAGTAGTAGCTGGCCGTAATCCTGCGGTAGGAGGGGAGGACAAACGCCAAAATGACTTTCAGACAAAGAAGTGTCAGCTCGCCCACAGATACATATCACGGTATCACCCGGTCTCTACACATCAGCTTAATTGCTCATCCGTACGTACTGCTCTTCTGCAGACCAGTTTTTGTTTTGTTTTTCCTTTTGGTTGGCGAGATTTTCCATGCTTCGTCACTGCTTTAACGACTCATTTAACGGCCATAAATATCGAAGAAAATTACTATGGCTGGCTGCTGCATGCAGTAGTAGTACTGCAGGAGATCATCATCATCATCATGGTTGGCTGAACGAACTAGGGTTTAAATATGACGACCAAAAGAAGATTCCTTCATTTCTGAATAATTTTATTTTTAAATATTCGCAATTCTTACATATAATATTCCAAAATCAAGAGCAAACAGCGCTAGCAAACATACAGTCTGGTTGGATTTTGACAAGTGCATGCATGAACCATGTTTTGATAAGATTCCATTGATCACAGACGTTTGGCAGAAAGTTGGCATCTATTTGATTTCTTAGGAGTTGTTTGGAAGAATATTCATCTCTGGAGAAGTTTAGATTGAGAGATGAGTTAAGATGGTTTGAGATAATTTGTGAATAGTATAACAAAAGTTGAATTATTTATTATATTTGGTGTGAGAATTTAAAAAAGTTATTTTGAAAAAGTTGAATTGTTTATTATATTTTGTGTATAAATTTGAAAAAGTTGTAATAATGAGATAAGATGAGTTGATGTGAGTTTTGAATCCAAACCTCTCATTTATCTCATTCTCAAATATAAGTATAAACATTTTTCAATTTTAAATATTCAATTTTTTTATCTAATCATTATAATTTTTTTAAACTTATAAACAAGACACAAAAATAATTCAACGTTTTAAATAACAAAATAAATATAATATTAAAAAATTATATTCTAATAATATTTTAATTTTATAATATTTTTATTAAACTTTTTCTCTTTCATTTTCCAAAATCTAAATATCATAACTCAAACAATTTTAATACAATTCACAACCTATCTCATTACAGATTTTTCATCTCATCTTATTTCCCAAACATCCCATATTTCTCTTCTTGTCTTTTACCCATTCTAGAATGATGCACATATGAAAAAAAATAGATATATGAAGTGGACTGAATAATATTTATAGACACCAAAGTGAATTATTCAGAAAATTATATTAAATGCTCAATAAATAACATGATAGATTTACGAATTAAGTATATCCATGCGTTTGGTGATTTTTCCATTATTTATAGAGTCTTATTTCAATTGCATCTTATTATTTTCATTTATTTTAATTAACAATTAAAACTAACTGGAAATGAATATAAATGTCAAAAAGTTATAAGTTGCAGTGCGAGCAAATTGACAATTGGGTAATTGAGATGCAATTTAAAAAAGGGTTGATATATATATATATATATATATATATATATAGTTGGAGGATGTAAAAAATATATTTACTATCTTTATTGTTAGAAAATTATTTATTTGTGACTAATTATTTTCAGTAAAAATGATTATTTTCTATTAAAATAAGTATATTTTTGTGGTAAATAGTTGTTATCGTCACAAATAATCAATCACAAATCTTTATTTTTGTTGTAGTTATATATATATATATATATATATATATATATGTATGTATATCAGTGATGATGATATATATGAGTTGCTTTTTTCCCCAGTTCAAGGCCCTTTTTCCCCTAATGAAAGTTGGAGTGTCATATACCTATTCCTGAAATATAATTTACCAAAATCGGGAACACATTTTCTAGGTTTTCATGGAGGATGAACGGCTTCTGAGGATATAATAATTAGAGTAAAAATGCCATATATATTCAACGCACCAACCCGTTCAAAGACATGAGAAGTTATACCTTGAGAAGTCTAGTACATACTTACTAATGAAAAATGTTGAGAATGTTTGTAAATAATAATGAAAAAGTAATAATAAAATATTGAATAGTAGTAAAAAGTAGGTGAAAAGTAATGAATAGTAAAAAAATAGGTAAAAAGTAATAATAAAATAAAAAATAATAGTGAGAGTATTTTTCTCACTTGCCAAACATACCCTTACACTCCATTTTAAAATCTCTGCTACACCACACACCATAAACATGATGCATGGCATAATATAAAATGAAGGATATGAGTCAATCATTTGCTAAATTTTTGTTAGAGTATGATTTTATTTTTCTATAAAATCAAAAAAATAGGATCAATATCGAAAAAATCAAAAATTTCGATTTTCGTATTGAATCAATTTAGTTGTTAAACTTCTAAAATCGATATATGTCGTTAAGTTCTAAATCATGTCTAAAACCAAACCGAACAAAGACCATTACACCCTTATAAAAATCCGTTAATCCAAATCCAATAGCAAATTGTGGTGATCAATTACTGACCAAGACTACTGTTAGGAAACTTTCCTTCCTAAAACTATAATGGCCATTTCATGGATGCCATTGATTTTTACAAATGTCACAAATTAAATTCAATAACTCATCAATCTTATATGGGGTAATAAAGTAATTAACAGTGCAAGATTATATGGTTTCCATCAAATGTTCCAGCTGGGTATCTAGATTTCGTTGCTTCTCATTCATTATTGCATACATGAAGACTGAAACAAGGCAGTAAATTAGCTGAAAGCCAGTGTCTTTTCATCATTAACTATGCCAAGGAAAACCAACATGCATAGATCGAGAGCCACTTGCATGCATATCAATATACATACATACATACATTTATATATATATATATTTATATATTGATGTATGGAGTCAAGTAGTTCACATGGGCCTGTCACATTCTATTCTGCTGCCATGGATGCAGGTACAAGAGCCTGCCAACCTTGGATTGCTCGGGGAAGTTACACGTGTCTAAACGCCTTGCAGGGCATAGTTGGTTTCTTTTTTTTGTTATATAACAACCAATATATAATCTATTGTTTCATAAATAACCTAAAATGCCATCGATCGTATTGATTGAGGAGTTTTTTTTTTTTTTTTTTTTTTTGGGGTTTGAAAAAAGTGGTTTTTTTCTTTGTTTTCGAGATTTCCAATCAACTCGATGAAAGGGTTCGATGCTTAAAATCAAGCATTACTACTAAAAGGGTAGTTAAGCATCTAAATTGTAATCTAAATTGTAATTAATTTTTTTTAAATATTTGTTAAGCATCTTTAAATATTTTTAACAAATAAAAAATATCAAAATGCTAATAATTACCTTCTTAATTATTAAATAAATTCTTTTAATAAATAAATAAAATATATAAACGGTTAAATTGAAGAGAAAAATTTAAACAACATAGTTGAACGTTGAGTTGTCAATATATAATCTATTTAGAAGATTTATTTTTACCTATTCAGCACATTGTGGATGAGTGAATTTTTCATATCAATTATGATAAAAAAATATTAGTTTTTTAAGATTCTAATACAAATAATATACTAACACACCAATTTAATTTAAATGTAGCAAAACTCATATACAAGAAATACTCTATAATTTAAGGTAGTATATCCTATCACGTCAATTTATAAATTTAATATTTTATTAAGATTTATTTATTTTCATAAATAAGATGAAATTAGATTAAATGAGTTAAAATAAAAATAAAAAGTTAAATAAAATATTATTAATATATATTTTTAATATTATTTTTATTTTAAAATTTTAAAAAATTGAATTATTTATTATATTTATATAAAAATTTAAAAAAATTATAACAATAAAATAAAATAAAATAAAAAATTTAATAAAAGAAGACTGTTGTGTTTGGATGTTAAAGTGAGTTGAGTTGAGTTGAGTTGAGTTGAGTTGAGATGATAAAATATTGTTAGAATATTATTTTTTAATATTATTATTATTTTGGGATTTGAAAAAGTTGAATTGTTTATTATATTTTGTATTGGGATTTGAAAAAATTGTAATGATGAGTTAAAATTAGTTGAGATGAGTTTGGTAACCAAACTCATGTGTTTGGATGTTAAAGTGAATTGAGTTAAGATAATAAAATATTGTTAAAATATTATTTTTTAATATTATTATTATTTTGAGATTTAAAAAAATTGAATTATTTATTATATTTTATATTAAAATTTAAAAAAATTATAATGATAAATTAAAATGAGTTGAGATGAATTTGACATCCAAACTCATCAGAATAAATAAAGAAGCAAAGAAACTCAACCCATGGGCTTTTGTCATGGGCACCCATGAAGCACTTTACAGATGGGACTTTAATAGTAATAAATAAATTTAGATAAAAACAAAATAAAGTTCAACTTTCAGAAAGAAGAGAGAGAGAGAGTACTGTGTGTTTAGAGTTTCAAGGTCGAACAAGTTCGAGGAAATCTCGAAAGAGAGGCTCCTATAATGATATAATGCTCTGTGATTGATGTGATTAGGGTCGTTGTTTGGTCATGTATGACCTTATGATGTTGTCACTTGAAAAATAAAAATAAAAATTAAAAGGCCAATCAGCCATGAGACTCGTGAGTGTCTTTGGAAATTGAAAATAATAAGTATGAACATGCAAACCAAATTTACTACTACGTTGCATAATGTAACTTAGCTAGTCAAAGGAACAGTTACTTCCCTGCAACATGATTGTGTTTGGACCGAATGAAGTAGTAATATTAATTCAGATTAAGGTACCGAGATCGATGTATGCAAACTGACTCGAAAAATGATTTATTTATTATGACAATGGTTTTTATTTTAAGCAATCAAATATATCATTTAGCTAAAGAAAACTATACATAAAAATGGGGGTGGAGTTCTCTAATAAACATCCAATTACAAAAAACAAAATGCCAAAAAGAGAAAACAAGAAGAGTTTTAAGAGCAAATACTTCATCGTCATTCATATCATGCAAAGATGGTATCATCTTAAATGATGGTATTGCTGGAAACGGTGAATTGCGAGAACATATTTTTTAAAACGAAAACATAGTAAGAAAACCAACATCAGATAGGCTGAATTGCGGTGGGTTAAGTTTATTCACGTGCATCTATAGTGGCACGTGGAGAATCTACTAGTACGGTGCGTGTAGTCAACATACTCATTATGGTGTGACGGTGCATGACGGTCATGTGCAAAATAAGCCTTGCATGAATGTCATGTGCTGAGATTTTTACCATAATTTTATTTTGGTAAATGGGGAATTGCGTGGTAGGGCACGTGTTGATAGTTGGTCGCTGGAGTAGGGTACATCTAACCAAAACCAAACTGATGGAAATGAGCGATAAAAAATATTAACATAAAAATATATACACAAATCGGTACTGAAAAAGTAAAGAAAAGTCTCCATGAAAATACTAAAAAATGAAAAACATGATGAGTAACTTTTCTATAAAAAATGTGGTGTCTCTCTTCCTATAAACAAAGCCACGGAACTATTATTATGAGAATGGTCTTATTTTAATAAAAAAAAATTATCATTTTGAAGATAATGTTGAAAAATGTCCTTTATTTTTAGCTCATTTTCCAGTTTCAGATAATGCTGAAAAAAAAAAAACTGGATAAGTTTATAATTATACATCTGAAGGCACAAGGAAATTCGAACACACGGAGACTTGAACGATCAAACGTCAAGAAACATTTTCTTACCAGCTGGAACTTTCCTAGAAAAGAGACCTATAATCGACCTTGGATATGGCCTAAAAACTGTACCCAGGTCCAGAAACGACCTGCTGTCGGGAAATAATTCGTTTGGTGGCCCTCAGGCTTAAGTGATGCCACTTCCCCGTGTCCTGGCAGCTTTTACAATGGTCTGGTTTATATGGATCTGCAATACCAGTCTATATATATATATATATATATATATATATTAATGTTTCCTTTAGCATGAGTTTCAAAGCATAGGTAATTTATAAGTAATTTAAAGATAAAATCTTCAGATGATTCTGTGGATGTGGTTGGTTTTCTTTGAAAAACTACGCTTATATATATATATATATGTATCAGTACTACTAAAAATGGCTGGATGTAAGAATTGATTAACCCTAATCCTTGCATGAATCTGTCACTTTCGGATTCATGACAGAAGAAAGATGTTGGCACGATACAATTAATTAGGTAGCATGTCATGTAGTTGGAGTTTAGAAACCCAGCCAAAACAGGGATTGATGAGCGTTTAAGGTAGATTCTGTTCAGCAAATTAACAGGGAAAAGAAAAGAAAGAGGAAAGCTTATTCAATCACGTAATGATTGAAATATATGTTGTGTGCAAAAGCAATAACAAAAAGCAGTAGACCCATTCCCTGCAATTTGAGATGGGAGTTGGAACTTGGGAGACATGCATGCATCATGCTTGTAAGAAATCGAGAGAGACAGAGAGCCTTTAGTCTATTCGCCTTGGACATCAGACATGATCCCTATCACACATGCAGCCAGGCTTTTCCTTCAACTTGGAGCAGCTGGATTGGCCCTAGCTACCACCTCTCTCTCTCTCTCTCTCGGCGGCTTACCGTGCCTCCTCTTCCTGACCTTTCTTTCTCTTTGTCACCATCATAATTTCTCTTTATGCATGTTTAGTCACTTTCTCGGTTTGGTCCTCATTTTAACACCATGTTCTCTGCACAAAAGATGGGTGCACATCTAAATTCAAATTCTGTCCCAAAATAATGGCTTCTCCCCAGCCCCATTGCATATCTGAAGATGAAAAATGCTTTCATTCACTATCCACAACTCACACTTTATAAAAAATATTTTTCACATTCTGTGAAATAAAAAGTTATAGACGTGAAATGTGAAAGTAAATAGTGATTGATACATAAAATTTCTCTTCAAAGATACCACCAGTTAAAAAAAAAGTATAATCCGCTCTAAATCATTGCTAATTTATACCAAAAACTATCAAAATTGTAAATTTGCATTCAAATTATTACCTCCATTTAGTTTATTTTATATTAACAATATAATCGATAATGAAACGACTTAAGATTTTACTGTATTGCCTTCTGCGCTTAATTACTAAAACAATACTGCCCTCCAACCTGTAGCTGAAAATTTGAGCCTTTGGCTCTGATTATCAAAAGAATTAGCCCAAAGTTATTTGAGGAAACAAGTTCAAAGAGCAATCACACAAGCTTTGAATTAGCAGGAATATGCACAGTACAGTTTCCGGCCTGTTTTCTTAGGATAACTGGTTTGTCGATCTTTCTTGCGCCAGTCATGCTGTATATACTTACAGTCTTACCTCCACATGACCAACATCGAAATGATGCAACAAAAAGGTAATGATATTAGTAAGGTTGTGTTTAGATGTTAAGTTGAGTTCAATTGAATTGAATTCTTTATAAATAGTAATGAGTTAAGTAGTGGATGAAGTTATGTGAGGTTCATCTAAACTGAATTTAAAGCGTAGTTAGATGTTAAAATGAATTTATTATTTTTTACGATAAATTGAAAAAGGTTGTGGGTTCTACGTATAAAGATATTTTAAGTTAAAAAAGTTTGTAGATCTCATGTATAAGAAGGTTTTGAGTTGAGATAAATTTAATAATTTGAGAGTTAAGTGTTTAAATATTAGATTCAATTTAAAATTAGACTAAATTTAACTAAGCTGTTTAGAAACCAAACGCAGGCTAAATGATTCTGCCAAAGATAAAATGATGAAAAGAAAGAAAGTTTGAGAGAAAAAAGATAAGAGGGAATGATTGTTACGAAGGAGTAGAGATCAAGATCAGAGAAACCATTTTGTTCAAATATTTGAGTGAGTAATGGAAGACAATCAGGCATGGGTGGCCATTTGTCACACTTTCTTTCTTCCCCAAGAGGCTGATGAAGGGTCAGGAGGTGGAAAATGGACCCTATTTCACATTCTCCAGACCTTTATAATTGTCCTAATCCTTTGACCCAACTGTCTTTGGCTTCTGTGCTTCTATCCTGATTCCTGCTCCTTTGACCCTATACACTGCTGCTGCTCCTAGCAGGCTACATAGCCCTGTTGGCATCTTTTAACTTTCACATTCTGGTTGGAGTAATGATAGCATCAATGATATTGGGGGGCTTTGCAGTAATGACCTTATGTTTTCTCACAATACTTTTTGTTCCCAACTTTCTTTCTGTTATTTCAATTATAACCAAATCTATATTTATATTATTTAGTACTTTTCTTATAAAAATATAAAATATATACACACACATGCACACGTATAAGCACATCCCAGTAAAGTTTTATTTATCCTTTGGTAAAAGCTTGAAAGTCAAAAAGTACCGTAGTCCTATTTAGATATTAAGATAAGAGAAATATTACGTATAATTGTAAAGTGTATAAGTATCATATAGTTATTTTAAAAAAGAGTGGAGTCTAGTATTAAAAAATTAATTTCTTTTTACGTGAGTTTTATATTTATTCACTTTTTTTAAATCGATTACACGACATTTACACACTCACGACTACAAATATCATTTCTCTGGAGATAATCTTATTTTATCTTACCTCATTTCAACATTTAAATACCATTTAAATATAAATATTTTTAAATTTCAAAATTTTATTAGTTTTTCATCTAATCATTAACTAATCATTATAACTTTTTAAAACTTTCAAACAAAATATTAAAAATAATTCAATTTTTTCGAATATAAAAATAAAATTATATTAAAAGTATAATATTCTAACAATATTTTAATTTCATAATATTTATTTATTTTTTATTTCTCAATTTTTAAAATCTCATAAAATATCTTAACTTAAATAATTTTATTATTATTCATAAATTTCTAATCCAATCTCATCATCTCAACATCCGAACGATTCTTATGGGTTATCCTTGCTGAAAAACAGGTGGCTATCCCTTACCACGTCAATTAATTTTAAGATTAATCTTCTTACACTCCACTGTATCCTAAGCATTTAACCCAGCACGACTTATCAACTTCAAGCATAAGATCTCAAGGATTCAAAGTAAATACTTTTCCAGTAGTCCCAATTAGAACCTACTCTATATGTAATTTTATTTTTCTAAATTATAAAAAAGATCAGACATTTATTCGCTATCTTCATGAATGTCCAATTGGGTTTTTAATTTTATATTAGGGACATGAGTTCTAAATTCTCAAGAGGGGTTTTCACTTCTGAAGAAAAGCATGAGCATTGCAAAAGAAAACCAACACCCCACAGTTTCGTAACCACCAGTGTTAGTGTTGGGATTAACAGGCTATTGGCAGTTAATTTGAAAAATAATAGTGGAAGCAAACGAAAAAAAATTCGACAATCACACAAAGAATATCAAGATTTACGTGGTTCGACTTAGAACAAGCCTATATCCACTGGCAGAGTCGATCTCAAGGAATTCACAATCATAAAATGGAGTATAAGAGAGGTATCACGAATCATTCATCAATCCCAAAAACTCTAATACATCCAATGATCTCTCAAAATCTCATGAAAAGAGTTATCTCTCTTTTCTCTTTGTTATGGCTGCTCAAAGTCACAATACAATGAAAAAATAACATGTATTTCTATTATACGGCGTGAAAAATCCTAATTACGCACATTCACTCGAGCGGTGTCTCGAGCGAAAAATCTACCGAGCGTTCGTTTAAGCTGATTGTCGAGTAAGTGTCAAGCGAACAATTTGCCTGAGGTTAGCTCGAGTGGACAATCGAGTGAACAATCTGTTTTGAGTTCGCTTGAGCAGACTGTCGAGCCAGGGTAGAGCCACAGTTGAGCCAAGTCTTCGAAATGACGTCCTCGATAGGAATCAAGCCACACTCAGTAGTTAGGATTTGGACAAGTGTGCGTTTTTGCATTGGAAAAGCTTGAAAGATGGATTAATGCTATCAAACTCAAGAGATCGAGAATGCATGGTTCTTGGCAGATCATTAAAGTTTGCTAAAACACAAAAATTTGATCACCTAATTAATGTTATGGGATTTCAAGTCTACAGAAGAAAAAGTAGTAGAAACTCATGTTGTGTGAAGAAATTTACACGACATAAGTTGCAATATGCACCAGCATGAGGAACCCTCATCTTAGAACAACGTTCACCTTGCTCTGCACCAGCATGGCTGCATGCTCTCTTACATTAATCCACTTTCCACGATTAAAGGAGAGATTTTTAAGGTTATTAGTCATCTTCACCAGAAACATATATACATACGTACGATCAAAAGGAAATATGTGCAAACTCCTACCATGTGAAATACCTGCAAGTACTCATTAATTTCCTCATCTGTGAGTGATCGTTCCATGGACTGATAGGCAGTCCTAATCCTATAACAATTACGCCCAAGAATATATTGGGCTTCACATTGCCCCACGTTTGTGTTGGAAATAATCCTAAGCCCAACTCAAATGGGCAAGCTCGCGCACATCAACCCTTATAAACCAATGTACAAGTATATACAGATCAGGGAGATAGCGAAGGAGAATGCAATGAGATGCTCTCCAACCACATCACCCCTTATATGTATCTAAAATATTTTTTTAGTTTGTCTATATTTTCTTGATTTTATTGAACTTGTGTAAACCACGTCAGGGAGAGAGAATGAGAATGCAAGTCAACAGGTGTTTTATATTTCGAATATCACAATATCAAAATTGATATATTGCATTTATTTTTATCGTTTAATATTAAATAAAAATTTATTCGTAAGGTTTGATTGTCAATATTAAGCTATATCACCTACTTTTCAATATCTTAATTGTCGCGCTTAAAATGAATCCAATTTTTAATAATTTTACGGTGCTATATATCGATGTTGACAAATTAGAATACAAGAATATATATATATATATATATATATATATATATATATAAAGCACCTTATAATCTAAAGACTGCATTTAACCAGATCAAAACTCTTTTAGGGGTTCGAATTGAACCCCTAAATAAATTCGTTGAACTTACTTGTATGATGGGTTTCAATCCCTAATTTATGTTACAAGAAACCCCAAATTAGGGGCTCATTATGAAACCCCTAACTTATTTTTATTTGGATTTCAAAATTGAAATCCCAAATAATTTTGGGATTTCAATTTTGAAACCACAGTGTGACCAATCTATTTTGGGGTTTCAATTTTGAAAGTTTCAGTTCAATAATTTTGAATCTTTGATTTATATGATTTTAATTCTTATATGATTTTTGAATCATTTGTGAGTTTGTGACTCCATGGGTAGTGGGTCAACTTTGAATACTAGCACTAGTGTTAGCTCCCTTACTCCTACGCCAACTCTACTCCTACACCCATGGGCTCACCAAAGAAAAAACTTGTTTCCATTGTGTGGAAACATTTCACCAAGTTAAATGATGGTGACCCCAATGACCCATAAGTCAAGTTTAACCATTGTGGTAAGGTATATGGATGTCACTATAACGACATGTTACATCCTAATTTAAGGTGTGTTTAGAAGAACAATGCAAGAAAAAGCCAATAAGACATTTTTTAGTTGAAAAGAGTCAATCAAGATTGAAGATTGGACTTAAAAAAAGATGGTAGATAGTAGTGATGGAACGTTGAAAGGGTTTACCAAGTAGAGAAATGCTACATCATCCACACACCACACACCAACATGTGATTTGTCATTTTTGTCAATCTATTTAAATACACATATTTATACATCAATATGCGTGTGTTTAAGTAGAAGGGCAAAAATGACAAATCACATATTGGTGTGTGGTGTGAAGATGATGTATAAAATTTTTCTTACCGAGTATGGTCCGGAGGGTTGTAGGAGTCATTTAACTTGTATGATTGTAATAGAGGAGCTATCATTTTGGTTTGTAGAGGGTGAAGGGTTCCAAGCATATTCTAACTTATTGGAACTTAGGTTTAACATTCATTCTCGCCACACAATAGTGAATGATATTATTAAACTATATGGTATACGTAAAGATTTATTGAGAAACCAATTGAAGGGACAAATAAGTTGTCTCACCATTGATATATGAACATCAGTCTAAAACTTAAATTGTCTTTGATTGCCCATTTTATAGATTGTGATTGGCAATTAAATAAAAATATTCTCAAATTTTGTTTAATTGTTTATCACAAAGGCGTTGGAGGCCGCAATAAAGGAGTGAGGGTTGGAGTGGGTTGTGACAATAACGGTTGACAATGTCTAGTCTCACAATATCGCACTTAAATATATTAAGAATAAGGTTAGAGAGGACAATAAGTCAATATTGGATTGTGAGTTTTTCCATGTTCAATGTGCTGCATATATCCATAATGTTATTGTGACCAACAATTTGAAAGATGTTCATGAGTCAGTTGCAATAGTAGAAGTGCGGTGAAGTTTGTGAAATCTTTAAGGGCTAGGTTTAAGAAATTCAAGATGTTTGTTTGTGCTGCGAGTATTGAATGCAAGAAGATGTTGTGTATTGATGTTCCTACAAGATGGAACTCAACATTCTTAATGTTAGAGACGACTCATCAGTATAAAAACTCCTTTGACCTCATGGGTGACGAGGACATACAATATGTTTACCACTTTGATGATGATGGGAGATCGAGGTGGCCCACCGAATATGATTGAGATAATGTGCGGGTTTTTGGAGAATGTTTTTTTTGCTTTTCTATGAGGTGACATGCATCATTTTTTTTTTTAATCTTTGTACGTTACAACCAATGAATACCGTTACTAAGTTTGTTAAGTAAAAAAACAATTAGTTGAAATGTACGAGAATGTTGATCCTACTTTGTGGATTATGGCAATGAGCATGAAGCATAAGTATGAGAAATATTAGGGAGATTTTAGCAGGTTCAACATTTTATTATATGTGCCTATGACTTTTGACCCGTGGTACAAAATTGATGCCATGGCATTTGGCTTGGAAAGCACTAATAGGAAGGCATGGGAGGATCAAATTGTGGCAAGAGTTAAGGTCACCCTCAGTAGATTGTATGAAGAGTTTGCCGCATTCAATATTGTTAATATTCCAGTACCTACACCTACCACATTGCCTTATCCTGAAATCGGGATGCCAAAAAAGCATAGGTGGGGTGAGAGGTATGGTGAGAACCTTAAACTTCGGAAGACTTAAGATGACCAATCGGACATGGATAGATCCTTGTCAGCAGAGATACACTCATATATGACACAGTTTGATATCTTAGCTTGGTGGAAGGTCAATGGCATCAAATATTCCATCCATGGAGAGATAGCCCATAGTATTTTGACTATTTCTATTGTAGTCTCGGAGTTCGCCTTTAGTATCGGGGGTGTATATTGGTGATTAGCCTAGAAGTGGTAATAACTTTTAATTGATTATTTTGTTTTTGCTTATAATAGATCGTGTTATATTTATTTGACAAATTTAATTTCCAATTGAATTGTTGCAGGGACAACTTCGGGAAAGGAGGCTATATCTCAATCTACATCGACCATAAGTTGACTTTGATCCACCATTGCCATTGATTTGTTAATACTGTCTCTTAATTATTTGTAATTTTTTATATATGTATGTAATGTTACTAATTCATAATTTCATAATTTCATATTCTCATTTTGTTTTTTTTTTCATATTTTATGCCATGTCACTTGCCACTTACATGGAGTAACCATCTCATCTTGCTACAAGCCTTGAAGCCTATGTTCATGTTGTTACTTTTGTTTTACTTTTTTAATATGTATTTCAATTCTTGAAACATTGTTATTCATATTCTCATTTTTTTCCTTTTTCAGGTTTTGTAATCTCACTTGTCACTTGGAGTAACCATCTCAATGATCTCTCATCTTGCTCCAGCGAGTCAACTACATGCTCATGTTTATAAAATGTTCATGTTGTTACAACTTTTGTAGTTTTGTTTGCTTATTTTAAGATGTATTTCATTCAAATTTGTAATATTTTTATATTAATTTGTAATTGTTTTAGATTAAAGTGTAATATTCTATAGTACTTGTAATAACTAAGAATTATTAGTTACAACGTGAACTTAGAACTTAGTTAGTTTATTAGATATCATTTAATTTTATGCTTTATTTATTTAAGTTTAATTTTAGGTTTTATGTATTTAGTTGTTTTCTAAATTATTTTTGATTAAATTAGGCAAAGAAAAAATGGATTATGGGCTCAAAATGGCCCAAAAACAAGTTATAGGCCAGTTTTGGCCTAGGAGCAGGTTCTAGCCCATCGACCTCAGATGGACAGGGGGACCAATCTGCCCCTAACAGTCGGACGAGAGGCCCTATCCATTGGGACTGGCTTGGGGGCCTAAACCTCTGCACCCTTGTCCAAAGGGTGCGAGGGCAGGACAGGGGCATGCTTCATCCGAGCGGTGCGGGTAGAACCCCTACCTCCACCTGGCTATGAGCATCCTCCTCAGAAAGTATATCACATTTGTCGTGCTTCTTATGCTCTCAAGTAAGCTCCTCGTGCGCGGTTTGCCAAATTCAGTTCTGCGGACTACTGATGTGGGTATGTTTATCATCCTTTTATATGTTGACAACATGATTATCACTATGAATGATATTTCCAACATGATTATCACTAGGAATGATATTTCTAGGATACAAAATCATCAAATCTTATGTGTCTGGATTTTGAGATGAAGGACTTTGGCATATTCAACTATTTTCTTGGCTTAAGGTTACTTCTAGCATAGATGGTTATTAGTTCTGAATCTAAATATGCTTATGATTTGCTTTCTCGAGCTGGTTTGACCTCTTTTGACCAATGTCAAGCTTTTTGCCACTAATGGTGAGACTTTTTCTCTGATGTTACCCTCTATAGGTAGATGGTCAGTAGTCTTATTTATCTTACCAACACACGATAAGACATTTCTTATACTGTACATTTGGTTAGCCAGTGTATGAGTGTTCCTTGATCTACCCACTATGTTATTGCTCTTTGTATCTTGCGTTACATCAAGGGAATTGTAATACCCAAGCCCATTAAACCCAAATCCAAATCCAAGCCCAGGCCTAGGCCCATTGACATTTTTAAAGACAACGTCATGGTCGTGGACGTCGTTGCCGTCGATGCCGTCGATGCCGATGTCAACATCCCATTTTGGTAGCCGTTGTTCCCGTTATGCATCATCATTTCGATTCTTTTCGTCTCTCCGCTTATCTCTCCTAGTCTAAAATCTTTCGCTTTGGCATTTTCGGCTTTCTCTCTCTCTCTCTCTCTCTCTCTCTCTCTCTCTCTCCCCCTGATTCGATAAGGTAGTAACTCTATCATTAAGTAAAATAAAAAATTACAAAAAAAAATCAAATACAAAAAGAGTAGTAGATGGATAGTAGTAGGGTAGTAACCCTATCATTATTCTTCTATTAATTCTTATCTTCTGAGTCGGTTTATTTCTTTCTCCCTACAGAGACGAGATTTTAAATTTTGGAGTATATTTATAAGAGTATACTGATGCAACGACTGAATAGACATGAAATGAGAAATGAGAAATCTAATCGTTGTTCTCTATAGCTCTATAGTTAAATTTTAAATTTTATAGCCATTAGCTTTCAGCAATATTGGTAAAATAGGGAGAGAAATACAAACTGTATTCGTTAAGTTTATAATTTTCTTGCCGTTAATATGCTAGGATTAAGCATATGAGTGTGGCAAAAATTGCAAACTTGGAAAGAAAAACAGTTATCCCAATGAGTTAAAGAGATTCTACTCAAAGCTGTTGTTTTGTCTATTCTTACTAATTCTATGAGTTGTTTTAAGTTACCTGATTGTTTATGCAAGGAGCTGAAGGGGATGATAGTACAATTTTGGTGGGGTAGAAAAGAAAATGAAAGGAAAATTCATTGGGTCAGTTGGAGGAAGTTGTGTGATTCTAAGTTCAATGGTGGGTTGAGATTCAAGGATTTAAAGATGTTTAATATGGCCTATTGGCAAAACAAGGATGAAAAATCTTACAAGAGGAGGATACAATGTTACACAAGTTGCATAGTCCAAATGCTTTCCAAATTCAGATTTTTTTTATTCAAAACTGGGGTGCATCCTTCTTATGCTTGGAGGGGAATAGAGAAAGCTAAACACTACCTACACAAAGGATGTCAATGACGAGTTGAAAATGACAAGCAAATTAATATATGGAAAGATTATTGGATCCCAGGCCATAAATCTTGACAGCAGGAACTCAACTTAGCAGAAGAGGAGGTGAGGCATGAAATTGTTGACTCTCTCATAGATAACAACACAAAGTGGTGGAATGTACAAAAGATTAGAGCTCTATTCAATCCAAATATAGCTTCTGCTATTCTAAAGATCATAATCTACCCTAATGGTAGTGAAGATTGAAAGATATGGGGTCAGGAGAAAGATGGGAGGTTTAGTGTGAAGAGTGTTTCTAAATTGCTTACAAAGAAAGTAAAAGAGACTGTAGTGGAGAGTTATTTTCATAACCAACATATTTCTCTGTGGAAAGTTTTGTGGAAGTTCAAAGTTCCCCACAAGGTGAAGATTTTTGCATCGAGGGCCTGTAAAAATTGTCTACCTACTCAATCAAACTTGTTACAAAAATATGTTAATGTTGATTTTACATGTTTTTGTAAAGAGGAGTAAGAGGATCTATCACATGATCTTGTGTATTGCCCCACTGTTAAAAAGATTTGGAAGAAATATTTGCCAAAACTGCAAGAAAATGAAGAACAACTTTTGTTCTTAGATCTTGTGTTGTTGCTAAAAGAGAAGGGGACAATGAAAGATTTAGCTCATGCACTATCTTTGTAGAAATATCAAGACCCGATGTAGTTGGAAACCTCCTCCTCCTGGTTTCTTTAAATTGAATGTTGATGGAGACATGTTTTCCAATCAACATAAGGTAGGGGTGGAGGTGATCCTAAGAGATGAGGAATGTAAGATTATCTTGGTTGTCAGTAAAGCTGAGCAGGAAGTTGGTGAACCAGAAGCAGTCGAACTATTAGCCATGTTAAGAGGTCTTCAGTTTTGCATACACATGGGTATATCTTAAATCATTCTTGATAGTGATTTTTTGGTGATGATTAAGAAGCTCCAAGAAGCGACAGTAGGTTCCTACTCAATTTTACATAATCTGGTGAAAGAAACACAAAGTTTAATGAAGATGTTTAGTGTTTGCAAAATTCAACATGTTCATAGAAAGTGTAATGAGGCAACTTATAGATTGGCCCGCTATGCTTGGAATGTGGATGATATTGTCATGTGGGGGGCAGTTGTTTCTATGCCAATTTTCCAAGCTGTTTGGGTGAATAAGAACTTGATGTAATTCCTCAGTTTTGAATGAAGTGTTTTTCCTATCCAATATATATGTGTGTGCTAGTAATTCTACTGAGCAAAGAATCCTCTTTGGGGCCCAGAGTTTGGATGAAGACATTTGCTTAGGTTTTCTTGAGCTTCCAATCCCAATTCTCAGACCAATTCTGTGGGAGAAGTGGGATTGGATCCCTTTATTTATGATTGACTGTAATGATTAAAGAGTTGATACTGCCAAATACTACTTATGACTAAAATTATTCCAAATAATAATATTACCTGATTATTATCTTTCATGTTTTATTTTATTTTTAATGGAAAATTTTTTAATTAGTCTTTGAGGTTTGCCTTTAAAACAAAATGATTCCCGTGGTAGAAATATTAATATATATATATATTTGTTTTAAATGACATTCTTCATGGTTTGAGTTAGTGGATGGGCCGCCCTATGTATTGGACTAACAGTAACACTGAAAAGAGGTGGGAAACCATCACTAATTGAACTCTATACCCACTGCCCAACATTAATTGTATATGAAGTATGAACCAAACCGTTATCAATTAATTGTGAGAACAATGTTAAAATGTTCCCTAGCAAAGGTTGTCAATTAATTTTGACCCATTTTGTGACTCGAGGAGTGAGATAGAAAGTTTACTCGATATTCTTACTGTAACGCCTCGATTTCGGAGGTCCAGAAAGTTAGCTTCTGTCACCTGATAATCACTTCAACAATACTAATATACTTTCCAAATCCAAATATATAATTCCAAAGGCTCCAAATCAAACATAAATACCTCTAATTTAATTAACCACACATATTCATATATTATATTCTCAATACAATAAATCAGATAAAATAAATCAACTGCCCCTCATATCCCAACTAACAAAAAATAAAATGAAACATAGTTTACATAAGTCTCCATAAACCATCTAAACATACTGAAGTCTATCTATTAAATAAAATAAATCACCCAATAGCAATAGTATCCTGAGATACTCAACTACTATGCTTAGCTAATCTTGCCCATGCACTCTATTACTGATCCTCAACTGAACCATCAAAATCATTTGATATATTGTGAAGATAGATGAGTGAGTTATCAACAACTCAATAAGCAGAGAACATATACTAGTATGTAAATATGAGCATTAAAAATGTTTAGAATGCGGAACAAAATATTTATTTTCAGAATATAGAATCAAAACATGTTACAAAATATTAGAGCGAATCTTTCAAGAAACATTCTTATTCTAAAAAAGAAAATCTTTGGCATAACAAAATCTGAAACATCATCTTTATATCATATAAGAGAATCACAACAAGACATGTACCATGTTTAATCTCTGTCATAGGGTTATAAACCATCATTATACCTAAGGTAGGGCCGTATACCATGTTTTAACCTTGTGGTGGGATTATAAACCATCATTATACTCGTGGCAGGACCGTATGCCACTATTATACCCGTGGTGGGGTCGTATACCACTATTATACTCGTGACAGGGCTGTATACCACTATTATATCCGTGGCAGGGGCGTATACCACTATTATACCCGTGGTAGGGTTATATACCATGTTTAACCCCTTGGTAGGGTTATAAACCACCATTATACCCGTGATAGGGCTGTATACCACTATTATACCTGTGACAGGGCCTTAACGGAAACATAATAAAAACAACATCGGAACTAGATTATAATCAGATACAAAATCAGAAAATTTATGCCATGATTTTCATATGACACATTGTATCAGAACAAAGTACTGTATGGCTTTAGAACATTTCAGATATTCAAAATAACAGAATCAAAGTATTTTCATTTAATCAAAACAAACTTTTTAGATCACATATTTGCTTTTTTTTTTTTGCAAAATTCAGAAACAAAACGTAACAAAATAAGCTCATGTCTACATCAGTTATGACAAAAAATACCTCATTCTCATACAGATTTTATGCGTATGCAGAACACATATTTGAGGTTATTTTCATGTTTCTTTTTAAAAAAACATGCATATTTTCTAACTCAAACTCTGTCATTTTCTTTTATGTAAAGTCTAGTATAGGAATCCCGCTTGCCTGTACTTTTTATCTTCTCTAAATTTTTTACAATAGTGCCGAATGAAATCAATCGTCACCTATAAGATAGACATATAACTTACTTAAATCTCTAATTAAATACACATTTTGATATTTAAGCTTAAAATACTAATAACCTATTTTTTTATAAAAAATCTAAAATTCTCGTAATTCTAAAATAACATCACTTCCTAATTTCATCGATATCCACTAACTATTCACTTAACATAATTCCAACTCAGGTTTGTTTAAAAATCAAACCCAAACAGGCCAAACCCACATAACTATTGGTGTTTTGTAACAATTACAAATCGACTCAATATCTGACCAAAACCCACTTGAAACAATTAAAACAATATGCCATGACTTCCAACAAAAGGGCAAAGATGTGATTATAAAAAAAAATCTAGGATCTTTCTTTATGAGATATACACGTGATACTAAGGGCATTTAGGTAATTATGTAATATAAGTGTAGAACGCAACGGCTACAACTTGGAGAAAATAAACTTTGAATCAGGAACTACACTTGGTGAGGGAGGGACTGTGCGAGATACTCATCGAGAGAGCAGCTACGAAGTGGCGGCGAGGTGGCTGAGGCAACAACTGTGCATTGTGAAAGTGAAAGAGAAAGTGATGAGAGAAAGAGAGAGAACGTCGTAGTTACGGACTGGGGTGCTAGGTGTCAACCAAGGCAGCGTTCGAAGGTGGAGGCTTGTCCTCCAGCATCTTCTGTTGGTAGTGAAGTCATGGCCTTAACAGTGGTTGAACAGTTGTGGTGGATGAGATGTCTGTTTAGAAGGGTTGTGGATGGCTTTGGGATGCTCTATTTTTGTGTGGTGAAACAGAGGAGTGTTGGGGGTGTAGGTCGTGAGTGGCGGCTTGCGGGTTGGTGTTGGGTAGTACTGGGGTGGCGTGGGTCTAGGGTGGTGTAAGGCAGAGGTAGCGGTGCAACCGGGCCTGAGTTTGGACATGGGTGACGACTAGGTAGAGGGGTTCGAGTAGTTTTTCGACGTGCTTGGCTCTCGGTAATGGTGGTTTGCAGGTTGGGTTGTTTCCATGGTGAAGATGAGGGCTACAGTTGCTTCCTGGATGTGGGCTGACCAGGTGCTGCGGCATGGCCTACATGGGGTTGGGGAGCAACCGTGGCTGTGTTGGACAAAGGGGCATGCAACGCTGAGTTAGTTGTGTGTGGAGGCATAGGAATGAAATGTGCGGATGGAGGTGGTGGTGCGTACAGTGCAGTAGGGTCTAGAGGAAGAAGATGAAAGTTTGTCGTGTGATTCTGTGGTTGGGAGGAAGGGTGAGTGTGCATGAACGTGTATAATGTGTATAAATATGGTGCTGCCGTGAACCCTAGTGGGAGGAAAACGTGCATGGTGTCGAGACGTGCCTGGATTCTGGACCTGGTTCATGGGCTTGGGTTTTGGGTCACTTTAGAAATTTTTGGGCTCACGTTTTGGGTGGTGTAAAGACTTAATGAATGGGTTGGGCAAAGTAGCATAATCCAAATAATCTCTTTAGGTTAACAGTATTTTGATGAGTTGAGTATTTAACCAACACTAATGGGCCTCGAGTCACTTCTAAAATAACCCACTTGTCTCATAAAGTTCCCGGGTCAATTCTCACGTGGCCCATTAGAAGATTTTAATTTAATTGTTAAGCTCAATAAAATCTATGCTTTGCCAAAATAAATTTTGTACTTGTAACCTACTCTAAAATTAATTGTTAAAACTCAAATGGGTTTTTCATACATATTAACCCAAAAGAAAAATCTTATAGCACTCATGCTTGGCTTGGGCTTGTGTTGGATTTGGGTGTTACATGTGCAACATGTACTCGAGTGAAGCTTAAGTAGAAAGTTCTCGCACGACATGTCGCTTGAGCGAACATCAAACAGAAAATTTGTTCAAACGAATAATGCGATAATTGAAAAATTAGAACTTCTGTCGTGTAACCTTTATATATATGTTTGTTATAAACAATATGACTGATTCTGAGTATTGTAATTTTGCCCCACAATGTACTTTGACATTTCTCAATAGAATAAAATTCTCTACACCTTCGTAAACATATGCAAGTAGCCGAACCAAATAAAATTTATTGCAATGTAGAATTGATTTCTTGGTTTAATTTTTTTTTTCTGTCATCGTTTTTCACAACAACTACTTACAGCTATTCATGACATTGATATTCATTTCGAATTTCGGGAGAACCCTATAACGCTGCTTTAATGGAGCCTTAGTTTTCATGGCTAGGATATTTTTGGAATAAAGAAGAGAAACAGATTGAAAAGAACCCCAAGATTGAACATAGCATAAGAAGAAATTTACTTTTTTATTATTTAACGATCATATCGATAAGATATATAAAAGAATTATCTCCTCACGTGGAGATAAATAGATCCATAAAGTGAATTCTACATAATTTATTTATCAATATGAAATATTTATATGGGCAATAATAAATATTGTAGGTCACTTTATGTATTTATTTCTCTGATATATTTTTCCTATTTGACCCAAAATTGTATCATCGCACTGAATAAGACATGCAAAACTATTAGAATCAAGGTATAATTAGGCTTCATAATGGTGGGATATTGCTGCGTGCATGTGTTCATGGAGTTGACCTCTAGGTGGCAGAAACCATATGGGTTTTGCCAAGAGACAAGAAGCATGTGCCCCAGCCAGATGGTACAGCATTATAGGCCGAACGATGATGCAGGCTGGTGAGTTCATATATTATATTAGTAATATATAATGGAATGATGAAAATTGAAATGATGAATAGATTTTTTCTTTTAAAAAAGAGTGAGATTTATTAGTAAAAAATTATTATTTTTTATATAAATCTTATTTTTATTTATTTTTTTAAAATATTATACGACACTTATATACTTACGACTATAACTATCATTTCTCGTATTATATTCGCAATATGCATGCCGGATGTTTGAATAACGCACGCTAGCTATAGCTAAATTAAATATTGGCTTCATGCACGGCATGAGGGACCCGACCCCGCCCTTTGCTCGCTCGCTTGCGCGCAATTGTATGGTTGTTGCTAATTGAGGCATTGGTCATGCGGATAGTTTTGTTGGAGACGGAGCCCCCAATGCTTAGGGTACGAGTCGAGAAATATACACTTGGAAAAATGATTTGTGAAGTTTTAGGGCGTCTAAATTTTGTCTAGTTATTTTGATAAAAGTAGATCTCATCGTTAAAAAATTATAAATTTTGTTTTTTAGAGGTCCATTATTTTTTAAAAGAATTGTACAAGACTTATAAATTTTAAACTTATATCTAACATTATTCATGCACTTAATGTTTGACGGATGGATGGTGTTAGCTACCCATGAACCGGCCCAACATACAATAAATGCAACCTAGCTTGAGAATGAGTTTAGGGCACACTAATTAACTTGGTGAAAATAAGTAAAGATAAAATTTAGAAGAGATTTCTATAATTTCCGAATGAATGTTATGTAAGTAAGATGGTCTATTTATAGAGAAAGAGACCAAGTAAAATAAATACAAGATCTCCCAATCAAGCTAATATTTAAATAAAAGTAATATACATGCACATCATCATATCCAATGCAATCTTATTTTGGAGTTTAAAGGGCGTGATCAAAATGTCATCTTTGCCCCCTCCTCCGTGCAATCATCTTCAATTTAGACCAATTAGTAATACATTGATTTCTCGCTGAAAGAATTAAAGATTGAATCATATTCGCAACTAACTAACTATATATATAGCAAGAGAGAGCGCAAACTGAACCTTCTTTCACCAATCATAATTTTTAAGAGTTGATTCTTTCCGGTGAACTTGACCTTTAATATAATATACCTAAATTAATATATTTAATACTAGCTACTCGTATATTAATAATAATTTTTTTTTTGTTAAAGGTTACCATGTTAATTAATTATACAGTATTATTTTGAGAAAATATTAAATTCGTTGCCTAGAAAAAAAAAAATTGAAGAAATAAATCTTCACGTACCACGCTCTTTTGTTCACGTCAAAAAAGCGGGTAATCATCCTTTATACATTATGCGCAAAAAGCCCCACCAATGAGTTTGTGCCGATGACTAAAAACTTGCAGATTGGTAAATTATAAGGGACAGTCATTTGGATTAGTGGCCTTACCACTATCAATCCTCATTGAAAGTAGCATGCTGTATGCACCATACAAAGCAAGCAAGCAAGCAAACAAACGAAAAAGATGAATCTTTTATGTGCCTGACAGAATTACAATCCCACATACCACAAAAATAAATAAAAAATGGCATGTGCTTGAGTTGAGTGATTCATCATGTGATGGCAGATCAAGAAAAACAAAAACCCACAAAAGTTCATTTAGTTTCCGTTTAAATTCAGATATGAGTTAAGATGGTTTGTGAATAGTATAATAAAATATTATTTTATTAAAAATGATAAATGTCCTGAAATTGTATTCCGAAGATGTGTCCCGAAACATTTTTATTTTTTTATTTTTTACTTAATGATTAAAGAAGTGTTTTTTAATAATATTGTAAATTTTTTTATTTTTTTTATAAATATTTATGATGATTAAAAAAATACATGAAATAAAAGAAATAAAAAATAAAAAAACACTTTTTGCCTGTTCGGTGGACTTTCGGACTACATCTCTCAGGAGATGTAACACTACTCTAATTTTATTTTTTGATTTAAAAAAGTTGAATTATATATTATATTTTATATAAAAATTTAAAAAAATTATAATAATAAGATAAAATGAAAGTTGAGTGAGTATCCGATCTAAACGAGCACTTAATTTGGTAAATAATTAGGTCATAACTGATTGTGGCAATTGACAATGCACCAACTACTGGTCCTATAGATCCTCACCTGCCCATGTCTACTCACCAAGCAATTATTTTCAATCACCCATGATATAGACATTTGGTAAATGTCCATATCATTTTTTTTTTTTAATGGGACCGGGTTGTTTTGATGGATTTAGTAGCTAGGTAGACGCAAGCAAGCAACCCCCCTAACCTCTCCCCTTGCAATATTTTATTATACGACTGCCTAATAATTCCATTGCTCCAATTTACCATATCACCCATTATCTGCATCACTTTTGTTTTACGCAATCTTAATTGTATAGTACAGCCTGATAGTAAGTTGTAAGTACATTTCTTGAGTTAGTCTACCTTAAGTTATTATTATGCTATTATTATTATTATTATGTTGGAATGGTTGTTACTCGATCGATAGGGTTACGCTACATACTACTGCGTCCACATTCTATTTTTATTATGCCGTGCTGATCATGAAGTAACATTAATTATATATCAATCATTAACTTAGTATTTTTTTAAGATAAGAAATTTAATGAAAAATAAATAATGTCACGTTACCACATTGAAATATTAGTCAAATTGGGACGAACATAGCATATAACATTTTTTTACTCGATAAATGCTAATGTGATCTATAGATCTTACTGTAATGACAAAGAGTTTAACCATACAATGATTTAAATTAAAGAAGACGAAATTAGATGTAGCAATGAATACAAATTTGGCTGCGACATGCATATATATGTATATATATATACACACACTTTACCTTTGTTACAAGATTATGATGGACAACAAGGATGGTGATATTAAGGTCCTATTTGAATGTTGAATTGAATTAAATTAAATGAATTAAGTTTTTTTATAAATAATAGTGAATTGAGATGGTAGAGTGAATTTTATGGAATCCACCTAAAATGAGTTTAGATATTAAGATAAATTTAAATATATTTATAAGAAATTGAAAAAGATTATAGATCTCGAGTATAAAGAGATATTGAATTGAAAAAATTGAAAATCTCATGTATAGAGAAGTTTTAAATTGAGATGAGTTTAATAATTAAAAAATTATGTATTTAAATATTAGATTTAATTTAAAATTAAACTGGACTAAATTAATTTCATTTTAATCCAAATTTTAGACCAGACCTTATCTCTACCGTACATGGTTGGTGGAACTCTGATTTTCCCTCTAATTTGCCTGGTAAGTGGGGAATGTGTCACCTTTCCAAATTCCAACTAGATTTTCCTCGTCAATAAAGCTTTTGCTTTATGCAATTTGTTTTCTTCCTTGCAATATTAAAAATAGTTATTGATTTATTTAAAATAAAATAAAATATTATTAAAATATTATTTTAAAATTTGAAAAAATTAAATTATTTATTATATTTTATATAAAAATTTAAAAAAATTATAATGATAACACCGGAGATGAAACTGTTTCTGTATCTAAAAGGAACCTAAATATTTTATTTCATCATTATAATTTTTTTAAATTTCTATATAAAATATAATAAATAATTTAATTCTTTTAAATTATAAATTATAATAATATTAAAAATAATATTTTATTTAATTTTTAAATTTTATTTAAAATAATCTCATATCATTTTACTATTTAAACAAATTTATTGTATTCAAAGTTTCAAACGGAGCCTAAAATGAGAAAAACGAAAGAAAAAAAACTGAAGAAGAAGAAAAAGTTCGGTGGAGTAAATACCCTCTTAGACACACTTTCCTTCTTTATTTATCACGTTTTTTTTAAAAAACACGTTTATATTATAAACAGTCAATTAGTTTCATCCTTCATCATGTGCTGGCTTTTTGCAGAATTTTCATGAGCTCGCTTCCTCCAAGAAAGGATGCCAATATATATATTATATATATATAAAAGAAAAATAAAAGCATGGGGTTCACGTGACTGCATGAAGATACCAAACAAACTGGAAAGTAACGCAATTTGATGCATTTGTTTTTGGATATTAGTAATATTACATAAATAAAGGTAAAAAAAAATTGGATGGTTCCCGCATAAACAAGGGATAATAGAATAGAAGAGGCAATACTGATGTAGAGAGCTCATACATATATATATCCCGCCTTTTGCAACCATCATTTATCGTTGAAAAATGAATCAAATTTGCCTGTAATGTAAGAGTTGTAGGAAGGGTGACACATGGGAGGCAATGTGTCTTGTGACTCATATTGACGAGTTGGTGCATTTTAGGATCCGTTTAGATTCAGAGATAAGATGAGATGAGTTGAGATAATTTGTGATAAATAATAGTGAGATTTATAAATTGAAATTTATGAATAATAATAAATAGTAGTACAACTCATCTATCAATCCAAACTGGCTTTAAATAAAAGTGTTATAGCTATAAATAAATTTCATAAAATTAAATGTATAAATTAACATAACTTTACTTGATACAAAACAAAAAATGCATCTATATTTATAATTTTACGCACATAATCGTATCTGCCAATACTTGATTTTTAAAAAATTGATAAAATAGAGTAGATATTAAATGCATATAATATTATGTATAAAATTATCGTACACTCAGCACTGCTCAAACAAAATTAATAACATCAATGGAAAAAAAAAAGAGCGGGTGAGTTTGGATTTCAAACTCATCTCAATTTATCATTATAACTTTTTTAAATATCAATATAAAATATAATAAATAATTTAATTTTTTTAAATTTTAAAATAATAATAATATTAAAAAATAATATTCTAACATTATTTTAACATCTCAATTCAATTCAATTCAATTCAACCAACTTCAACAACCAAACACACCGGATGAGATTATTTCATGACGTGAGATCTGACGAAGTGGGGCTTTCACTAGAAGACAAGTGAGACAAAATAAAAGCTACGTTGATATAGTTGCATTTGTTGCAGTTGGTTGTACCCGCTTCTAATTCAGTTGTTGGGTTTCTTTTTCTTTCAATATTTCGAAGGGCCTTGTGGTTTTGTTTTTCGTCGAGGTAGTTGGTTTGGTTGAAATATAGGTGCACGACTTCCAAAACAAAAATAAAAAGAAAAAACAAATTTAGCGTCATGTAATATAAAAAATAAATACTTTAATTATAAAATGTTTTACAAAATTAAATTTATAAAATGATATTATTTGATATAAAATGTGATATTATAAAATTATTTTTATTATAAAATAAATCAAATATATTATATAAAATTATATCAATTTATAAATTTATTTTTATAAATTTTTTTATAACAATAATACTTCTTAATAATAAAATACAGTAGACCTCGAAAAGGATATAATAATGTAACGTAAACAAAGTGCTGTAAACCATAGATTGGCATTCTTATCTCAGCAGAAAAATAATTAGTTAGCTCTTTTTAGATGATGAGTTGAGATAAGATAAATTAAATTTTTTTATAAATAATAGTAAATTAAAATAATAGAGTGAGTTTTGAGAAATCTATCTAAGATGAGTTTAGATATTAAAATGAGTTTGAATATATGAATAATACTAGTATACTCTCTCATTTTGTCTCTTCATTTTGATCGTTCATATATTTATTTATTTTTAATTTATTTACTTACTGATTAAAGAAACGATTATTAGTGCATTGATATATTTTTTTATTTTTTAAAAATATTTAAAGATATTAAAAATATGAAAAGAAAAAATTAAAAAAATACAAAAGATGAATTTTGTCTAGTCGACATATCCAATGGTCACTGCTGGATGGTAACCTAATGTCACTCCAGATATATTTATGCAAAATTGAAAAATACTGTAAGTCTTACGTGTAAAGAGATGTTGAATTGAAAAAAATTGTGAATCTTATGTATAAAAAAATTTTAAATTAAAATGAATTTGATAATTTAAAAATTAAATATTTAAAAATTATATTTAATTTAAAATTAGATTGAAATGAGTAAGTCTAAGTTTTAAACGGGTTCTTAATTTTTCAATCTGTTTATTAATTATTAATTATTAATTATATTAATAATATAAAAATCTATCACATTAATTATTAAAAAATATTTATGTATTAGTTTTTTAATAGGCAGATGAAATACTGAAAGATAAGTGACAGGTCATTCACGTGTGCAGTACAAAAACCACGACGAAGGATGCCAGCACGCAGATTTCAATCATGCAAGTACAAAAACAACCCACTCGGAAATCCCAAGGTCTATAGGGGGTAAAATAGGAATAAAAATATCCTCTCACCTGCCCTTCCCTTCCCTCCCTGCCCCCACCACCTTCCTCCACCAGCAACTTTGCTTAAAAAAAAATTGGTGTCTCACCCATCTCCCTCCTCGGGAGAAAGTCCTCCTTTCTTGGCTATTCTCTTTATATCTCTGCTCTGGTTTCCTCTCTTTCTTACTTTGTGTTTACATTTCTTTTCTGTTTTTTCCCATCTGCTCTCGCTAGTCGGTACCCTACATTCTACAATGGCGTCGAGTCTAAGAGACTTACAGCTCACCCAGGTCGCCGGCGATGGAGGCAGGATCTTCGCCGGTAAAGATTCCGATGAACTCGAGGACGTGAGGCTCCTAGATTCAATCGAGGATGACAATAGCTTCAATAGAATTGAGGCTGGAATGAGGAGGGTTCAGGTCGGCGTCTCCGGGATGACTTGCGCTGCTTGCTCGAATTCCGTCGAAGCAGCTTTAAAAAGCGTCAATGGGATTTTGATGGCCTCCGTTGCCTTGCTTCAGAACAAGGCTGATGTGGTTTTTGATCCCATGTTGGTTACGGTTAGTCTTTGTTCGGAATTCCCATGTTCGCTTTGTGGTTTAGTTGGAATGTTAGAAGTGCTAAATTGGTGAACTTTGCCAACTTTGACCTTTCTGTGCTGGCTTTGGTGTTTTGGACTATGGTTCAGCGAAAGTGGTTGCTTATTTTTTGAGATTTATGCCGAGTCTTATAAGTTTGTCTTCACTTTTTGTTTCTGGTGAATTGGATCATGTTACTTTTGAAACTTTGTGCAGTATGGACTTGTCTTGGGGATTCGAACTCTAGGTTGGTCTAGTAGATAGTTTGTGGAACTTCATCTTCATTTGTGCTATGTTCATCATCTTGAATCTAGTTTAGTTTGCAGTTTTGGTTGAATTAAGTAACGATGAAATGTTTGATTTTCTTTAGTTTTGTGTTTATGGGTCTTGGTACATGTTTTTCTTCATTTATAGGTGGTGTTAATTTAAGATATTCGCGACCTTATAAAAAATTAAAAATAACATTAAGATATTCGTGACTATATGCTGAACGTTATTGGTTAATCTACGGGTTTGAATTGCAGCTTTTGTCATTTTTAGTAATTATGGACTACAAATATTTATGGGTTTGTTTATCGGTGGAATGCATGGTTCTAAGCTTTACTTCTTTCAAATATTTCTTTTTAGGATGTAGTTACTATAAGTGAGTGGACTTAACCGGGTGTTATTCATTGTGCTTAATCTACTTAGAATAATGAGAATAATGTGTGTATATATATATATATATGTCAGGTCTTCTTCATTACGTTATCAATTTACCTATAAAATATATATATTTGTAACCTTTAGAGCTCGTTTGGATAGTGAGATGAGATGATTTTAGATGAGTTGAATAAAATATTGTTAGAATATTATTTTTTAATATTATTATTATTTTGTGATTTGAAAAAGTTAAATTGTTTATTATATTTTGTGTGAGAATTTGAGAAAGTTGTAATGATTAGATAAGATGAGATGAGGTGAGATGGTTTCTGTATCCAAACGAGCCCTTAGTGTTTGAGTCTCTCTCTTTCATGGGTTGCTTTTCAATGTACCCTGGGGATGGTGGTTTTTCTTTTATTGGAATTCAATCATGAATGGCATCAGGCTAAAGAGACAGAGTAACCAACAGACCTGCTTTATTGAGTTCTCTACTAATGGTGGTGTTTCATCTCTCTCTATCTCATACATGGGGATTTTCAGTTCATATACGTTTGATTTTTCTCATAGATCTGTGTCTTGCAAGGGCATTTAATATTCACACTTTGATCAGTTGAAAAGGGATTGAGATATTTGAGACAATTAATAGAAATTGTGGGTTTTTCTTTTATAATACAGTAACTGTGAAAAGCAGAATAGAGGGGTGCAACTCTTGTAAATGGTAAGCATTCAAGAAAAACACCCAAAGAAAATGGGAATATTATATCAAAGGTATTTTTAGAACTCCACCAGCTGTCTAACTATAGACAATGCCTAGTGGATAGGTGCCTGCCTCCATGCCTTTTAGCTGCCACTGGATACGACCAAACTTTGTGTGTCCAAACTTGGGAGAGATACTGGACCAGATTGGCCAGAAGGCCGGTGATTTAAAAGGAACTTTTAACCGAGAGGACAGGAATTGATGAAATGTTATGAGTTCTAGATATCATGAGAAAAATTATAGACCACAAGTATTAGTTTTAACACTTTTGGTAACTGTTGCTGTCATTTAGTGTTTCTGGGCAACCATTTGAAATTCCTAATCATGTTCCTTTGTCTGACTGCATGTAGGGATACCTTGCAAAGAAGTTTATATCTGCCTACTTGGTACTGAGAACCTTGGATTTTATACATGCTGAAGCATTTCTTGACTTGTTTTAATTTAGGATGAAGACATCAAGAATGCAATTGAGGATGCAGGCTTTGAGGCAGAGATCCTACCTGAACCCAGCACTTTTGGGACAAAGCCTCATGGAACCCTGCTAGGCCAGTTCACAATCGGAGGTATGACTTGTGCAGCATGTGTAAACTCCGTTGAAGGTATTTTAAGAAATCTACATGGTGTTAAAAAGGCAGTAGTTGCCTTGGCCACTTCCTTAGGGGAAGTTGAATATGATCCTACCATGATTAGTAAGGATGATATTGTCAATGCCATTGAAGATGCTGGTTTTGAAGCTTCACTTGTACAGAGCAGTGAGCAGGACAAAATCATATTGGGGGTTACTGGCATATACAATGAGATGGATGTACAGCTTTTAGAAGGCATTCTTAGCCACTTTAAGGGAGTGAGACAATTTCGTTTTGAAAGAATATCAAAAGAAGTGGAAGTTGTCTTTGATCCTGAAGTTGTCAGTTCTAGATCATTAGTTGATGGGATTGAAGGAGAATCCAATGGGACGTTTAAGTTAAACGTAAAAAGCCCTTATGCAAGAATGACTTCCAAAGATGTTGAAGAAGCCTCAAAAATGTTTCAGCTGTTCACCTCCAGTTTGTTTCTTAGTGTAAGTATTCTCTTTTCTTGTCATGATTCAGGGTATTGAATATCTATTATATATATGTGCATGTGTGTTTTGCTTTCTTTAAGTTGTCTGTCTTTCAACTGAAATGCACAATATAAGTCTGTTTGTGCATGTGTGTGTGCGTGTGTGTGAACTTTGCTTCCTTTAACGTATGTGTCTTTTTCCTGATAGTTACAATATAAGTTCAACATAAACTTAGTCATAATGTCTGGAGATGGTTTCCCTCGAGTCCATATTGGGCTAAGTTGAGTTGTGCCTTTTTACATATTGCAATCATATCTCAATGTAAGGTTTTTGATAACATAATAGTATTGTTTTGGAAATCTAAAAGAGATGAGTCGATATGAATGTTTTACTTGAATTGCAATGCATCAGACACCCCTGCCTCCACCCTAGGAGTTGGTATTCATGGAGTGTGAGATGATGAAAATATAATTTAATGTAAAATGATACAGACTCATGCTTCGATTGGTTCACAAAATGATTTTGTAGCCCATGTAGACACCGATTTGATAGTAGCAGTTATTCTTACCTTTTAAATTAATCATTCCCTTGTGATGCTTTGGCTCCAGATTCCTGTCTTTCTTATAAGGGTAGTTTGTCCTCACATACCACTGGTGTATTCCTTGTTGCTTTGGCGATGTGGGCCCTTCCAAATGGGGGATTGGTTGAAGTGGGCATTGGTGAGTCTTGTCCAATTTGTTGTTGGAAAGCGCTTCTACATTGCAGCTGCCAGAGCTCTTCGAAATGGTTCAACTAACATGGATGTTTTGGTTGCATTGGGAACTTCTGCCTCTTACTTCTACTCTGTATATGCTCTTCTATATGGTGCAGTGACTGGATTTTGGTCTCCAACATACTTTGAAACAAGTGCAATGCTGATAACATTTGTATTGTTGGGGAAGTATTTGGAGTGTCTTGCCAAAGGAAAAACGTCAGATGCAATCAAGAAGTTGGTGGAACTTGCACCGGCAACAGCAATGTTGCTTGTCAAAGACAAAGGTTTGTATGCATGTGTTTTCCTTTTGTTTTAATTTTTTTTTTTATTTAACAAAGGCTATATGTATTTTTGGGACTTCACTCAACGGAATGGTTGAAGTCTTGATGTTTTAGTGAAATTTCCAAATATAAATGTCTTTTATCTTTTTTTTTCTTGTTTTTTTTTTCTTTTTTTTTTTTTCCGATTCTTGATTAGGATCCAAAGTTATTCCATTTTTTTTTTTTAATAAGTAAAAGGCAGTATACTGTAATGAATGACAAAAGCTGATTCCAAAATTTAATTGAACAATCTCAATAACTAATTGGTTTAATATTTTTGGATTTTAGGTGGGAAGTGTATTGGAGAAAGGGAAATAGATGCTTTGCTCATTCAGCCTGGTGATACGTTAAAAGTTCTTCCTGGTGCAAAGGTTCCTGCCGATGGTGTAGTTGTATGGGGTTCAAGTTATGTTAATGAGAGTATGGTAACTGGTGAATCCATACCTGTTTTAAAGGAAGCCAATTCATTAGTTATTGGAGGCACAATAAATTTACATGGTGCCCTTCACTTACAAGCTACTAAAGTAGGAGGCGATGCAGTTTTAAGCCAGATAATTAGTTTGGTTGAGACAGCCCAGATGTCAAAAGCTCCTATTCAGAAGTTTGCTGATTTTGTAAGTATTCTCAGCATAGTTTGAGTCTAATTTATCATGTTTTCTATATTTATGCTATATATAGGTGCTATTTGAATATATTCTTTTCATGCTTTCTTGCTTTGAAATAAAGGAAAGAAATATTGCATTTCACAGTCGCCTGAGAAGTATAATTTCTATGCTTAACTATCTGTAATTGATTCATTCCATTGTAGCTTGGTAAGTGGCAATGATTGAATAGCTATTTTATGCCTATTGCACTGCCAACCTATCAATTTTTATGTTCACAATATATATTTAAGACTATACTCTTTGTCCATTGTTATAAACTGGAGTTTCAGTTATATATAGATTTTCAGAATAAATTACAAAAACCCTCAAAAACTATCAGTATAGTCTCAAACACACCCAGCACTGACTGATGATGACTCACTTCCCAAATAAAACTTTTTGTTGTTTTTCTGTGCAAGCCTTTTACCTGATTGGATCAACTATCGTGAAGCCTTTTCACCTCATCAAAAGTTCATCTCAATTAAATACCTAATTCACACATGATCGATTGATGCTTTTCTTGTTTTAGTTTCAAAATTATAGATTGATCTGATTATATATATATATATATATGTATATATGTATAGGATGCTTGGAATCAAGTATGAGTCCTATCTTAATTGTCTTTGTTCATGCAGGTAGCGAGCATATTTGTTCCTACAGTTGTTGCCATGGCATTGTTAACATTATTGGGTTGGTAAGTTCACATTTCTTTGGTGATTTTCTTGTATCTTTAGACAGTCATGCATAGGTGTGGTTCTTGTCTATGTCCCGTGTACATATTTTTAATAAAATTCCTATTTACTGATAAAAAGAAAAGATTCACATTTCTTTGGGCATACAACCACGCACCTGCACATAGTAATTTTGATCCATATAGTTTAAATGGTTGTCTCCTTTTTGTTAAAAACGTTCTTCTGTTGATCATCTCTAGGTATATTGCTGGAGCTCTTGGAGCCTATCCAGAACGATGGCTACCAGAAAATGGAAATTACTTTGTATTTGCTCTCATGTTTTCAATATCAGTTGTGGTTATTGCATGCCCATGTGCTCTTGGGTTGGCAACGCCAACTGCTGTCATGGTTGCGACTGGGGTTGGGGCTAATAATGGTGTGCTGATAAAAGGTGGAGATGCTTTGGAAAGGGCTCAAAAGATTAAGTATGTGATTTTTGATAAAACAGGTACCCTAACCCAAGGAAAAGCCACGGTTACGACAGCAAGAGTTTTTGTAGGAATGGATCTTGGAGAATTCCTTCGATTGGTGGCCTCTGCAGAGGTGATTTCTAATCTTCTAATATGTTTTACATGCTTTACCTCGAAACTAAGCCTTTTCTCTTTTGATCTTCCCACTTTTGGGCCGAATATGGCACCTTAGGAAGGTCCAAGGAGGACATCATAACATCACAATGATATGAAAGAAAATAGTATTGCAACTATATTTACCCCTGAGAAACTTTGAGCTTTCTTTTCCATTCTGAATCATGTTTTGCCATTGCAGATGAACTGCATAAATGGGCAGCAGAAGATGCATACATTTTTTTCTCCTAATTACATTGAGTAATTATTTATTTTTTGTTTGTGGGCGGAGAGGGATGAAGAAAGTCATAAAAACATTAAGCAGTACAATTATAACAGAACCAATCTTTATTTATATATTTATTTTACCCCTGGCTTAGGCTAGCAGTGAGCACCCATTGGCTAAAGCAATAGTGGAATATGCACGTCATTTCCATTTCTTTGACGAGCCTTCTGCCATCAAGGATGCTGAAAACAATAGCAAAGAGTCCATTTCTGGATGGCTTTTTGATGTGTCAGAGTTCTATGCTCTGCCAGGAAGAGGTGTCCATTGCTTTATAAATGGGAAACGGGTTGTGGTGAGTTTCTTTACATTGAGATATGCAAGTATCTGTTCCAATTTCAAATATGCTTCATAATTTTGCTTATTGGGGATGAATATCCTTGACAGGTTGGAAACCGGAAGCTAATAACTGAAAGTGGAATGGCTATTCCAACTGATGTGGAAAATTTTGTAGTAGAGCTGGAAGAAAGTGCCAGGACAGGAATACTCGTTGCATATGACAATAGCTTGATTGGTGTTTTAGGAGTTGCAGACCCACTAAAGAGAGAAGCTGCTGTGGTTGTAGAGGGCCTTGGGAAAATGGGCGTCAGGACTGTCATGGTCACAGGGGACAACTGGAGAACAGCTAGGGCGGTTGCTAAAGAGGTCTGTATATAGTTTTTATTTCTTAGTAAATTAATCCACCACCAGCTTTGTGTTTCATAAAACACTTAGTACTTTGAATTATAATATTAAGGCAAGTTCTAACTTACTTTTTTAAGGGTCCCAATGAAGTTCGACTCTAAATAATGTAAATTTTCTCTATATCATAGCAGAAATGTTTTCTTGTTAATTTCCATATAAAATCTATGGTTGGGACTTGATATCAAACGGTATAGTTTTAATATGATCCAATTTCACTGGTTTAGCATGCTCTCTTTTGTGATCCTAAATGAACCTCATATCATGTACTTTTTTGGTCAGTACTAAATTTTTGGGATGCAAATTGATATCAAAATGTCAAATATGAAGAAAGAAAAACCATTTATGCTGGGCAGGTTGGCATTCAAGATGTAAGGGCAGAGGTAATGCCGGCAGGAAAAGCTGATGTTGTCCGATCATTTCAAAAAGATGGTAGCATAGTTGCAATGGTGGGTGATGGTATCAATGACTCCCCTGCTCTAGCTGCTGCTGATGTTGGTATGGCAATTGGAGCCGGGACAGATATTGCCATAGAAGCTGCTGATTATGTATTGATGAGAAATAACTTGGAAGACGTAATCACTGCCATTGATATATCAAGGAAGACCTTTGCACGAATTAGATTGAATTATATGTTTGCCATGGGCTACAATGTGGTTGCAATCCCTATTGCTGCTGGGGTTTTCTTTCCTTCTTTGGGTATAATGTTACCACCATGGGCGGCCGGTGCGTGCATGGCTCTATCATCTGTGAGTGTAGTATGCTCTTCTTTGCTTCTTAGGAGATACAAAAAACCCAGACTTACAACAATACTAGAAATTACAGTAGAGTAGAAAGAGGAAATTGAGAAACTAGGTTCGACTTCATAAGAAGATATGATGGGTGTGAATCCAGTTTGACGTCCCAATTTTGTATATTTCTGTTTCTTTTACAGTGGGGATGTGCATTTTGTACCCCATTCTCTGTAAATGCCACTCCTATAATAATTTCTCAATGCTTCTTTCTTTTTCTTGGTTTCAGTCTTTTGCCTTCGTTGTTATTTTGTTTTATTCAATGAAGAGGGTCATGTTCTTCTCTCTTCGTACTACGTGCCCAAGACGTCTGATAATGGGAGAAAATGTTCAAAAGAAAATGAACATATGGGAAACAGACATTTAGAGGGAATTCAGGGAAGTACTTAAAAAGAGGAAATTTCTTCGTTCTTTGTTACTTTGGGATAAGGCTATTGTATTAGAGGGGTCAACTTTAATGACTTTTATGCTTCTTTTTCTTGTTCTGAGGCTGTAATTAAGTATATATTTTTTTCTTATATACTATATGTGTACTTGGATTTTGTTTAATCATAAGGATCAATAAATTTTCTTACTTCAAAAAAAAAAATCCTGCTCCAATCCGTCCTGTTGAAAATGCTTCTTGGGGCTCGAAAATGACTATATATTGAATTTTTCTTCCTTAAAAAGACTATATCGAGCTTTCTTTAAGTTTGATTTGGATTGAAAGATGAGATGAGATGATCTCAACTCTTACGATAAAGTTATCTTCAATTCAAATAGCAATTACTTCATTTTCAAAGATGTTTTCAAGTGATTTACTAATGACAAAAGGGGTGTTATGTTTCACTTTTCAATCTGATTTTGCTTTTATAGATGAAAGAGAAAACTTATCTCCAGATGAAAGAGAAAGGCTCTCTGCGTGATTACAGTGCCGATTTTGTTAAATAAAAATTTGATATAAAATCAAATTAAAGTTAAAGTTATTAACTCGAGATTTTATAAAAATTTGATATAAAAATTGAGTTAATAATATTTTTTATATAATTTGATTTTATAAAAATATTGTCATGTGAATTATATTATGAAAAATTTGGGTATGTAATTTCAAAAATTTTTATTACTTATTTATAAATATATTTATAAATAAAACAAAATTATTATAAATACTATGCAATCATTTGTGAGATCCATATCTATCTCCTTTCAAACAACTTAAAACCATCTCATCTTACTTTCAATCTAAACACACAATTTTTAAAAATCATCTCAACTCACAAATTTTATTATTATTCATAAACCATATCCACTCATCTTATCTTTCAATCCAGATGAAGTCTAAAAGTAATAGATGATTTAAATATGATAAAAATGTCACATATTATATGCAGTGGGATGCGGAATAAGATGTGCGTGTAGTTTGCAGTGAGATTCATGTGGTATCCAGTAACTCAATATATTTTTAGAATGGAAGCCTATTTTTTTTTCTTCAGCAGCTCTACACTAAATATCTATTAAATAGAAGAATTCTTTTATTTCTTTTTCTCAACAGGTATATAGTATAAGACTGTTCAATTAAAATTCTTCATCTACAAAAAGCTGGATGCCTCGTGCTGCAAATATTATATACCCTTGGGGTTTGAAATTGGATTTCCAATTTTGCATGTACTTCTAGACAAAAAAAAGAGGTGGGGATGGTTGGTTTGGCTTTGTCGATCAACGATGGTAGGATATGAATTGTGGCAAATGGTCAAATTCAATCCAAGTTCCCCTCTGACAAATCAAAGGAACTTCATTACTTCTGGAAGAATAGTCAAAACTTCAAAAACAAGGGAAAAAAAAATGTGGTTGGTCAAAACTTGGGAAGATTTATGTATGTTTTCTTTCTTTACGGGATGATGCTGATTAATGATGGGTCGTTTACGATTGCATACTTTGACCGACCCAATTATCATCAGCTTCTACCTCTCTCAGCCATCGCCATAAAATCATTCTTTCACACTGCATCCCGCGGCCACCTCAAAACAGGTATGAGGTTGAGATAATTAAGAAATTAAATAATAAGAAAAACATGTATATATATATATATATATATATATTACACCGTATCTTTTTATTTGTTTTATCTAGAATGCTTAAAAGGCAGGGTGATCCGCTCTCCCCGTATATTTTTATTTTAGTGGAGGAAGTTTTATCTAGAATGCTTAAAAGGCATGTGGAACTGGGCAAGATTACACCATTTTATCATCCAAGAGGAGCTCCAATTATTTCACATCTTCTATATGCAGATGGTATAGTGATTTTCATGAATGACAGAAAGGCATCGCTAAGGTATGTTTCGAAGGTGTTGAAGCAATATGAAGAATGGTCGGGTCAAGTGGTTAACAAGGAAAAATCTTCTATTTGTTTTTCTAAGCATATTACCACTCCTCGTCATCGAATGCTACTTCAGATGATTGGTTTTAGTTAAGGAAGTCTTCCTTTTTATTATTTGCGGGTTCCCATAATTTCTAGAAGGCTACTTTCTGTACATTTTGAAGGGTTGTTGAATAAAGTGAGGGATCTGTTAGAGGGATGGAAGACCCGTCTTCCGTCCAGCTGAGCGCGACTACTTCTATTAAAACATATTTGGCAAAGTATTCCTTTACATTGTCTGTCGATCTTGCAAACTCCTAAGGTTGTGCGTGACAAATTGAAGAAATATATGAGTACATTTTTCTGGAGGGCTTGAGATGATTTATGTAGACCAATGTTAGAGGGCGGGGTGGGTCTTTGAAAATTACAAGAACTGCTAGCTTCGTTGCACATGAAGTTGACTTGGAATCTTCTCCAAGGGAAATCGACTTGGACTCCGTTTTTTCTTGCTAAATATGTGGGTAATCAGCATATTTCTAAGGTTGATTCTATGAAGGGATCAGAGCTTTGGAAAATGCTTTTGTTTCATCTTCCTTCAGTTGCTCATTTTTCTAAGTGGAAGGTGAGGGAAGGAAATGTGTCATTATGGAAAGATAAATGGCTCATTGATGGTTCGGTTATTGCTCATCATTTTGTTAGTGAACTGCCGGAGATATTGTTGTCGGATTGCAAAACGGAAAATGGATGGAATGTTGAGATATTTGATTGTTTGGTGGGAATTGAAAAAAATTGATCAAATTTTGGATGAGTTGGGCAAAGTTAAACCTGGTAAAGATATTCTTATTTGGTTGCCAAATTCTCAAGGGAGTTGCCCAACTCGTTGTGCATGAGAATGTATATGGATTTGTTTTGCTAAAATTCCTTGGATGAAATGGGTGTGGCACCCATCTTTGTTGAGTAAAATGTTGATTATTATGTGGAAGGCCTGGTATGGTTGTCTTCCAGTTGATGGCCATATAAGGAGAGCTGGTATTTACATGGTATCCAAATGTGATTTCTGTATTTCAAGGAACTATGAGGACCAAAATCATAAACTTGCCTTGGGGAATTTTGCCGAACAAGTATGGGGTATTTGTTCAAACCAGTTGGGCATGCCTATACTAGAAGGTTGCACTTGGAAACAAATGATAGAATTCTGGTACAGGAGAGCCAACAATTCACATAGTAGCCAATTGATTGGAATTCTTCCTTCCATTATCACTTGGAGGCTTTGGTGGCGTAGATGTAAAGCTAGAATGGAGGGAGTTCATGAATCGGTTCAAGTTGTTTGGAACTCAATCAAATACTGGTTAGCTATTGTATGTGAAAATTAAAAGAGTCCTCCAGTTTCAACTGTAGAAATGAAGAGATTTTGAAAATTTTAAATTTGCCATTTAAGCATAAAAAGGCTAAGCCTATTCAGATTGTAAAATGGTCTCCTCCTCCTAGGGATTAGGTTAAACTCAATGTGGATGGAAACTCTTTAGGGAATCCAGGGCCTTCAAGTGCGGGTGGAGTAATTTGGGATCATTGTGGAAATTTGATTTCTGGTTTCTCTATGTCAACTGGTGTGCAGTCTAATAATGTTGCAGAATTTATGGCTTTGCTACTAGGTCTTCGAACTGTGCAATTTTTTGGTCTAAAAAAGGTGAAAATTGAGATGGACTCTATGCTGGTGATTGATTGGCTAAGGAAGAAGAGATGTGGCCTCTGGTACTTAAGGATTATTGGGAGGAATTACTTAATCTGATGGATGGTCTTTGGTTATGGGTTCGGCATATTTTCAGAGTGTAATTCCTTGGCAGATGGTTGTGCGAGACTCGGTGCTTCAGGGGTCTGCAAGGTCTAGCTTCAAAGCCCTGAATTCCTTTCAAATCTCAAAGGTCATTTTCGATTGGATAAGGGGGGATGTTTCTGCATTCGGTCCCAAAGACTTTGTATAGCGATGTCACTGTTTTACTTGGATTATGTCATTCTCTATTTCTGTGGGTATTGGTTGGAAGGTTTTTTTTGTTCTTTATTTATTCACACGGATTATCCTCAGCCTTGATGAGGATGAATAATAATATAGTAATGTTATATATCACACTCTCATTCTATTTTAATCATACTAAGTAATATGTAGCACATTTATCACCATTAAATGATAAAGAAACATGCAATAAATGATCATTTAATAGTTATAAATGTGTCATATTTTATTTAGTAGGATAAAAATGAGATGATAATATAGTGTATATAATTTTTCATAATAATAAGGAGGCCTGACCTCCATTGTTTTAAAAAAAAAAAGAAAAAAGAAAGAAAGAAAGAAAGGACATGAGAGACGTTTTCAAAGGATTATAACCCAATGATGATACCCATGAATGGAATTAGGGGCCTAGATTTGATATTGGATATCAGGTGGATTGGAAGGTTAAGATGGTTGTTTGCATTCAAAATCTACCTTAACTCTTTTCAATTTATTTTATTATTATAATTTTTTTTAATTCTCTAACAAATTATCTCAATCCATCTCTATTATTTATAAATCATTTCAATTCATTTTAATTATTTCTAAATCTAAACGCTTTAAGACGACGTTTTGGGAGTACAATTTGCTGCAGTCAAAGCCCACATGCAATATACTTTATAAGCTATTATAAAGATATTCGTGATATTGATTGAAGGGCCCCGCCTAATTTCCCAACAATAAATTAACCCATGAATTATATCATTGACCGGGCATTACCATTTATATATTTTTTTCGGTTATTATATTTTCAAGTCAGTTAATACATATATAGAACATATATATTATTTATAATATTTAAATAATAAAATTTAATTTGTAAGACTTAAATCTTAAAATTTATTTTTTAAATTAAATTATATCATATAAATAATTTATTAGATATATATATTCTATATACCAACTTAATAATATAATTTTTCTTTCTTTATTAGAAGCATGTAATTAGTGAAAGATATCTTATAAAAATAAATAGATATTGCCTATTGTAAAACATAGGATCTAGTTTACATAAAAAAAAAAAAAAAAATTTTATAATTTGACATACTCCATGATTAAACTATATATCAATTTATAAGTTTATTTTTGTAAGATTATGTTTTTTTAAATCAAATATATACGTCTCATGTAAAGAGCAATCCATCAATATCATTTTATATGCATTTTCATGGGGTCTGATTGTAAATATACGCAGCAGTACTGCATGCAATGGATCGGGACTTGTGTATTTTTCTTTCGTATGCATTAATGTAGGTCAAATTAATCTTTAACCTGATCATCTTAACGTTTGAAAACATTAATTAATAATTAAACCATTGTGATCTTTGTGTTCACACGCGCGATAATTAAGGTTTCGTCCAAAATGGAGATGGTTGCTTTCAATATATATTATGCAATCTACAGCTAAAGTACCATTTGATCACGGAAGTAGATATATTAAAAATCCTTTCAAGTTTCTAATCGAATTATAGGATTTAGAAACCTAAAATGAATATATCTCATAACATTTATATATAACTCATGTTGGGTATAAGTTTATTAAATAGTTAGCATTAAATACTCATGTCAGCTTATAAATAATTTAAGTATTAATTTGGACATTATTTAGAAAACTTCTTCATGAAAGGGTGACATTAATTTGTGAATAGCTAGCTAAATATTCAGGATAATTATTTTTTCTTCGCAGCTGATGATCATCATATATATATATATAGATGATAGATCATCAAGGTATTTATATATTGCTATATATATATCATGATCATATATATATATATATATATATATATATATATAAACAAAAAAAATGACATGAACATAAATCAATATCATTAATGTTGGTCAGGTTTAGCCGATCGAATTGCGGGTGGTACCGTTGGTTTTTAACAGTATTATTGCAGGTAATTAATTATGGAAATTTTCTGTAAAATAAGAACAAATAATTAGATATATAAATATTAGATGATCAGAATGGGATTTGGTGAGAAATGGAAAATGTAGACTTATATTGATTAATCATAGATATGATCAGTTGATCAAATCAATTTATGAATTCTTATTAATATTGTACGTAGTTAATAATTAATTCCACCAAATGAGAAATAAGAGTACGTTCCCTGATCAGAGATTATTAATGTATATATGGTGATCATCATTTTCATTGAGGAATGACTTGTTTAACTCTAAATTTGGTGCTTGGAAGATCTAACACGCACGTGGTTGACCAAGCTGCATGCGACGTGACATTTTGGTTGGTGTAATTAAGATCGATATTGCAACTTGACTGGAGACAGATCGATCGAGCAAGATAGTACAAGAAACTCGACATCAGGACAAAAGAATATCGATCTAGACTTGGATTGATGCTTGCTTTTTTAGGTCTCATACCATTAACATATATATTTATATATTAGTTTTCGTTTGTTTTTATAATTATTTTTAATTTATTTTATCTTGTTATAATTTTTTTAAATATTTATATAAAATAAAATATATAATTTAATTTTTTTAATTTTAAAATAAAAATAATATTAAAAAAATATAATCTAATAATATTTTATTTAATTTTTAATTTTCATCTCAATTCATTTATAAAAACAAACGAGACACGGGTCATTAATTAATGATAACTATTGACTAGTACCTCTAACAGATGTCTATATATCCCTCGCAATGCATGCGCGGAAATGACAGATACTTATAAAAATATGTCACGTAGCAAACATGACCAAAGACAACAAAATTTAAGACGAAAAACAGATCAATATTTTTTTTTATATAAAATATATGGATAATTTATAAGAAATATTTGATTCAAGTAAAACTTAAGGGGTTGGTACTGGCGTGGTGCTACCTAATTAAGATCAGTACTAATATATATTTTTGGATACATACCGATATAAAGTCTAATTAAACATGCAGATAAATTATATATTATATATACTCATTTATTTAAGTAAAGAAACACATGACACGCATGCATGCATGTTTGGTGATGGCATGGCACTTGAGCGATCGATCGAAAACTCGAGTCTCGATCGATGGAGATAGAGAACACGATCGGGCATGGCCGGTGTGAAAGCAGTACACATCAGAGGTAACTACAAAAGTGTTTCTTTATTAATATGAATATTATTAATTATGTATTTATTGAATTATAATTTTTTAATAACTTTTTGACCAAATAAGGGGGTCAAAGACCATCACGAGACAAGACTACAAAATAAATATATAATCCCGATAGGAAGAATCTAAGTAAAGGTTTGGATTCATACGTAAATTAAGGTAGCTGAGATGATTTGTAAATAATAAAATAAAAATTAAATTATTTATTATATTTTATATAAAAATTATAAAAAATTATTTTAAAATTTAAAAAAATTAAATTATTTATTATATTTTATGTAAAAATTTAAAAAAATTATAATAAAAAAATGAGATAAAATAAATTAAGATGAATTAAAATGAGTTATGAATACAAACAACGATGCCAAACTAAGCAGCTTCTTTCATTCTCTGCCATAAATGCATGATGATGACCTCGTTGATATTAACACATGTTACTTCCTGGAAGCACACCGCATGCTTTGCCTCCATGTGATATGATCTCTCTCTATCCCTCTCAAGGAATGGTCAAAGATCAGTTAGACATGTTTATTTTACTTTGACGAAAAACAGCCACTACTACTGCTATAAGTGGAGTTAGCTGGAAGATTGATCAGAAATAATATGATCGGTACCACCCAAAAAAGCATGGATAACATGACTATGCGGCCTCCAGCTAGTTCTACTGATCAATTGATGCCGTTAATCTATCATCGTGACCATGCCACTGAAGGGCAGCCGGCGTCGGAGCTCATGACCGGCGGCACAACTGACACCATTTTCAGCTCAAGCAACAGTACTCCAGTCGTAGTACTACCGTTGAGTACCACTCCAAAGGGTTGTAGTAGTACTGGATCGAAACCAATCCGAAGGAGGTCTAGGGCATCCAAGAGAACACCCACCACACTGCTCAATGCTAACACAGGTAATTTTCGAGCCCTGGTGCAACATTATACCGGTTGCCCGAGCCCGGCGGCGGCCGGCACCATCTCGTTTGGGAACCGGAAAGGACCGGTACTCAACTTGGACTTTGGAAGAGGTGGATCGTTAGAAGTAGAAAACCAACGAATTATAAGTTCAGCATTAACGGCACCTTTTGGTAACAGTAATTATCATTATCTTGATCAACAATATTCTGATCATTTTCAATCTCAAGGCCAGCATCGTCTAGCAGAGTACAATCAACGCCGCCATGATCAACAGCAACAACTGCTACTGCAGGAGCAGCAGCAAAGTAAGTATTGCAATAATATTTCTGGGGATGTTTTTGTTTCGGAATCCAGCAACGTCGTCCCTAGACCAAACGTGAAGATTTCTGAGGGGTTTGCAAGATTGGATGACGATAACATTTCTTTTTATCATGAGCTACCTAAGAATTCTTTTTTTTCCAGTGGTTTTAAGAATCATGATGGTTTCTTTTAGAATTTAGCTAGAGGCCGGATAAGATCATTAGTATTTTTATTTTTTGCTTTGATCAGAATAATCTTCGATCAGATGTACGTGCAAATTATTGTTCATCTTAAGCCCATATGTATAATATGCTATCAAGAAATGATCTCATCATGTACTAGATCGATCTCTAGTTACGTACGTGTGTCAAACATAGTAGAAGCTGCTAGATGTTTGGTACTAGCAGGCTAGCAGCTAGATAGCTGATGCTTTCTTTTCTAGTTTCTTTGTTAACGTTGTTTTGTTTTTTCTTTTGACGGCTTGAGCACGTACTTCTCTTTTGTTCTCCTCTAGACATCTAATAATTGCTTTGTTCCAAATTACACGCTTTTAGGAAGATCTGGGTCGTAGCGCCGTAGGTCATGAACTCAATTAATACTGAGCTAAATTAATTGTTGGGATTGCTCTTTGCAACATTTTTAACTATATATCCAACGTCCCACACGTACAAATCATCTTCGTCTAAAGCTAATTTATATGTTTTCATGTACACAGACACACCTTATATATATATATACGCGATGTACTAAACTTATATCTGATCACTCGCATCATGTCATGATCATGACTGTTTTGATACGGGGTTATTCATTAACAATTGATTTTTTTTTTTTTAATGAAGAAATATATATATATATATATAGGTACTTGGTGTGGTTAATACAATTCTGGGACTGGGTTTCGTCAATATTGGTATAATACGTACTGTGGTGATCAATGCATGGGATTGAAGGACCGATTGAAGTGCAAAATTAAACATATATGGAGGGTTCCAAGAGCCCCCATCCTCACTAATCGAAGAAAGTTTGCTTTATCCAAAATCCCGTTTAGATATAGAAACGGTTTCATTTCATCAATTTCATCTCTCATTAATATAATTTTTCTAAATTTTCACTCAAAATATAATAAATAATTCAAAATTTTCAAATCACAAAACAATAACAATATTAAAAACTAATATTCTAATAATATTTTATTCAACTTTCAACTTTAATCTAAAATCATAATCTCATCTCATCTCATCTCACTATATATCCAAATGGGACCAAAGTCTATCCTTATCTTTAGGGTCGGGGTTGCCTTAATATATTATACGTACCCTAGGGTACGTATAATATATTAACGATAGAGATATACTTTAGCTAAAGGCGGAACTAAATTCATAAATTGATCATGTGTATATATATAATATAATATAATATAATATTTACGTTAAATTATAAAATAGATTTAACGAATTATAAATGACATTATAACAAATTTACTCTAAACGAACAATATTTAGACTCAAGAAAAAAGGAAAGGACATATATAGTTTCCGATGAAACAATATGATCTTTAATACATATATATACACATGCACTGCATATTTCACTTTTGACGTGATCTATAAAAAAAAAGTTGTTCAGCAAATAAAGCTTCGAACACTTTCCCAAAATTTATAAGGTTCTCATGTGGATCACGCCTCATACTAACCCTTCAATTCATAAAATTAGGGCAACTTAATGGATTTACATACGAACGACTCCAATGGACTGAAAAATGCCCAAAAATGATCAATAAAAATATATATTCAATTAAAAAATAAAGATGAACTCAATTAAGTAGGTAACTAACTTGACTAGGCACATATATATACTTAATCAAGATTAATCATATATATATGCATCATGTTCTATCAAGTCCAAATCCCTACCTTCTCATTTGAATCTTGATTATTCTTACTTTTATTGTTAAATCACCTTTTTTTTTTAATCAAAACTCAAAGTAATAGAAAGAGGTGGACTAATTATTTAACTAATACTTATCTAATATTATTTGCTCTTAGGTGTGACTCAAACTTCTCCTTTTTCCTTAACAAATAGAAGAAAATAATAAAATTAAAAACATCATTTTCATATTATGTTAAATTATTAATGATCTCAAACCTCAAACTTATAATAAAAAGAGAGAGACTTAGGTTAGGTTTGGATTGAGAGTTGAGATGAGGTGAAAGTTTAAAATTAAATAAAATATTATTTTTTAATAATAATATTGTTTTGAAATTTTAAAAAATTGAATTGTGTATTGTGAAAATACTTTAGATGCATGAGATAATGAGATAATTAAGATGAATTGAAAACTACTCTTCATCCAAACTGAGCCTAAAATCATTATTAAAAGTTCATGTCAATCGAGTTGATTAATTTTGAGTTGACTTGGAGAACATATTTTTTATACTGTTGATATGATATGATTTGATTTATAAAAAATTTAAATTTAAAATTTTTCTTATTAACATGAGGGTATATTTTACACATCGATTAATTTATAAATAGAAGTATTTATTAATTTTTTCAGGCGGCTGTTATCTTTCGTGTCTAAATTTGGTGCCTTCTTGGTCAAGAAAATACGAGATTGATGAAATCATTCAGTCGTTCTCATGAGTTGTGTTTAAACAGTACTGGGATGATGGTAGGAATTGTCAATCTTTTTGTTTTTGTTTTTTTAATTTTGTAATTGCGACAAAATTAATAAAAAAATAGAATTAATTTATGTATCAGTCAGAAGTCTCAGCACACTCAATCCATTGAGTGAAAAAAAAATATATATATGAAGTGTGCTGCGACTTTTGATTAATGCCTAGCAAATAGAAAAAATATATATGAAGTGTGCTGCGACTTCCGGCTAATACCCATCAAAGAAAAAAAAAATGTGGGAAAAGTAAACCGGAGAAATGACAACGAGAAAACTTCACGTACAACTGAGAAAAGAGCAGTGAAACGCACCGTTTCCGTGACTTTAATTCTTTAAGGTTACGTTCCAAGAGAAGCTCGAGAGCTGAATCCCCTGAAAGATTCGGCTTCTTTCTGCTCAGACACCATGTGGGCGAGTGCGACGACGGTCTCTTTCCCATGGCCATGTTACGCAATCTCCGCACGTCCTACTAGCCGGAATTCTCTAACGAATTTCACTAACCGCAACTCTTTGAAGCTCAGAGCATCTCTTCTTGAATATCCCCTCGCAAGCAGAATCATGGTTAGAAGTAAAGTCATTTCTCTTCCCATTTTCTTTATGAAAATCTGATTTGTTTATCATCTGGGTTATCTTCCCCAACTTAAAGAACTCTTTTTCTTTTTAGTTTGAGAAGTTACTATTATTCTAATTACTGTTTCGTTCGATTTCTTAGATTTTTGGTTTTGTAATTTTTATCTCTTTTTGGCTCGTCTTCTGTTAGAAATATAATTGATAAGTTTCCTGGATTTATATCATTTGGGTTTTGTTCAATCACTCCTCAAATGCATGAATTCGTGGGTTTTGTTAACGTTTGAGAATTTGTTTTTCTGTTAGTGGCTCTGCTCTTTGAATAAATATTTATGGATAAAGTCGTCGATTTGGGTAAAAGAGAAGAGAAAAATTAGGGGAGCAAAAAGAGAGACCGATGGGAACTGCCGGCATGAGATATTGGTCAGAATCATATTCTAGAAATTTCTGAACATCTCTGATCTCCTTTTTTTTTTTTTTTTTTTTTAATAATAATTTCAGAATAGGAGACCAGTAAGATTTTTTGCTAGAAATGTTACATTAAGAAGTAAAGCATGAATTCCAATTAGATCGTAGACTCACCGTCATGGCCGGGATATGGTCGGAAAGAGGACTTAAAACCAAATCTGTTATAAGGCGTTGACTTGTCATTATGTTAATAAATTTCCTTGGAAGTGCATTTGGAGAGCTAAGGTACCTAGTAAGGTTGCATTTTTCTGCTGGTTGGCGTCCCGTGGAAAGATTTTGAACACGGATGATTTGAGAAAGCGTGGACTAATCGTTGTGGATTGGTGCTTCATGTGTAAGAAAGATGGTGAATTTGTTGATCACTTATTTCTTCATTGCGAGGTGGCTAAGACTTTTTGGGAAGAGGTTTTGGGAAGAGATTTTGGTAGGATGGGTATTGCTTGGGTGATGCCTAAGCAAGTGGTGGATCTCTTGGTTTTTTTTTTTTTTTTTAAATTTTTTATTGGCACTGGGTGTCCAAGAACGTCCTGACTAATCTTGGAGGTGCAAAGGCCCTCGGCAAAGAGTTTCCCGCAAGTGCACCTCAGGTAATTCAAGGAGAAAATTCCCTAATCCGATGGTCCCTAGAAATTGTTTGCAAGTGTGATTCAAACATTGGACATTGGAGGAAGCATACCACCAAAACCAAGGCTTTTACCACTTGAGCCTACCCAAATCTCTTAGCTTGTTGGCAAGGTTTTAAGGGGAATTATCGCATTGTTGCTATTTGGAGGATGATCACTTAAAGTTTGATGTGGTGCTTATGGTTGGAAAGAAACGGGCGGTACTTTGAAGATAGAGAATGTTCGATGGGAGAACTTAAGAGAGTTTTTTTTTAGCACTTTGTGTATTTGGGAGAAGGCTCTTGTTTTGAATAGAGACAATCTTCATGATTTGCTCTTAGCCTATTCTAGTTCGTAGCTTGTATTTAGCTGTCTTCTCTTGTATACTTCCTGTGTACTTGGACTATGCCTATTTACTTGTCAATAAAATTTTCTTATTGCTTATAAAAAAAAAACCAAATCTGTCCCTCTGTATCATTTTAGTTGCAAATCTAGGGTCAAATGGTGTCCAATCTCAGGAATTCAATATTTGACATGCATGTGCGGTGGCAGACACAATATTTGACCATTTGAATGGATCAAAAAAATTCTCGGGGTGCATAGGTTATTGGCAAGGAGTTTTCCACAAATGCACATTTAGTAATTCAAAGGGAAATTCCCCTAGTCCGATGGCTCATAGAAATTGTTTGCACCCAAAGATTTATACCTTAGACCTAGAGAGAGCATACCACCAAGACCAAGGCTCTTACCACTTGAGCCAACCTTAGGAGTTACCTTGGTAGTTTATAGATATCAAGTTCAAAGATCTAGCTGTCAACCTTGTATTTTGCCTCTCCTCTTGTAACAGCCATATTCTGATGTAAAACTGAGGTTCTGTACACTAAAAGTTCTTCATCCTTTGAGCTATTATAATGGTTTTACCTCAATATTTTAGTATGCAGAATATAGTTTAAATTTAAGAAATTGTTGTAAGTGGGATCCTAGTTAACCAAATTGTTGAGGAATAATCTCACATTGGCTGTGGACAAGGTCTTGGGCATGTTTATAAGCAATGAGCAATCCTCTCTTGTAGAACCGGTTTTATGAGATGAGTTAAGCACATGAATTTCTTCATGGTATCAGAGCTTGCCACAGGACGAATGGGGGCCCACACTACTTACCCCGTGACAAGGACAAAAAAAAATACTGGTCTGCACGTGAGGGAAGGCGTTGAGGAATAATCCCACATTGGCTGTAGACAAGGTCTTGGGCATGTTTATAAACAATGAACAATCCTCTCTTGTAGAACCGGTTTTATGAGATGAGTTAGGCACATGAATTAAACACCATTTCAGATAAAAGAGGAAAAAAAGATAAAATAAAATAAACCAAATGGATTATGAATAGCAATAGTTTTGTCATACACAAACTCACATAGTAGATTGCATAGAGCTAATTTATTTTGAAAGAGAGAGAGATATTTTTTTTGATAAGTTAAAGAGAAAGACATATTTTTTATTAGGCATGAATATGCTGGTTGCTGTTCAGGGTTTATGCCTTTATGGAAGATGATCAAATATCCTCCTAGGCATATTTTTCAAGAGGATTCTGAAGGCTTGAGTCAATAAATGGTGGAAAACTGCTAATTAATGATCTCTTTCCTATGTAAGTTTAAGAGAGAGTGATTGAGGAAAGATTACTAGAAAACCAAAGTATTTTTTGCTGAAGTTTTTGATAGATTGGAATTATTATTCAATTTGCTTTGTTCATATAACATATGTACTAGCTTTTTGCATATGCAAAGGGTATTCTATTGCTCTTTTGGAAGGATACCTTTTTTTTTTTTTTATAAGTAAGAGATAAATATTATATATATGAATGAAATAGGCATAACCCATGTATACATGAAGTATACAGAAGAACACCTAAATACATTCTACATGCGATAAATAAAAGACAAGAAATCATGGACATTGCCCCCCTGCAATACAATAGCGGAAAGCCAAGACAATAAAGTATGAAAGAAAAAATTCTTCAACTCAGCCAATGTGCGTTCCTTATTTTCAAAGCAGCGCTCATTCCTTTCCATCCAAATACACCACATGATGCACAACGAAATCATCTTCCACACCGCTACCACTTAATGACAGCCTTGCATCTTCCTCCAACAACCCAATAGATCCACCACCCTCATAGGCATAACCCAAACAACATCAACCTTTTGAAAGATCTCATCCCACACGACCCATGTTACCTCACAATGTAGTAAGAGATGGTCCACTGATTCTCCATTCTTTTTACACATATAACACCAATCCATGACTACACATCCTCTCTTCCTTAAGTTGTTCATGGTCAAGATCTTTCCAGGGGCCGCGCTTCAAACGAAAAAAGGCTACTTTAGAAGGCACCCGAGACCTCCAAATAGTCTTCCAAGGAAACGGAGAATGATCTTGTGTTGTCAAGATATTATAATACGCCTTCACTGTGCATAGCTTGTGATTATCAGACTTCCACTTCAATCTATCTCACTGTGCTATAGGGGTCCCCATAGAATATAGTGAGTTGAACAATTCTGAAACAATAGATAATTCCCAGTCGTGAAAATCCCTACTAAAGAGAATGTTCCACTGATACGAGCCATGAGAAAATGACCACACATCCGCCATTGATGTTTCCCTATTAACTGCAATATGATATAGGGTCGGAAAAGCCCTTTCCAAAGCTTGATCTCCACACCACATGTCCCGCCAAAAACTTATTCGATTGCCTTCACCAACCACAAAATGGATTTGATTTGCAAAGCATGGCCACCCCTTCCTTATAAACTTCCATAACTCAACACCATATCTCCCTTTCACTTCGTTGGAACACCAGCCACCCCTAGCGACACCAATATTTAGTGTCAATAATTTCCTTCCACAATGATCCCTCCTCCAAATAATATCTCAAAAGCCATTTTCCCAATAGAGCTTTATTAAAGGAATAATTTTCTCCTCGTTCTACGACTCTCCTTTTTCTCTCCGTACACTTGCGAAAATACTATGTTTTTCATTTTTGGTGAGTCGTTAATGGCGCAAGAATACTGAAGTGATTTTTGTAAGTTTTAAGATTATGATGGGTCAATATGTTGAAGTGGTGATTGAGTCCAAATGTTTCATCTTGTCAAAACTTAGAGAGGGTGGTGTGCGAGTAACAGAGAGAAGTTGGAAAATAGAGTACTTGGTGGAGCTGGGGTCCTCTTCAATTCAGTGGCTTGTGAAGGTACTGGAGGAATGCTTAAGCAAGGGGAAGAAGGAGGTTTATTCGGCAACACGGAATGGATTCTCCAGTATTATAGCACAACGATGTGTTAACAGGAGAGGGAGATTTCTTGAAATATCAGAGTACAATCAGGGAGGGAGGAGAAATGTCAACTGTATTCCTGAGGGTGAAAACGGAGGGGGATGGAGAAAGATGAGGGAGAAGCTGAGAGAGAAATGTATGGATGGCTCAAAAAGGGATGGTGTGCATGGAGGAGGGGGGCGGAACCTCGGTAGTGGGGCACTGAGACATAAAGATTGGCATATAAGGAGGCTTTGTCCGTGAATATTAACCAGCGGCAGGGTGGTGCGAACTTGCGCGATGGCAGTGGGAACCTGCGTGAAGAAGGTGCGAGAGCTGCAGGTAGAGGACAACGGCCATGGCAGAGGGAAGGAACGCTGCATCCAAATTGTGTGTCGTGCCATGCTTTGTGTCAGGAGATGTGGGAAGTCAGAAAGGATTTGGCGGAAATGCAGGGACAGCTACGTTCATTGCAGAAGGATGTGGCTGTAATAGTGAAGTTTACCGGGTCTTTTAAGACTATGGAGGAGACGGGGGTTTTAAAAGGGAAAGAGAAGGATCATGGGCCGGGTTTCTCTCAGAACAAGGCCCAGCAGAAAACAAAAAAAGGAAAGGGCTGGGCTGTGTGGAGAAAAAAGAGTGGGTCGGCGCGGCCCAAAACCATTCTTAGCAGCCCGCCCGTATTCACTCGGGCTGATGGGGCAGGGCCTTCAAGGCCTTCTGGACAGCAGCTTGTTGGGCCTGGGCAGGCCCAGCCCAGGAATCTTACAGGACTCGGGTCAGAGCAACCCGTATCGTCCTCGAGCCCTAGCAAACTTCTGCCTGAGCTGAGCAGCCTCGGGTTTGTGCCGGATAGCCAACCGACGGCGCTGGGTCAGCCGACGGTTACACAGACAGTGCCGACGGTGGCAGAGGATGTCGCCGATGAAGCGACACAGGTGTTCTGCGCGCAACAGGCGCTGGTGGGTTTTGAAGGATCGTCTTTCTCCGCCACACGTGGGACAGAAACCGCCGATGAAGGGAGGTGGGGGGTTCTCGACTCCGGTGGACCTCTCTGTGAGACATTTGGAGGAGCTTGAGGTGGATGAGGAGGAGAATGATTCGGATGATTTGATGCACTCCGTGGAGGATGAACTTTTCATCCCTGAGGCTTGCGGTTTTGATGAGCTTTCGGTAGGGGATAGTTTTCAGGATAACAGAGTGGGGATTCCAATCCCATTGAACTATTATTTTCCAGACCAAGTCTCAGATTGGGTAATACATAAAGCAAAGGAAATTCAAAATGTGGTAGAGATAGCTTGTGATGGGTTTGAGGAGCAGTTCATAGCCTTGTTAACTGCTATGGAAGCTGGACACCGCCAAAATAAGAAGGGGGAATCGAAGAAAAGCCGGGAATTGAAAAGATTGATGTGGTCGATGAATTCGGAAGGTGGTTCGAGTAGGAATAGGGCAAAAGGGAAGGGGCTGAATATTTCTCAATGAAACCCAAGATTGTTTCTTGGAATGTTCGGGGCCTCAATGTGGTAGAGAAACGTCTTCGGATTAGACATTTAATTCGTGAGTGGAAAGCGGACATTGTGTGCTTACAGGAGACAAAACTGAAAATGATCAGCAGGAAGATTGTGAGGAGTTTATGGAGCAACATATATGTAGACTGGGTTTATTTGGCCTCTTCAGGGGCATCGGGAGGAATGGTGGTGATGTGGGACAAGAGAGTGGTGGAGAAAGTGGAGGAATATATAGGGAGATACTTGATAGCTTGCGCATTTAAATGTGTTTCAGATGGTTTTTCGTGGGCATTTGCAGGCGTGTATGGGCCTAATCTAGATTCAGACAGAAGCATGTTGTGGGATGAGCTTGTAGGGGTGTATAGTTGGTGGGAGCTCCCTTAGTGCATTGGAGGGGATTTCAATGTGGTTCGTTTCCAAAGTGAATGTTCTGGAAGTAGAAGATTGAGACCAGCAAGTTTGGAGTTCTCAGAGTGTATTTTTGACTTGAATTTGATCGACCTTCCACTTGTTGGGGGTGTAGCAACTTGGTCAAATAATCAGACTTGGTCCCGTTTGGACCGTTTCTTAATTTCACCTGAGTTGGAAAGTCATTTTCCTGATATCTGGCAAACACGGTTGGCACGCCTAGCATCAGATCATTGGCCAAATTTGCTTGATTGTGGAGGCATTCGTAGCGGTAAAAGGTATTTTAAGTTTGAGAATATGTGGTTGAAGTCTGAAGGTTTCGTGGATAGGGTCAAACAATGCTGGAGTTCGTATCATCTTGAAGGTACACCTAGCTACATTTTTGCAAGTAAATTGAAAGAGCTAAAAAGAGATCGAAAGGTGTGGAACCAACATACTTTCGGCAATGTAGAAGATAATAAAAATACCAAGTGGGAGGAAATACAAGAGTTAGAAAGACTCCAAGAAGGGAGACCACTTACTGAGGAGGAACAAGTACATAAAACCATGCTGGCTGCAGATCTTGAGAGAATAATTCTACAAGAAGAGATGTCGTGGCGCCAGAAATCAAGAGCCCTTTGGCTAAAGGAAGGGGATCGGAGCACAAAGTTCTTTCATAAAATTGCAAATTCTCATAGAAGAAATAATACCATTAAGATGTTGAAAATTGAAGGGGTCGAGTGTAGAGAAGAAGAAGCAATAAAAGACCATGTGGTAAATTTCTTTGGTGAGCTTCTTACTGAACAGGTGGGGTGGAGGCCTACTTTGAATGGATTGGTTTTTGGTACTATAGAGTTGGAGGAAGTCGAAAGGATGGAAAAGGCTTTCGAAGAGGAAGAGGTCTATGATGTAATAAAGAAAATGGCTAAAAATAAGGCACCCGGTCCTGATGGTTTCTCCATGGGTTTTTACCAAGAATGTTGGGAGGTGATAAAGGGGGATCTCATGAAGGTGTTTCAGGAGCTTTTCTCGATTGGCAAATTTGAGAAAAGCCTCAACACCACTTTCCTTGCTTTAATCCCCAAAAAGGTAGGGGCTTATGAGATTTTCGATTTTCGGCCTATTAATCTAGTGAATGGTACGTACAAGATCATTGCTAAAGTACTCACTAACCGTCTGAGTGGGGTCTTGGGACAAATCGTTACTAAGCCCCAAAATGCCTTTGTGAAGGGTAGACAAATACTTGATGCGGCTCTAATTGCTAATGAATGTCTGGACAGTCGTGTGAAGACTGGTAGTCCAGGGCTTATGTGCAAGCTAGATATGAAGAAGGCATATGATCATGTTAATTGAGATTTCCTTCTACATCTACTGGGTAGGTGCGGATTTGGAGAAAAATGGAGGTCATGGATCAGATAGTGTATTTCTACGGCAAGATTCTCTGTGTTAATCAATAGCAGTCCAGAGGGTTTCTTCCCGAGCTCTCGTGGCTTGAGACAAGGGGATCCATTATGTCCATTACTTTTTGTTATTGTTATAGAGGCACTAAGCAGGATGATCTCAGCCTTAGTGACTAATGGTTATATGAGTGGTTTTCAGATTGGATCGCCGAGTAGGGGTACCACTACCATCTCACATTTACTGTTTGCAGATGATACGCTTATTATGTGTGATGCCAAGTTAGATCAGTTGAGGGCTGTGAGGGCATTGCTGCTTTGTTTTGAAGCAGTGTCTGGTTTAAAAGTGAATTATGATAAATCTGAGTTGGTGCTTATTGGAGAAGTTCAAAATTTGAGAGTATTGGCTGGTACACTGGGTTGTAAGATAGGGTCTCTCCCTATGAACTATTTGGGATTACCTTTGGATATAGCCTCGAGGGCGCTTTCTATTTGGGATACTGTGATTGAAAAAGTAGAGAGAAGATTAGCAGGTTGGAAGAGAATGTATTTGTCAAAAGGGGGCATGATCACGCTTATTAAAAGTACGCTTTCTAATCTACCCACTTATTTTTTATCCTTATTCCCTATACCGGCTAGTGTAGCAGGAATTCTTGAGAAGATACAAAGAGACTTTCTGTGGGGGGGCCTAGGTGAAGAGTTCAAATTCCATTTAGTCAAGTGAAAATTTGTATGTCGTCCTATCTCCAATAGTGGTTTGGGTATTAGAAATTTGAGAATGTTCAATCGGGCACTACTTGGCAAATGGTTGTGGCGGTATATCAAGGAACCGGATGCCTTATGGAAGATTGTGATTGAGAACAAATACGGTGGTCTCGAGGGGGGTTGGTGTACTAGAGATGTTCGAGGGGCCGCTGGAAAGGGACTATGGAAACACATTAGAAGAGGATGGGTGGTTTTCCATCAACATACAAGATTGCAATTGGGTACAGATTCAAAGATCAGGTTTTGGAAGGATGTTTGGTGTACCAATAGTACTCTACAAGACAGGTTTCCTACACTTTTCGTGATTGCAAATGCTAAAGATGCCATGGTGGCGGAGGTAATGGAAGTTGTAGGTAGAAACATCCATTGGAATATCAATTTCTTTAGGGCAGCACATGACTGGGAGATGGGGAGTTTTATAGATTTTTATAGTCTGTTATACTCTTGTCACCCAAATACCCAGCATACAGATGATTTGTGGTGGTGTCCAACAAGGAAAGGGGTTTTCACTGTTAGCTCCTTTTACAAGGTACTCACACAAGTTCCTGACAGACAATTTCCATGGAGAAAGCTCTGGTGCAATAAGGCTCCTCTCAAAGCTTCTTTTTTTGTGTGGACAGCGGCTCTGGGGAAGATTTTTACTACGGATAATCTGAGAAAAAGAAGCATAATTATAGCAGACTGGTGTTGTATGTGTAAAAGAGGGGGTGAATCGGTGGATCATTTACTTTTACATTGCGAGGTAGCCAGGACTATTTGGGATGCGGTGTTTAACAGAATAGATCTAGCATGGGTTATGCCAGAAACTGTGATGGATGCTTTGGCCTGTTGGACCTCAATTCGAGGAGTGAGACAGATTAAAGCGGTTTGGAAGATGATTCCAAACTGTATTATGTGGTGCTTATGGCAGGAGAGCAATGAAAGGATTTTTGAAGACAGTGATCAATAGCGGAGCTAAAAATGTTATTTTTTAGGACCTTTTGTACTTGGGCTCATGCTGTGGACTTTAATGGCATGGAATTTCATGAGTTTCTAGTTTCTAATGTTCCCACCTAGTTAGGATGGGAGCAGTAGAACTTTTCTTTGTAATTGACACTTGTTTGGATGAATATATACTTATTTTACTTATCAAAAAAAAAAAAAAAGTTCTCAAGTTACATACTCTCAATCCCCCATGCACAACTGAGGCACAAACTGTTTTCTAGCTAACCAGATGAAATTTCTTCTCCTCCCTCATGCCTCCCCATAAGAACGCCCTAAATAGTTTCTCCATTCTATTCATCACCCTTGCAGGTATGGGAAACAAAGATAAAAAGTATGTGGGGAGGTTAGTGAGAGTACTCTTAATAAGAGTGAGACGGCCCCCTTTTGATAAATACACCAGTTTCTAACCAGCCAACCTTTTCTCTATCTTCTCTACCACCCCATCCCAAATAACTCTATTATTAAAAGTAGCTCCCAATGGAAGGCCCATATATTTCATTGGGAAAGAAGACATCTTACAATTCAGAAAGCTTGCTAAACTGAGGATATTAGGGGTTGTACCCACAGGAACCATCTTAGACTTGCCAAGGTTCACCTTAAGCCCTGATACTGCTTCAAAGCTAAGTAACAAAGCTCGTAGAGTTTGGATTTGGCTCTTATCTGCTTCGCAAAAGAGTAAAGTATCATCTGCAAAAAGAAGATGTGAGATGATAGTAGGGCCCCCTGAGCCATTACCCACCTGAAAACCAGCTAAAAACCCTCCCCCAACAGCAGCCTGCACCATTCTACTTAGAGCCTCCATAACTATAACAAATAAAAGTGGAGATAGAGGATCTCCCTGTCGCAGTTCACGTGAACTATAAAAAAAACCAGCAAGTGTGCTGTTGACTAGAACTGAGGACTGGGCCGTTGAAATACAATGACGCATTTATGAAATCCACTTAACCCCAAAGCCACTCCTCTCAAGCAGATATAAGAGGAATTCCTAGTTCACATGATCATACGCATTCTCCATGTCAAGCTTGCAAAGAATCATTGAGCCTCTCTCCTAAATTCTGTGGTCCAAGTAGTCATTTGCAATGATTACCGAATCAAGAATTTGTCTCTCTCGAATAAATGCGTTCTGAGACTTAGAAATAATATGCTCCAACACCGGGCTAAGCCGGTTGGCAAGGACCTTCGCAATAATCTTATACACGCTACTAACCAGGCTTATTGGACGAAAGTCCTCAATAGTCGAAGCCTCATGTTTCTTAGGAATGAGAGCAATAAAGGTCGCATTAAGAGATTTTTCAAACTTTTGAAAAGAGTGAAATTCACTAAAAACCTGCATTACATCATCTTTCACAATATCTTAGCAAGTTTGAAAGAAGTCTATTGAGAAACCATCCGGACCCGGTGCTTTATCCTTAGCCATACCAGAGATGACCTTGTAAATCTCTTCTTCAGTAAAAGGTCTCTCTAGAACACTCGCTCTCTGCGAGTCAATTGCCTCAAAAGGCAAGGTATCAAGCTTCGGCCTCCAAGAAGCCGATTCTGTGAGAAGGGTCTCATAATAGTGTACTATGTGATTTTCTAACTTGGGAGGAGAAGAAATCACCTGAGAGCCTAACTGGAGCGACTCAATAGCGTTGTTACGCCGATGTGAATTAGCCACTTTCATACGATGTGAATTAGCCACTTTATGAAAAAACTTAGTGCATCTATCTCCTTTCAACCAAAGGGCCTTGGATTTTTGATGCCATGAAGTCTCCTCTGACAACATAACTCTTTCCAAGTTTGTCATAACTATGCCCTTCCTTAAAACCACCTCCTCCGAGGTATCTCTCAATAATTATTTGCCCTCTAACTCTTGCAATTCCTCCAATAGTGTAGACTTTTGATTGTCAATGTGACCAAAAATTCCAGGTTTCACTTCTTGAGGTCTTGTTTCAACGCCTTTAACTTGCCTGCAAGAATGAAACTTGGAGTACCAATGAATTGATATGATGACCAACAAGCACTCGCCATCTCTACAAACCCATTCGCTGATAGCCACATGTTTTCGAACTTAAAATACCGGCGACCCCTGTGAATACCCCCCACAATCTAAAAGAATAGGGAAGTGATTTGAGCTGACTCGAGTTAACCGTTTCTGGCTTACTTCTGGATAGTGGGCTTCCTACGAAGGAGAGACAAGGAATCTATCCAATTTCGACCAAACCCTCCCATTTGACCAAGGGTACTCTCCCCCTACCAAGGGAAGATCCATGAGATCCAAATCAAATATAAACTCGAAAAATTCCTCCATAGCCACAGAATTTTGATAATGCCTTGATCTTTCGCTAGGGAAGTGAGTAATGTTAAAATCACCCCCTAAGCACCACGGCACTTCCCATAGTGAGTATAGGCCAGCCAACTCCTCCCATAACATTCTTCTGTTCCTGTCCACGTTAGGACCATAGGAATCTGCAAATGCCCATTCCCATCCATCAACCACATTCTTAAACAAAGTCGCCACCGAGAAATCTCCAATACACTCCTCAATAGCCTCTACCACTCTTTTATCCCACATTAGTAATACTCCACTTGAAGCTCCCAAAGAAGCCAAATAAGCCCAATCCACATACGAGCACCCCCATAAACTTCGCACAATTCTTCTATCAATGAATTGCAACTTTGTTTCTTGAAAAAAAAACCACATCCCCCTTCCACATCCACAATAAAGACTTGATATGAAGGCGTTTATTGCGATCATTGAGCCCCCGTACATTCCATGATAAAATCTTAGGCTTCGTAAAAACCTAGATTGCCCCTCCATTTCGATCTATCCCTTCCTCCACTCCCTTCCTTCACATCATAGTTAATGGAACAAGTTAGCCGTCTAAGTTCCCTATCCTGCTTTGAAGCTGATTTCGAGTGGCTAGCTTCGAGTGCTACAAGAAAGGCCTTGAATTGTTCTTCATAATCTCCAAAAGAAACCCCAATAACCGCTTGAATCTCCTCTACCTTCTTAAAAATCCAATTAGATGGATAACTCCCATACTTAGAGCTGGGAGGGAGTGTACATTGAGGAGTTAAAAATGTCCCCTCCTCACTAGGACTATCAGGGGCAAATAAGGCCAATTCTGAGCTAGAAACTAAGTCTGGTTCACCACTGGGTTTGACCAAATTTAATTGGTTCACTACTAGTACATCACATAATAAACCTAGTTTCTTTACCTCCCCAAGCTTATTCCCATTAATACACTCCAACTCTGGTGGTAAAAAACCCAATGGAGACCCCTGTAACGACAACCCACACTCCGACATGTTTGACTGCATCTGCAACGCATTTGGGCCTCCCACCACCACACGCGACTGGGTTTGAGCAGTCGACAGCCCACGCAACGGCGATGGGAGATCAAAACTCAAAAAACCATTCTCTGCTGACGCCTCAAACAACTGGCCATCCACTGTACCGGTGAATAGTGACTGCGCAGACTCACCATGGTGGTCGACCATGACCCGGTGGGAGTTTCTGTGTTGGAGTGGGGTCCGGCGAGACTCTTATCGGCATCGCAAGAGGAAGGCACCCCGCCTGGACCGAAATATCGGTCTAGGCCTGAGACTTCTGCTTCGCCCGATTCGTCACTTGCCAAACCTTCTTTGGGCCTTGCCCTTGGCCCAGCCCAGGGCCATTGACCAACTCAGCCTGCCCAGAATCATGGCCCAAGTCCATCTGCATTACTTCTTTCCCTTTAACGCAACGTTTAAGGCAGAGTTTATCTTCCAATAGAATCCCAACTTTTTCCTCCATATTAGCCAACGCCTGTAGCAATTTATCCTCATTTAGCTCCAATAACACACTGCCAACTCCCTCGTTTCTACGCACGATCTCTGAGAAGGACACTTCTGGCACCACTGCACTCACGCGAGGCAGTACCTTCTGCACCACCTCACTGTAGGACAGAGGACCATCAACCGTCGACGATGGAGCACCACCATCTCCCTTACCTTTCGACTTGCTTGCCTAGGGAGACCATAGAACACAACCCCTGTTTCTCCCCCTCAAGGCAAAGGGGGAAAAAGTAAGCTCTTTAATGGTGTCTCCAAATTTTTTCCACCCCTCACCCTTCCTCCCTTCCGGTACCACTATCATACCCCTCCTCTTATCATGCCCAAACTTCGAAAGGGAGAAGAAACTACCATTGTGGTTGCACCCCCCCCCTGCACCATTAACACAAAGTTTCCTTTTCTACGTGTTCTTAGAAACTCAAGAAAACCCAAAGATGCAGCACATTCCCTCACCATAAAGCCCAACCACCCCAAAGTTTCATGATCCAAGGAGATATATTTCACCACACGACGACTACTCTCAGTGATACTCCACCACTTATCATTCTCCTTCCTAAATGTAAATAACTTCTGTTCAATGAATACATCTCTACACATTCCCATCGAAACCAACAAAAAACACCAACACAATAATCACCAAAGTGGACTACACATCAAATTGGACTACATGCTAATCACCACCAAAAAATATTGCCATTGACAACCCACCTCCAAAAGCAAAAACCAAAGAAACGAAAAGTGTACGGAGAGAAAAGTTCATCCACCACAAACTCAAGCCTAACTGTCTTGGTATTGCCAAATTATGAACACCCTTTGAAAGGATACTACTTCATTCATCACATATGAATCTTTGTGTGATACTCCATACTGACTGATAAGTGTAGGTGGTGTATGGGATCCCACATTGTTTGGGAGGGAGAAATTCTTGCTCTTTATAATAATTTCAATGGGACTCTAGTTGTACCATTGACTAGTCCTTTTGGAGTATGGCCTAGATGTGGCTTGGGTCTTTCTTTGGGGCGTTACACACACACACACACACACACACTCTCTCTCTCTCTCTCTTTTTGGATTTACCAGTTTGCCCTTTTTTCAATCGGGTTTAAATACTAGGTTTTGTTTTCTTGTCAAAGGATTTCGGCAATAATTTTCCTTTTTCTATTACTTCTAACAAAATCCTTTTCCATTACGTAGGTTGGACAAGTTTGCCTTTTTTTCTCAGTTTTGTCATGGATTTTTTTTCTTTGTTGTTTCCTGTGAAATTTAAAATCCTTTTGCTCTCCCATTCTTAGTAATTTACTCTCAATTTGGTAAAAAATCCATACATTCCATACTCCACGAAGACAAATGAGTGGGACAAGGAAAGAAAAAAAATTGAGGTCTCATATGTTTCTCATTGGTTTTGGGAGAAGTTCTGATTTGCAATAGCAACGAGATCATCTAGTGAGACGACATGATTATAGCAATGGCATGATATAGTGAGACAACATGATCATTGCAACCATGTCATTTAGTGATACACCATGATCATGTTCACATTCATCTGGCTTGCTCATCTTTCCTCTTTAAATAAAAAATTGTAAAGATGTCAATATCTGTCACTTCATGCTCAGTCGCAGCATCGTGCTAAAATTAATTTTCCAGTATTAATGGAGCTGGACAGGACCTAATAGGCCAAAATCACGACTTTAGGGTTGACATGCTCATTGCTCAGTGACCTTTCAGCGACCAAATGGACAACAAAACTTAAGTTGGAGCGACCAATATACGACCAATATACTATTCATCCTTCCTTTGATTACAAAGATGTATATTTTATGTGATATGTTAATTAATCCCTTACGGTGCTTTTACTACTGTTAGAGGTTTTTGTCAGACTCATCTCGAACCCTTTGTTCATGTGACTACCTTCTCACAAGTTCTAGTTGTAATATATTACAATGCAGATTTGCCATATTCAGCGGACGAAAGGAGTTTGCAAAAGGAGTTTTCTAATTTCGGTCAGATAGCTGATGGTAAATCGTCTTAGGAATTCGGTATATAAAATATATCTTTTATATTTTCTGCCCTTATTTGTTCCATTATGATACTGTATTTATCATTTCTACAGTGAAGCTGGTTAAGAATGAAGCCACAAACAGGTCAAAAGGGTATGCATTTATTCAGTATACTTGTCAGGAAGATGCCATGCTAGCCCTAGAAAATATGGATTACAAGGTTCTACTTTGCCTCCTCTTGTTTTCAGGATATATTGATCTCAAACTGATAAACATGAAATGAGACGTGTTCTATCACTCAAGAGACTCATGTTATCTTTTTATCAGAACTTTGATGGCAGGGTCATTTATGTAGAGCTGGCAAAGCCTGGGGGTGGCACCTTTGGACGATCCCCAATAACCTCTGGACCACCAAAGGTGCGGCGGTTGCAGGAACAAAATGAGGTGCCAGATTGCTGGTACTAATCAATTTGCTTTAGAATAAATCAAGGATATAGCGGAGGTGACGAAATAGAATGGAGTTACAATGTAGCATTAACACTCTCGAGTAGATTGATCCAATATGATCAAACACTAGGCATATTATAATTTACACCATTAATGGTTTTCATTTCCTTGAATGGCTAAATGTTTTGGGCTAAAAATGTCTCAATTCAGGCAACATTCAATTTTATTCTTCAGAAGAAACACTGTCAATCCTTTTACTTTATATTTGTTTTGAGCTCATTTTGTGCTGAGAATTGCAGCACTTGGAAATTTACTTATTCTGGGTTATAAATGTTTCAGCACATTGTGTTTTGTCTGTGCTTCAATATGTAGGGCTTTTGATACGGCTTATTCATCCCAGCCACTTGTGTAAATCAAGCAGAAGAGAATAGGTTAGAATATTCAAGAGAATAGGTTGGAATATTCTGTCAATCAGCGTTGGATTGTTTTGTTTGCAAATGAGCAATGGTTGTCTGTAGTTGGTCCAAAGTGGTTGATGCACCTTCTAATTTACTCGGAAAAGAAAAGCAACAAAAAAACAAAGACCTTCTTTGCTTTGTCCTGTGCTCTCCATTATCTAATGAATATCTATGCACTATCAAGTGTTGGATTGTCTTTTCCCTCAACTTTGGACTTTTAAATCAGTATTTTTTGTTTTTATAATAGCCAATTAATTTAAAATCTTCCTAATTATATGATTGCTATATATACTGATGGTAACGCCCAAATGGCCCTTGTGAATTGAGTTCTGAGAACACTTAAGGGCATGTTTGGATGTTTAGAATATTTCAAAAGAGAAATTCTATTTGCAGTCCCCACTTAGGGACTGCATGTGCAGGCCCTTTATTAAATGAGAAAAATCATCATTTCAGAAGGGATAGTTTTGTAATTTTTTAAAAAATTAAAGATAAAATTGCCTAGGCTTGTATTGCAGTCCCCAAATGGGAACTGTATCTAGCATTACTCATTTCAAAATTGTGTGAATACTATTGAAATGATTTGAGTGGAGCTAATGTTTTATTGGATTTTGTAAATAGAGAGAGAAAAAACTTTTAGAAACAAAATTACTATTAATTTTAAGAATTATCATATTTGCCAAACATGTGATCTTTTTATATTGGCTTAATTGCGTGGAAGTCTTTCACCCTGTTAATGCGTGATGCGTCGAAAAGCAGGCTTCGAAATAGTTGACAGGACGGTTCTAGAACTTTTAATGAGAGGTTGCTTGCTTGCTTGCTTGCCAAGTACGAGGTCATGGTTGTCGAAGGCACGAGACTGCTTCGACTGATACTTGAATGCATTGTTTTGGCTCAAACTTGCAATGATCAAGGATGTGTTTTTAAGCGGCACGACACAATTTTCTGTTCGACTTCTGCAAGCATACGCGAAAGCATATTTAGCAGCAGCAAATTATACAAAGTGTTTTTGGGAATTAACTACGAAACTTGCACAGTACTCATTAAATGATCTTCAGATCAGACTGAATCAATAATTTCCATTAATACCTTTTTCAATGGTTGTTAGAGTGAAAGAGTTCTACAGTGAGCCTGATGGAGTCTCCGGTTTCTTAATTTTCATGCCACCATCTAACTGTTATAAATGATAAAGAGAAAAAAAAATAGAGAAAAATGAAATGAATCACATATAAACATAAGATTTATGTGGTTCAACAAATTACTTACGTCCAGTGTTCACAGAGCTGCATGCAAAGGATTTGATTCAAATGAAAGATTAAGGATACAGTGCGACTGTACATGAATTTAATACAATTTATTAAAAATCCTAATTACGGGTCCAACTTGCGCTCCATAACTCAAGCCTCATTGAAAATCTATCAAAAAATCGTAACGAATTTTTGTTAGATCATGTCATCAAATCGGACTGCACACAAACAGAACCAGCTCCACACAAACAAGCCCTAAACTAACCAATAACTTGGAGAAACCTCTCAAAGTACGTACAACCCAGCATTTAAGAAATAAGCAATTGAGCCATTGTTTTCTAGTGTGAACCATCTCAAGGAACCTGGCCTGAGCAGTCTTACGCAAAACCGTACATTTCACGCAACGTTTCCACTTCTTGTAATTGTTGATAATTGCCAACAAACATCGATCCCACCTCGAATAAAATTTTCTTGAATCTTGATGTGCGTACGCAGCTGGAAAAGCATAATGCTTCTTAGGAAACAAGCTGTGAACCAGAATATTTCACAATGCTTACGAGGAAATTACATGCATGTAGGGCATCATGGCTGATCTATATATCCACCGTATATATAAATATATATATATATATATATATATATATATATATATATATATATAGTTTGCATCCTGCATCCACTTCCTCTCACATCCTCAAGTGGGTGCAGCTAGCATTGTCTTTAAGCATGCCAATCAAAAAGTTCATTAAGCACAATCCTGTGGTCATGCTTTTAGCCCGTGCAAGTAGTACGGTTTATTGATCAGCTTCCACCACAGCATATTTTGCAACAAAACTTTGGACCCAGGATCAGATCACAACTATATATTAAATAATTTTTTTTAGCCAACTTTTTAAATTGATATCTTTTTGCTTTAAGCAAACGGGAATTGGCCCAAAAAAGCTCTATATGTACATGACCATAGGAAACTTATCATGCATGGCTGATCATTACTGTTCTTTTTTATAATTACTTTAACTACAAAACATATATATAGCTAGGTGTTATCATGATGATGATCATCGAAAGGTATTACATGCATGGTTAATCCCCATAGACATCATGACCATCATCGAAAGGGAATCCACAACATTATAATAAGTTCATATAAAGGCAAGTATGCTCGGTACTTCTTATTGTTAATTAATTGGTTCAAGAATAATTTGCTGCCTCCTTGATCCCATTTCAATATAATTTGGGTTGACATTCTTCAATATTTCAAATGTGCTTAATTTACACTTTGATATTGCATGTCCATGTATACAGAGAAGGCAATGCCTTAGCTAGCAGATACCCTTCCTTCCTTTGGTGCAATGGGTACAACAAAATAATTATTTTCTCTCTCTATGAATTACTTAAACACATGATTGATATTTTTCTTTAGATCGTAACAGATATTCCCACGTTGCGTCATTAACTTTCTTTTTTCTGATCATTATCCTGATTGTAACTAGATTTTGTAAGAATTACAGTTTTTTATAAGCTGGTTTTGGAATTTCTGTAATCCTCTTACTCCTCTTTGTATAAGGTATTAATCCTCTTAAAATAAATATATAAATAATCACAAGGCCGACTCTGATAATTTCATGGAATAGCATAAAATTAGAAACATCACACTAGCTTATACACAAAGGCCGCTGAGACGATCTCCCTAGCTAAGAACTCTATGGCAAAAAGAATGATATACCTATCTAGCTATTTCTATATATATATATATATATATTATATATTCACTAGGCGGTGACAATCTGTAGATGGGGCATGCAGTCGCTGGATTTAAGGCGATGGCGGCAGGTAGGGCAAGAAGAGTGAGAGAGGAGCCATTTATCAATGCATGCGACGTGAAACCGGTGGCTGCACTTTGGCAGCACCCTTATCTTCTCCCCGTCCGCGAAATCCACTAGGCAGATTGCACAACCCGAAGCCGAAGATGGAGACCCTGAATTGGTGTAAGTCGAAGTTGGCAAAGCCACCATTTCTTTCTTCTTCAGCCCCGAGTTCAGTCTCCGAGAGGCTATCCACTGGACTGGCTCGGTCAAGGCACGATTTGCGCATTGAAACACGCATTGTAGCGTGGTGTTGAGTCCAAGAGCGCAAACGAAGGCACACAGAATGGCCGCAACAATGACCATAATATTGAAATTCATGCCCGGTTCAAGAGGGTGAATATCATGATCATCACAGCTCGTACTCATGGTGGGACTGAGGGTGGGGGGTTGAGTTCCAGCCATGGATCAGAGCGAGACAAGTGGGAGAATTGCAGATGAAGAAATGGAGAAGGTGGAGAGAAAGCACACATTTGAGGATGATAGAGTAGTGAGTGCTGAATGGGGAGTGGCGGTTAATATGTAATGGTGGAAGGAGTGGAATAATTGGGATGATCATGCTTACTGGATAATCCACTCACTGTCTTTCCCTTGCCTTTGATTATATATATTATAATATATATATGTATATATATGCGCTTCAAAGGAAGAGAAAAAGTGTACGCCTCGCTCGTTGGATATAGCTCTCGAGATCAGATTTTATGAATTCCTATTGGGTGGAGGTTCTTGATCATCGAGTTGCGGCCGACATGATGTTTTATTTTGGTGGAGAATTAAAGATGGGAGGGAGAGTACTGAGGCGTGGGGTTCAGTCACTCTCCTCGCAGAAACTTCTCTTTAATACATATTAGGAATATTTGATGGAAAAATATTGGCTACTATTTATTTTCACATTTTATATTTATAATTTTATTTTCATAAAATATGGTCGGGAGTGTTTTTCATAAAGATGTGAAATGTGAATAATAAATAATAATTGGTGCATATAATTTTTCTATTAGATGATGGCCAGTGTCTCTAGTTTTTCCCATACATGTAGTAATGCTTTTGGTCTTTGGTGCATAAAAATTGAAGGTACAAAACTTGGCCCATGATTGAACACTCAGCCTTCGAAAGGCCCATTAATGGAGCTCTTTCGTTACCACTATTCTCCCGTTCAGTCTAAAGGAGTTTGGGCCTTAATAATTTAATCTCTTTCTTCCTTTTTGTTTTTTTGTTTTTGATTTTGTTGAAGTTGGTATCTTTTATGAGTAATCTTATATGCAGTTGTAGAGTATATAAGTGTTATATAATTACTTTTAAAAAAAATAAAGTTTACTATTAAAAAATTAATTTTTTTCATGTGAATCTCGTATATATTCATTTTTTTCAAAATAATTACGAGGTGTTTGTATACTCACGACTGTAACTATCATTTTTCGTCTTTTATGAAAATTATAATTTAACAAAATTCACTTAGAAATACTTTGCCAAGACCTGATGACCATATTCTTTGCTATTTTCCTAAATTGGTTTTTCAATTAAGTTGGCTCACCAACTCTTAACCGAATGGCTGGGATGACTAATACCCAACCACACCCCTAATATTAATACGACAAGATATTATAAGTTAAAAGCTTGAATTTCAACCCTTGGACCTTTGGCTATGCTTATTCCATCCTGAAACTTGTTTGCATCTAACTATAATATTATCAACTAATTCAGGTTTGTCAACTTAAAGAAAGTTTTTTGGAAATTAATGAACTTATGACATATAGTTAGACCTTCTAGATCTGGACTAAAACATGTTGAATTTAGTTGTCTGCTCGTGAGTTGCTGCAGCTTTGAACACCATGAATTTCATAGGAACTGAAACTCCTACGTTTTGCGTTCAGCTTCAAGACAAATTATTCTACTTGGTTTTAGCTGATATCTGAAGCCAAACTCGAATTAGCGAGCTTGGTTCATTAAAACAGCTCATGAAGAATATATCTTGTACTTTAATCTCGTATATATATACTAATATTCCACCATGACTACATGTTCTGTTGTAATTTTGAGATTTTTGTATAAGAAATTGCTCATAATTAGAAAGTACTTCTTGAACCCAAACTCAGGTCAGCATCCCTTGGTCTGCTGTGACATATACACTGGCAGGAACATCCAAATCTGTCTGAATCTCAACACGGTTATCAGAAATATTCCTTAAGGCATGGTTGGGGAACTGGCTGCCAGTAGCACTTAACGAATACTGCACATTCCTAATAAGGTTAGGAAATAGAAGAACATGATTAAAGTCGACAACCCACGAGTTTCCTTTCCCATTCACAGACCCCCTTGCAACTGTGGACTTTATGTTCATCCCTCTCACATTGTTCCTATCAACCACAACTTGTTCGATATCTTTGAAAGGTCCATTGGTTTGATCCAACTGAACAATTTCAACTCCTTTATCGAACCCACAAAACATGTTATCAACAATATTGACCGCATGTGCAACCCCATTTATTGATTTTAGGACAATGTATGCATCTCCAAGGAAAAAGGTATTAGAGATGTGTAGCTGTACAGGGTCTTCAGCAACTATACCAGTGTAGTCCAAGTAGGAATTCACGATTCGGGTTTGTGTCAAACCGGGCAGTTTCAGATAAATCCCAGTGCCACCAAAACCAGTGGCCTTATTGTAGCAGTGCACCCCAGAAAGTATGTTGGCTTGACCGGAAACCATTATTCCTATTGCAGCTGAAAAAATGACCACATCCGTGACAGCATTATCGTTGCCCATTAGGCTTATTGCAGTTCCTGAAAAGTTCCTTTCACCATGATCACCACCAGCAGTGATGTGTTGGCCAAGGAAGGAGTTCCGGATGTAGGTTTCATGGCCACCTCGCACCAAAATCCCATTGGTTGTGAAATGGGTAATGTAACAGTTGTCTATGCTTGTCCTGAGTGAGTTTATGACAGCAGCGCCTCCACCCCTGTAGTTTGAATCCAACATGAGGTCTCTGAGGGTTATGTATTCATAACTGTAAGGTGATGATGAAGACAATTGCTGAGAATCCTTGGATCTTTCTCTCTTTTCTTCCATATTGCTGGTCGATGAAGCCGACAAGTCAATCAAATACCCATCAGTTGGAAAATCATCCGAGGCACGCAGTGTTCCTCCATGTATCTGTTTCATCAAAATACGCCAAGTTTACGAATTACACATCTTAAAAGTTTATAGCAAAATTGACTTTAAATCATTCTATCCATATAATTTAGAGCTACGGATTCCTAGCTAGGTGTCCTAAAAAGTGCAATCACTTTTCAGGATTTCTCTTCATGGCACCATAAAACTGTTGCAGATACCACTAGCTTTATCATTATAAAAGAAAAGTCTTTTACTTTTCAGAAAAACCATGGAGCAATATTCTCCTTTAGATTAAAGGAAAGCATTTCCGAAAGGCTGCCGAAAGGAGAATTTGCTTGCTCACGGCATATATATATATAGCTTTGATTAGAACCTAAAGAAGTCATTCATTTCCCAAAAGTCAAGTATTCTGAGTCATGTTAGACCAACTGTTTTAGACATTAACAATTTTCTAACACACCTGTGACCACAAGAACATGAAGACCTCTATATCAGCAAGGTACTTGGTCTAGCCACAGTGGCCTATGATATCGTGCCATGTGGAGTCGGCCACCTTTGTACGTACTGTTAGGTGTGATGGGTGAATAATTATATATGTTTGAAATGAGAAAAGTAGAAAACAATGCTTTAATGCTTAAAGACAGATGAAGTAACCCAGACATATATCTTTGTGAGAATACCTTGAGGTTCCCCACACCGGTGGCCGGCAATCGGAGTGGTCGGCTAATCAGGTAATTCCCGCCTTCAAGATTAATCTGTGCTCCCCCAAGGTTTTGTATTCCCTCTATCAATGACCCCGCACTTGGACCTTGGACTGCATCTGATATTGCTCTGAGGAGTGCTTCTGTGCTGTCTTCTCTTCCCGTTGGGTCTGCACCGTATGTCGTCACATGATACACACGTGGACTTGATGCAGCCTACATGCATCAACCATCATCATGATCATCAGTAACATGTATGAAGAGTGATTATTGGCCAAGACTATGAAATAGTTGGCCAAGAACAAACTACAGGAACCCACAAATTACCAAAATTTTCTTAAGAGGTTAATAGAACAAGAAGTATTGGTACCGGTGGTTGCTGAGCGTAGCTAGGAGAAGGCGAGATTGACGGTGGTGCAAGAGAAACTGAATCATGCCGGACGGAGGAGGATCTCAAGGCTTGCATTTTGCGAATTTGGTCATGATAGTGATCACCGGAAAACCGGCCCACCGGAGAATGTTCTCCATTAACATGAATTACAATGAAACTAGCCAACCCCATTAGCATGGAGAATATCAGAGCTTTCCCTTCCACGGTTGCTTCCATGATCTGTCTCCCCTACGTTAAAGACATGTTGGTGAGAGCATCCCATATATATGTGACTTGAGAGGCAGAGAGAAAGGGGGAGACTTGGGGGACATGGAAAGAGAAGGGACTATCTAAGATGTGATAGGAAATTTATTCATATTATAAGATCACACACATAACACCGGCGCTCTTCATTTTCATGTACCGATATTTTGAAAAGAGATTTGTGACTCATCATTTTCATACATACACGTTATATTTTGATGAGTAAAATTTTTCTTTCTAAAATAATGGTAGGTATAAGTTTTTGGACCTATAAATTTGACATGACGTTTTCGTAAAAAAAAGTGAATCTTCTCAATAAAAATTCATTCAGAAAAAAGTGAATCCTATTAAAATAATAAATAATTTTTTTGATTTTCTGATAAAGTCATGTGTTTCTTTGTACGTTCGGGATTTATAAAAAATAATATTTTATTGATTGTCTTAATAATATTGAGAGGTGGGAAATGGGAATTGGCTCAAGCTTTTGAATCTTAATTTGTTCTCTCTTGACAGGAAAGCGAGCAGTTACCAACTTCTTACTTTAGGGACCCTAAAAGGTTTGACGTTGTGCAAAAGGTACCTCTACAAAGGAAGGCAAACGATCATATAATTCAGGAAGGAATATATAACGTATAAGGGCTCCAACTCCAAGTACCTTAATCATGTAGGCCACCCATATCATGATCAGTTTAGTAGGTTAGTTGCTATGCCGGTGATGATGATCTGATAAGTGGTGATATCATGTCTTATAAATTAAGCATTCTTGATATATGTTTTATCTTAGGTTATTTATTTTTATTTTTAAATTTATAATTAACTGCAATAAAAGGAAGCAAAGAGGTTAATCAAATCATGGTACATAATTTGAGAAGGTTCAAATGTGCATGAGAGGATAAAAAATGCCAAAGTATCTCCAGCTATCTATTATATATGTTAAATGTTATAATTATAAAGAGATCTTATAAAAATAAATTTCTAAATTTCTAAGCGGTTAAATAATTTTTTTATTTAATTACATAGTTGAATTTTCACACTAGTCTGCAGTGAATGATCAGTGGTTTAGCTTTCACTTTCTAGAATTTTTAGTGCAGTATGTGATCATCTAGGACAGTAGGAAGTACTGAATGTGATGCTGATCTTAGCATATATATATAATAAATATGTAAAAATGATTATATATATAATCCTTAATTAATTGTCTTGCATCTGATTGATTCTGACAGCAGGCGCTCTGCAGGCAAAACATGCACGGCCATTTTTCAACTGAACGGCAAGCAATTGCCTACTTTGTTGTTTGTTCAACCAAAACCTACTTAATCCATGTGATTTACATGAATATCATCGAAATCATGCATGTACGGTGAAAATTAGGTATTCGCGTGGCTCGAAGGTGACTTCTATTAGATGATACTGAGCTGCTGCAGAGACTGCTTTTAGCCCATCTCGAACATTCTTATGCGTAAGGCAGCATTTTATGGGTATCAAACTCAGGCTATAATCAAGATCTCAATTGGAAAAGCTCTTTTGGCGCCACATCTTGTTCACTAATTTGTTGGTACAATCAAAACTTCCTGCAATATTTATTATAAAAAATAATTTAGTTATAAAAAAATTATACAAAAATAAACCGATAAGTTGATGTGATATATCAGATTATAAAGTTATTTTTATTATAAAATAGATATAATATGAGATCACAAGAAGTCACGTTAATTTGTAATTGAATTTACTTTTATGTAATCTATTTGTGTTCATAACATTCTCATTTATTATTGCTAAGGTGAATTTTTTTGGTGGGTTGTTGCTGGCCGGGTTATTGATCATGATCATCATGGTCCTGATGAAAATTCATATATAGGTTCTGATAGTCAAGTCAGAAACACACAAGAAGTAATAGCCAAATGGTTATTATTAATACCGGCCAGTTATGATCACCAACTGTCCCCATTCATTTTTCACCATACTGAATAAGGTAAATTATGCTCTTATTTCCCAGCTAGCAGACAAAAGCATGCATGCAGGTGTGTCATGTGATAATTAGAGCCACGACCAGATCACAACATGACTAAAGGCTCATGATATATGTTTTATCTTAGGTCTTACGTAAGGTATTAGTGTGGAGTACTACTCATTGACGACAATGAGAAGAGAATGATAAAGAATTCATTAGCTTTTATGCTCGATCGTGACTTGCCTTTATTGTCCCATTTATGCTGTTGGGTTAGATTGCTTGAATTTGCTACATATTAATTGGAGATGGATAAAGAGAGAGGAAACAAAAGCTTCTTTGCTTGTTGGCAGCAACTACAGACTAATCGTGGCACTTTATTTATTTATTTATTATTTTTGGCCGAAAGGAGGACTGCACCTTCGACACTTTATTAATATAAAATACCATTATAATGAGCATATAACATACTTAAAGAATCCATTCAATGCATAAGCTGGCCCAATTTGATTGCCTACCAGCCCTGTTTGAAAATATTATTTTTCAAATATTAAAATTCGAATAAAATTTTAAAAAATTTAATATCTTGTTAGCTAGTTTAGCAAAAGTTACGTAATAGTTGTGTCTATATAATTTTCTTTATTGAAACCCACCTTTTTCTTTATGTGTAAATCCACTTTAATACCTGATCTTCAATAAATCTTTGTGGATATTTATTAAGTTTCAAATTAGGTGGGTGAATCGTGAAGGAATTGCATTAGGACTCTAGGCTTGAGTCATGTTGGATGTAGTTATATAGTGTGTAAATTGCGCACACTCCATCTGAAAAAGAATAGAATTTATTATTAAAAATTAATTTTTTTCATATAAATATTTCATATTTACCCACTTTTTAAAAATGAATATAAAGACTTGTACACCTTAAAACTATAAATATCATTTCTCTTCCAAGCTTTCATATTGATTGTATTAGTCATTGAAGTTCACATAACATATAGAAGTATTACAATCATATCAAGTCACGTCAATTTGTGTATTTCTGAGCATGAAATCTTTTTACTAGACTTTATATATATATATATATATAAAATATGAATGTTCTAATGTCAGCTCATACATTAAAAGATTTTATCCATATTTTTACCAAACAATTTCTTGGAACCAAATGGGAAAGATGATAGAGGACGTTGAGCGACCTTTCCACCAATATTTTAACAAAAATGCCTTTGAATTTTATATTCTGTCAGCAATCTAAACAAATTATTGTATTACAAAACAGCTCTGTTTGCTATCCATACAAAATTAATCAAATCGAACTATCTTACGGATGACAATAATATAGTAAGATAGTTTTTTTAAAATTAGTATCACTATCCAACAATAACCTAAGGAGAAGAAAATACAACCACAAAAATATTGTAATGGTCAATATATGCGAAATTTATTCTATAACTACAAATATCATTTTTCTCTTTTTAAGTTTTTGTAATTTAATAAGATAAGGTTGAAGTACTCCTCGAGGATTGGTTTGAGATGTGCACAAATTGTATGATATGTGATGTGCTATTTGCATGACCGTAAGGCAATAGTTTTTTACGTGACTCCATCCTTGCCAATCTCTATATAGTGGAACTGAATAGAAAGTGAGATGATATTTGCACGGATAAAAGCACTTAGCCTTGTCCGTGCATTTTCACAACCTTTTGAAATCTAAATGCTTACGGAAAGTTGAAAAAGATGTTTATTGTTATGAGATTTGAAATAGTTAAATTGTTTATTATATTTTATGTGAAAATTTGAGAAAGTTGTAATAATGAAATAAGAATTTTATGTCTCATCTCTCATGTCCCAAACATACCCTAAACTCATCTTAAATGGGTTCCACAGAACTCATTTTATCATCTCAACTCATAACTATTTATAAAGAACTCAACTCAATTCAACATCCAAATGGAACCTATTTGTGCACAGTGCTCTAATACAAGTCCAATTGGTACTTCCATGGGTTGAATGACTTTAAAATGGACCTCGGCCCAATCCCAATAAGTTTGGGCCAACAACCTTTAACGACCCCGTAACAGGGATGGTTAAGAATGATAAAATATAAGATGGGAGAACGACATTTTCTGTGATAGAAAATACATTTGATACAGCAAACAAAATCATTTACATGTAATTATAAAACATCAACCAAGGGAAGATCTCCGTACAGTGATTACAGGTCCGGCATTCAGAGGGAGGAGGCTCCAATAAGAACCCTGATTGTCAATACAACAACCATGCCATTTAATTCTGTAAGAACCCACTGGAAAACCAGAAATATCAAGCAAGCAACTTTCAAATCCTTGGCCTCTCTCATTTGGTTCAAAATGCACAAATGCATAGACCCCGTCCTCGTTGTCATCACGCCTCCTACGCTTGCTATTATTAATCTTTTTGGTGCTTAAATTTTTCACATGATGCAGTAGCATTTCGTTGATTTCTACAATGTCATCAGTTTCCCAAGCTGGGGAACCCTGCAACATCTGCTCCTTGTTTTCTTCATTTGGCCTGGGCTCCTCAAAGGATACCCTACTATAAAGAATGCAGTATAACTTGGTCACCTGAGCTGGGAGATTCGGCGGCAAGTTAATCAGTTGAAGACAAAGGTTTAAAGACAGGTGGAAGCCTGACAATACAGATATTCCATCTGGGTTCCTAGTGTCCGAATTGCAGGCAAAGAGCTCCGACCCAATGCAATTCCTGAATTCATGGCAAATTTCAAATCAAAATGAAGTAAAAATAATACCCCCCAAAAAAAAAAAAAAAAAAAAAAAAACCTTTTGCCAAATGAATAAAATACTCTGAGAGTCCTTTCCTCATATTATAAAATTCAAGCAATCATAAAAGGAAGAACCGCCTCCATGTTGATATTGTTCAACAATACAAGTCAACTTTTTTCTGGCCATAAAAGAACAACAATGCGAATCCAAAGAGTAGCCATAAGATGCACGCAGACAGGTAAGAAACAACAAGTTAAGTAACCTCGTGCTGACCTGTAAGTTTATTTACTATTAAATTTACCTCATTCAGATCTTAAAATATAATCTGAGGTCTCTCATCCTTTGGCATAGAAAAATCACCAAGGTTGCAGCTTGTGTCATCTATCCATGCTCTAGAGATGAAAATATACTAATAACTAGGTTGTTTCAAAACAAAAAAGCTTTAGCGTAGGTCCTTTAACGCCACACATACAAAATAATTCAATAAGATATTTCCAATCAATATAAGCCGTAAAAGAAATCTATTGCTCAGCACCGGGAAACTCATTAGCATACCTTACTTTAAAGAAGTATCTGGGAGTTTGATAAGGAATATGTATCCATTTCATGATAATGCTCCACAAAAGTTGTAAACCACCCTTGGCAACTTGAGATAAAATATCCTCGTTATGCTCTCTATTTACCTCTTGCAAACCAATTATCCCAGAAACAGCATAACTACAGATAGAAAGAATATCCTTTTCTTCACATCCAACCTTCAAAATTTTATCTCTACACTGCAAGTCAAAACACATCTTAAGCTGTCCACTGACATCAAAAAGCTGACAGAGATTTCTACTTATCTCATGGTCTACATGCCACAAACGCCCGACTAAATTTTGTTTTAGCATCACACGTAAAGAGTTTTCCGAGTTTCCCAGACCACAAGATGTAAGACAATCGGTGGGAAGACTTGGAACAAAAAATATGAAACCAGTACTAAAGGCCAAAAGCGAACAACTTAGTGCAAGTGATGAAACGACTTTTGAACTCTTGCTGTCCATACCAATAAAAGATGTGGCAATTAGATCAAATTCCTGTGCTAGCTTCTTGAACCGCAAAGAGACCCGAATAACTTCAGGCAAAGATTTCAGGCACTCAACCAATATACTCCTCTCAACCTCCACATTATTGCTAATGTTGTCCAGGTTAAATGGAATGGTTCTTAGAATTCTTAGTATATCTACCAAGGCTCTTAAAAGTTTAGCTCTTATATGCAGAAACCATCTCTGGAAACAAAATTCTTGACCTGATCTGACAGCAGCTTCTAATGTTTTACCAGAAGAGCAGATGCCCTCATAAGCCCCAACAAACTCCTCACAGTAATTAGGCTTGTTATTATTTCCAGCAGTATCTCCTCTGACTTCACTTAAATCAAAACTGGCTGGAAATTCGTTCTTCTTTAACCAATCAGCTAAAGTAGACCCCTGTATTGGGAAAACCAGTAGATGGAGTTTCCTCTCAGAATTAGCTAATTGAAATATTGATGTTAACCAGCAGTAGCAAATATCAGACTGAACTTTTGTTATTAAATGCTGAAATATGAAAGCAGCAGTGAACCAGTCTCCCTGGCATGCTGCATATGTCCCAGCTTTGTAAGCAGGCCAGTAATACCCATCTTTCAACATCTTACTTGCAGACTCTAGGGTAATAGTCTCTTTCTCAACCAAGTAACTATTAATAGAGTCTCTATTATGACTGCAAGATTCCTCACTTCCTTTCAACAAGCAACCCCAAAAGATTCGATGGTGGAGTAACAGGGAGTAGATTGTACATGAATAACAATCAAATGAGCTGCACTTACACACACCTTCAACCAGAAGCTTCACTCTTTCAAACACTGGGACAGTGAGAGCACGAGCTTCATTGAGATTTTCAAGACAGGCAACCACAAACCTATATACGATATGTAAAAGCTTTGACTTAATGACTGTACTCTTTTCTCTTTTGAAGTCCATCTCATGAAATAGTATATCCGATTGCCTTGTAGCCATGACGTGGTCATGCACATTTGCAACATATTCAATAAACAAAGATATTTTATCCAGCACCAGAACGCCCAGATCAGTATATTCTCCAACCAAAAGAACAAGAAGGTTGAGCAGACTATGAACTCCTTGAAACGCTGGGGAGTCAATCTGGCAAAGATCCAATAATTGCTTTACCAGCAATGTAATCTGATCTATGATCAATAATATTACCCTTGATGGCAGAGGCGAGGAAACAAACAAACCAGATTCCCTTTCCCTTATTCCCCTAAGCTTGATTGATATATCTACCAGAACCTGGATAAATAAGAAGTTCTTCGACATAATTGGAGATTGGGAGGAATCTTCAGCAATGGTTAACAGCTTTGTGATTTCAGGCATGTCCAAACAGGGCAAATGAGGTGGAATATATGAAAGGATCTGCATATTGGCTAACATTGGTAAACATAGGGTAACTTTTAACAATATTCAATCACAAGTTCTTCTACATGGCTCAGAAATGACCTTATGTAAAATCTTTAGAGCTTCATGTTGCATGAATGTAGGAACTTCGGGCTCATTTAGAGTGCTCAATAATGCTTTGATTAGATCTGCATTCACAGGAAAATGGCATGGTCTTTTTATGAAAATGAAATGCAGGCATCTTAACACTGCTGCTTTAATACGCATAGTTTTTTCTCGTGTAAGAAATGAGAAAAGCGTGTCCACCTGCATCATGATGTAAATGATATAATTAACTACAGATATGGCCACAACTCATCAAATAAAACGTCATGATCTCTGACCACTTTTCAGTATAGACAAGCAGGTGTTACCGCCATCCATTTAATCCCACCATACTTCACCTCCAAATTTTTAAATGCATTGCTAGTTACAATCTCAAATTGAGAATTTTATTCACAGCACAGCTTAATATATAAGCGTTCTGCCAATAAGAGCTGAACTAGGCAGACAAGATATGTATATGTACGGATTTATATACGCACAGTTGGAAAACTTGTAATGAATATTCTGTTATTTAATCTTCTTTTATTATCTTGTGTAACTGATAGTCTAATATTAATATACTTATTTTTCAGTTTTAAGAACAGGCAGGAAAGCAGATCTCTGCACATATGCCTCCTGCCTCTTTAACAACAACACAGAAAATTATGATGGGAAAGGATACCTGTTCAGAAATAAGAATGGTTGATTTGGAAGCGAGCTTGGTGAGTGAAACTAGCGACGTGACCAAAAAATCCTCTTCAGAAGAGTCCAACACCAACTTTAGACCTGTCTGTGACAAACAAATGTAAGTGTCATTCACCGTATAAATTAAATGTAAGTGTCATTCACTGTATAAATTAATGATATATTTGACCAAACAGACAAACTGTAGCCAAAACAAGAGAAAGATCAAATTGCTTATGGTCAGTGAACACCAATCTTTGCTCAAAAGAAAAGAAAAAAAACTTACTTTACAAGTAAAGATTTTCAATTTGAGTAGTCAAGCCTTTGCCGACATCACAAAACACAGCTACTTTTTGGTCAATAATTAGAACAATTCAGAAAGATGAGTATCATTTCACAAAGATATCTATCATGATGGGGCAGTTAAATACATCTACCAACATTGCACTATTGTTGCATGATATCACCTTACCACATGTTACTTGGATTGACTCTCTCAATGCACCTTTCCCATCCCCAGCATTTTTTTATCAAAGAGAAAAAAAAGGGCAATTGCATCCAGAATGGAACTAAATTTACAGCTTCATATAGATTTCCGTGTGTTTATCTCTAATTGAAACTAAATCAGAAGAGGTCCAGTACCTTGTAAGCTCTATTTGCAACTGAATATGAGCACCCAATCTTTGCAAAAACCCGTGCCCCAGCTAACCTTACAGCAGATGATGTTTCTGATGAAGTTGCCATACAAACCAGCATCTCCAATACAATACAAGAAAAATCATCTGATAACTCAGAAAAGCATCCAGCAGCAAACAATGACGCTTTTACCTGCAGAAACCAAATTGAATGTTTCCAGATCACTTCCAGGAAACTCCGTGCAGATGATCAATTGAGGTAAAGAACTAAGTATTTTTTAAAAAGAGTGGACAAAGAAGAAGGGGGCAAGGGGTAGGTGAACAATGTGCCCCTGAAAGTCTCCATGAGACCTAAAACCACAAGTCCAAGGAGCTAAGTAAGTCCACAGTCAGTGCTGATCTGTACATGAAGTCTTTTGACCTCAGTATAAGCCAAAGTTTGCATTTTTTTCTTTAAAACATTCCATAGAAAGGCTTGACGTCCTCCATATCAATTTCCTGATAGCTTCTATGGCTTCAGAGTTTATACATTTGTTGTAATCTTTTCTGAAAAACTAACTCAATTTTTGGCCTTTGCATTCATTAGAATAAAAACAAAGGGGTGCATAAACTCTCATATGAATAAACGAGTGATTATAAAGTTGACTTATATGAATAAGCTTACATCTTATTTATTGTAAGGTTCTTATTAATAATGAGAGAATAAAATTGAGTTGCAGAAATAATGCTAATGAAAATACCATGAATTTTAACAGGACACAAAGATACTGATCTCACCTCCAAAGCATCAGACGAAACTAGACTAGAGAGTATCAAGTATCGTATCTGGGCACTGTTATTTGCAAAGTCAGCCCAACAACCAAAGAGAGCTAACGCCAATGCCCTCAACTCAGCATCCCCAGTATCAAAAACAATCTTTACTCTCCTCAACAATTCTACGTGATTGTGAACCGTGGCCATCGATAAAATCCCTTTGTTTTCTTTAATTTTCTTCTTCTTGCCACGATGCCTGTACTCTGCTAAGAAAATCCTAACAATGGCAAGTTTGATGTGCTTGCCACCCAACCTAAAAGCATCAGCAAGCCGTAATAGGATGGTGTTGGCAAAAAGCCTATCCTCCCCGGGCACTAAGTCAAACATCTTATACACAGCCATAGTTGGTTCAGGTTCTCTACTCCAATGCTCCAGCCTTGACCCAGTCCGTAATATAGCTTCAACACAGAGATCTGTATTGAGAATAAAGAAAATCTTATTTCTAATAAAAAAAAAGTAAAAATTTAGCAAAATAAAACCATTTGAGTTTAATCTCTCTCAATTGGTCATAATGAATCAAACTCACATTTTGCACCAGCTTAAAGAATCAAATTATTATCTACGAAAAGAAGTATAAAGAAGTAAAAGAAAAAGAAAAAAGAGCCGTAACCAGGGTTTTTGGAACGTAGGGCCTTCTCCAGCTCAATGCTCCATTCCATGGCACAGGCAGCAGGATTCCTCTCCATCACCGCTCTCCCCAGGTTCCTTTAACCACCTGAATTAAGCATCTTACCTAGCTTAATTGATACCGAAGATAAAATAAATAAAATAAACGTTTTATTAAGCAACGATAGAAAAAAAAAAAAAGAAGAGCACCTCAATACTGTATTTCATATGTAAATCGCTAAAAAATGCCTTTTTTTTTTAGTCCATTAATACTACATGAGGATTTATATGTATATATATCAGTGGCAACATCACAGTTTTCCCCAAATATAATAACATAAAAGCTCAATTGATCTCCTTCTCTAATTTAGGGACGGATTCTCTTAGGACTTTAGTAGGATCTGAATACTATTTTGTACTGGATCAGGTTCTTTAAGCGCTTATAAGAGGGGAAAAAACAAAAATAAAAAAACTCTTTAGAAAACGTAACAACGTATCACTAGCTTGCATTCTGTGAGAAATTCCATCAAACACTTGGTGCCATAATCAAAACAAGGCACTGCTAAGCTTAAAAGTCATCACCCATAAAGAACGAAATTAATACGGTATTGATCAATGATCAGGATGAAGTTAATGGCAAAAAAAACCCCAAAAATCATAGAACTCTTATGAGAAATTCAGGAAGTTACAAGTAATAATCATGTAGTGTGAGGGCGAACGGCGAGGAGCAAAGCTGGCTGTGAAGGAACTTCGGGACAAAAAATGGCGCGAGAGCGAGGACTTGGGGACTGGGGAGCATAACATTTTGTGGGATTAATTGGATTCCATCGACGCTGGGTTAAACATGTGGGCTTGTATTAAGTGGGCTCTTATTATTGGGCCGCTTAATTGAAATCATCAGCTAATGGGCTCGTGACACAACGAGGAATACGTCGTCAAAGCGCAATATGATTTCTAAGTAAAGCAATAAATAATAATCTTGGTAATATGACGAGTATGTCCTCTCAATTTCAACCGAAATGGATAATATAATCTATTTAGTATAAAATAATAGATACTTTTATCATTTCACCTCAAGCTAAAATATTCTATATTTTACACTAAATAGATACCATATATTTTACTTGAAATGGAGAGGATCTTTATCCATAATCTCAAGAGTCTTGACCATCCTATATACTAATTAATAATTAATCTTGTAAAAGTTGTATTTAGTTAGAGAAGTGTTACATATAAAAAGAGAGTATATACAAATAAACTCACAAACTGACGTAATTTCATGTGATTTGTTGGATTTACTTTATAATAAAAGTAATTTTACAATCTGACGTATTGCATCAAGCCACGTCAATTTATGAGTTTACTTTTATATAGTCTTTTTGTGACTAAAGTATTTTTCATCTAGCTATATGTTTGCATCCATAATTTTCAAGCCTAGTTTAGTAGAATAACGTTCATCATAATGCAAGTCTTTCTTGTTTGTTTAATTTATATCCTCAATCTTTTCTCTCTGAATTAAGGCAGTAATATTGGAATGAGTAATTAATCATAATGTAACAGTTTGTAGTTGAGCATAAACTAGATAATAACGTGTGACTAAGAAACGTACGCATTAATGTAGATGTTGCAGCACTCCAGCATGGCCATGTGCATTGCTGTGCATGGCTGGCTGCTTTTCGCAAATATCAAACCATGGGAATTAAGCAATCGCTCAAGGAGTGAGTGAAACCAGCCGCAAAACAAGTGCCAGCTTTGATTTCAGTGATATATACATGAGTTTGTAAGCAACTGATTCTCTCTCAGCCAAAGGCAGAGGCAGCGATGACAATTACAAAACAATCATGCCTCTCCTCCAGAAGGTTTCTCTTCGACTATTTGCTGCTCTTCCTGTTATCTACTGCTGCTTTAGCTTCTATCTTCTCTGGTATCTATGGCTCTCTCCTTTCCTTAATTTGTTCCTTCTCCATTTTTCATTTTCCCCTTGCTCAAAAAGGAAGATAAAATAATAAAGGAAACCAAGATCGATAGGGCTGCTATTCATAAACTAATTTTTATTATTACTGGTAAAATTATTCTCTTTCTGAAGGGTATCTATCAGATGATGTTATTATATCTCATTTTAATGTTGAGTTCTGAACAGATTTCAGCTCACCTCATTAAGTTATTGATTTTAATGAATTGTCTGTGGTTATGATGATGGCGATGATGAGGATGATTGGGACAATTTGATATGCATCTATCTGTTGTCATGGTGATTGTCATGTTTTCTGTATCTTAGATGATGCTGAAATAAGCGGTAGGAACGACTTGTTTCGCGAAATCCTAAGGGATGAGGCAGTGGAAAGGCTTCATGAGCTTGGTAAGGTAATAAAAATTAAAAAGTCAAGCCCCCCCAAGTTCAATTTCTGATGTGATTTGCCTCTTAAGTACTACAGCTGAAAAATTAATATAGTATCACTGCTCCAGCTGCTAAGACAATATTTTGTACAGAAGAGTTTAAGATAAGTACTCTGCAATAAAATCAAAGTTGTGATTTTTCTCAGTCTACGTCTCCCCATCACATTTAACATGTTGAAGCACCACATTTTCGTGTGCTTTTACCATGCTCCGAATTTGTCAATGTTGTCAATTTGTCAATGACTCATCAAAGTTGTCAATGTTGTTGCCTTGATAAAACAGGTAAGTGATGCTGATGGCTATCTTGAGAGGACATTCATGAGTCCAGCTTCGGTGAGGGCAGGAAACATTATCCGTGGATGGATGGAGGATGCTGGTTTGAGAACGTACGTTAGCTTTCTATTCTTTTTTCTGTCGAACAGTGCTTTGGAAACTAGACTGATGCTTGTGTTGATTTGCAGATGGGTAGACAAGATGGGCAATGTACATGGTCGAGTGGAGGGAATGAATGCAAGTGCTGAGGCTCTGTTGATTGGATCTCACTTGGTGATGCTTTAATTTACCATTTTCTCCCACTTCAATTTAATTTATACTCTGCATACAAACACACAGATAAAACGCACACGCACCCAGGGAACACGTTGATTGTGGATAGTTCTTCTTTATACTAGGATACAGTTGTTGATGCTGGGATATTTGATGGCTCGTTGGGCATAATCACTGCATTATCTGCACTAAAGGTCTTGAATATTAATGGGACATTGGGAAAACTAAGGCGCCCAATTGAGGTAAGTGAAATATCTGCTTCCAAACAATATGATGAGTCATTTTCTGAAATGTTGTTTAGCTTGTGATTGTTAGACTCTAAATTGAAATGTAAAGTCCACTATATATTACCATTCATCAAAGGTTTTTTTTTTCTGATATGCATGACTGTATAACCTAGTCATGAGTGGATAGATCATTTCTTATTTTTGTCTGTATCATATTCGGCTAGAACTTCAATTACTGCAGACCCATTCATGGTCCAGAAATTCTTTTGTGGCACTGTAATATGTATTTATCTGTAGATGTATATCTAAACATATTGTGGGTGGTGCGTATGGAAAAACTCTGGTTAAAGATGTTACTAATTTCCTACTATTGCAGGTGATTGCATTTAGTGATGAGGAGGGAGTGAGGTTTCACTCTACTTTCTTGGGTAGTGCTGCTGTAGCTGGAATTTTACCATCTACAGCCTTGCAGATATCTGATAAGAGGTTACCTTTAGCAACTTGAATCTTATTTCTACTCACAACTGTTTATTATCGATCTATTCATGCAAGATCCTTGTTCAGAGGTATGACAGTGCAAGAAGTTCTAAAGAAAACCTCCATAGAAATTACAGAGGAAAACCTGTTACAACTCAAGTATGACCCAAAATCTGTCTGGGGTTATATTGAGGTATAAGAGTCTACACCGATTATGCTGAGAATCAGTTTTAACTGAATGTCCTCATTGATTTCAGCTATAAATTTAGTTCTTTTAATTTTGGACATTTGAGTACAAATTCTGCTCCCATTTTGTTTCGATGATGCAGGTCCACATTGAGCAGGGACCTGCATTAGAATGGCTTGGGCTTCCTCTTGGAATAGTTAAAGGCATAGCTGGACAGACACGACTAAAGGTACATAGAGTACTTCGAGCATTATTAAAAAACTTTTGTTAAAATATTTTTCATTGAAGAGTCCATACTTACATAGCATTTGTGTCCCCCCACCTTTTGAGCACTTATGCTACCGTTATAATCACTCCCCTCTCCTGATCTCTCTCTCTCTCTCCCTCTCCGAAGGCATGTCATGGTCATTTAGAATTTGTTAATATGTATGGTCCACTTAAACTCATGATCTATGCACATGCTGATCTTATGTTGAACTTTATTCAGCTCTTCATTTTTTGTTACTGAGCAATCCATATATTCCATTGCAGGTTATTGTGAGAGGTTCACAGGGGCATGCAGGAACCGTTCCTATGTCTATGCGTCATGATCCTATGGCAGCTGCTGCTGAATTAATGGTGCTGTTGGAAAGTCTCTGTAAACATCCAAAAAAGTTTCTTAATTATGATGTTCATTGCAATGATATATCAGTGGAATCACTTTCCACCTCTCTTGTCTGCACTGTTGGAGAGATATCGGCATGGCCAAATGCAAGCAATGTTATTCCTGGACAGGTAAAAACTGTAATTATCACTATCCCGATCTTGAGAACAAACACAAATTGGGCTACTCTGTTGTTAGCATAAGTGTGAAATAATCTGAAGGAAAAAATGAACCTCTGGTGCAGGTGACATTCACAGTGGATTTACGTGCAATGGATGACATGGGACGTGAGGCAGTTATTTATGAACTATCTTATCAGATTTATCAAATATGCGAGAAGCGTTCAGTTTCTTGTATCATTGAGCGTAAGGTGTGAGACTTCATGATTACACTCTGAATTTCTTTTGTCCACCAGTACAACTAATAACTTACTTTGTGTGGAACCTTTCAGCATGATGCAAATGCAGTGATTTGTGATTCTGAATTGAGTTCTAATCTGAAGTCTGCAGCTTATTCAGCATCGAAGAAAATGATAGGCGAGGTTCGAGATGAAATGCCTTCCTTGATGAGTGGTGCAGGACATGATGCAATGGCTATGTATCATTTAACAAAGGCTTGTTTGTTTTCTTTTACTTCATCCACATTTTTCAAGATGTAATATCCCCTGTCATCATGTTATATGATAACAATTTGCAAAAATCCAAACAGGTCGGAATGCTGTTTGTCCGCTGTCGTGGAGGCATAAGTCATTCCCCTGCAGAGCATGTCTTGGACGATGATGTTTGGGCGGCTGCTTTGGCAATCTTAGATTTTCTAGAGACAAATGTAAATTAGAACATTTGTTAGCATTAAGGTACAGCAAGCAGAATCCAGTATAATGATATAATATTGTAATTCATGTTGGTATGAATTCTTTCATTTGTAATAGATTCTTGTCTTTTTAACTCAACTTGAAGCATTATTCAAGGGTACATGCATATTGCAGTGATCCTTTTCCAACTTGGGTACATGTAAATGATTCTGATGAATCCTATATAATTAGTTGTTTGAAATTTGTTTAAAGAGTTTTGAGTCGCTCTTCCATTGTCATTATTTCGAGTGATACCATGCTATATTTACCATCTTTTTAATTAGTAACCTTTCATGTCCGATCTCTTTTGTGTTATTAAATTATATGAATGCATGGATTATGATATTGTGGCAAAACAAATCATAAACCTAGCAAAGATGAGAAGAGCCTGATGAATTATAACAAAATTAAGTCCAATTAGAATCATTTAAATGCGGCATGGTTGATGGTTTGCTATGATCTGATGGATATAATTAATTTTGCCCGGTTTGAAAAGCAAAATTTTTAGCTCTAAGAGATAGCTCAGATGGTCCGGCCTCGGGTTTGCTTCCTAATAGTTACCAGTTCAAGTCTCTTTAGGATCACTAAAAGTTTACCGGATTGTTAACTTTAGGATCCCGTGAGATTAGTCGAGGTGCACGCAAGCTAGCCCGGACACCCTCGGTTATAAAATATAAAAAATAATAATAATTTGCTCCATTGCAATTGCGAAGAATACCATAGAATTGTAGAACTAACTTTTGGTTTGCAAAAAGAGTAGTACGTTGACATCCCATCTTGGAGATTACAGAATGCCTCGGACGACGGAAACTGGCCAGATTGCGTTTGCCGGGAGTCGAACCCGGGTCTATTGCTTGGAAGGCAATTATCCTAACCGTTGGACTACAAACGCTTATGATATTACGGCTAAGTTTTTAAATTTAATTCACTGTGATTTTTCTTCCTTATTTTTCTTTGATTAATATATATATATGATATATTAATGTGAGATAGAAGAGATTTTCATATATTATACCTCGTAAAGTGTAATCAGACAAAGGGGAGCACTTTCGGCCGCAGCAGCAACAGATAATTATTTTGGAATTTTTCTACATAATTTTCACCACACTATACATTTTATATTTTTTTATATTTTTAAAATTTTAAAATTTTTTTTGAGTTTATTGTTTTTCAATTACTTCAAATTTTCTATTTATTATTTATATAATAAATATTTGATAAAATAATAAAATAATAAAATAATAAAAATTAAAAATAATATAAAATGTAAAGTGTTAAGAGGTTGTGAAAATTTTTTGATTATTTTGGCGATAATCACGTGTTATGAAATCCGAAAAAAGTCACCCATTCTTACTAAAGAAAGGAACATTAAGGTACTATTTGTAACTTGTATTAATTTCAGTCTAATTTTAAATTGAATCTAATATTTAAATATCAAACTTTTAAATCATTAAACTTATTATCTCAATTTAAAACTTTTTTACACGGGTGACTCACAATCTTTTTCAACTCAATACTTCTTTACACACGAGACTCACAACTTTTTTTAACTTCTCATAAATATATTTAAAGTCATCTTAATATTTAAACACATCTAAACTCATGATCTTAGTTAGACCTCACAAAACTCACTCCATCATCTCAACTCATTATTATTCTTAAAGAATTAAATTCATCTTACATCAATTTAACTTCCAAATACATAAATCCATCGGAAAAAGCAAGAATGATAATTAAAGCATTGTATTAGTCATGGATCATGATACGATGAGGAATCAGAAACCATAATTATTAATGTCTAGCCAGAATATAAATAGATTCGTTCATTATCCACCGTGAATGCGCGAGAGATGTCACCGATAAGGTTAGATGTAATGCTAGCTAGATACAGAGTTGCGCAAACGTCATATGATGTTTTATTTAAAAAAACAAAAAATAATTTATAATTAAAAAATTAAATTTTTTTTTATGTAGATTCTATATTATTCACATTGTGCGGCACTTATATATGATCTATGACTATAAATATTATTTATATATATAATTTCTAATAATTCGACCACTTTGATCGGTCTAATTCCCTGATTTTAGTATTGTTTTTAGATTTCTGAGATAAGATCATGTGTTCTATGTGATATCTCAAATTAAGCATCTTGCCAAATATCATTCCTTCTTTTATTCCATTCTACAGTACGCACCCATGCATTAATGAATCTACTCGGCAACATAATCATAGTGGGATTAGGAATCTTCTTTTACTGCGTAATTACTTTAGTAGAAGTTACTCATGTTAATTTATCATGGGATGATCGATCTATACACACAACACACACACAAAGTACGGCAAATCTAAGCTAGGTAATGATTAATAAAATTGCTTGATGATCAGTGCAAACTTTCTGATAAAAATTCCAGTGCTCCGTAATTTTACTGAAGAGTATCATGACTAGTACAGTAGTACTACGTACTAGTGGTAATGCGTACGTAGTTTAGATGTGGAACCTCAATTAATGCTGCAGCTAATCATAAATCATCATAATGAAGCCGAGTGGAAGGGTCCAAAAATGTTTAATGTCGGGATCGAGGATCAGCATCTTTGACGGTGCATGAAATTACCGAGACAGAAGAAACTGTGGCCGGTGACTTTTGTTGCTTTTCACCTAACTCACACGAACGCAGCGTAATTTCCTCGTTCCTTTTTTTAGTTTGAAACCTAATTAACACTACTCCGACATGAGACCACTCTCTCTCTCTCTCTCTCTCTCTCTCTCTCTGATCTCTGTGTTAAGTTCCTATATATACCTGCCCCTACATAGTTCTCCCCATCAAACCTTTGCCTTGCATTTCTTTCTCAAAACAAAACTCACAAATATTTACTCTCTCTCTCTCTCTCTCTCCCCGTTTTATGGCCCGGTCAAGCGCTGTGCTGCTATTTTTCCTGGTTGTCTTTGCTGCATTGGCTTCGTGTTTAGAAGGCAGACGACTCTTGAATGTAAAGCAAATTGCGAAGAGATCAATCCCTGCTTTGGGGGGCAGTTTGATTCTGAGTGCCCTTCCAAAGGGTCCGGTGCCATCTTCTACTCCACGTAAGAAGGGCCACGCCATGGTGGTGGATGAAAAGCTGATCATTGCCCCGCACCTCATTAGTATCGATCGGATTTTGCAGTCTGTCCCGAGCCCCGGTGCTGGCCACTAATCTATTTAAGATTATCTGGTTGCTTTTCTCTTTTTGCAACATCATGTTTTTCAGATTTAGTTTTGTCTCCAAAATCTTGGGTTAAACTTTCTATCACCTATGGCTAGCTAGCTAGGCCAGCTTAATTCAGAACAGAGAATACGACAGTCGAAAGTACGTATAGTTGTCATGGCTCTATTTGTTCTTTTTTCTTTCATTTCCTTCACTTTAGATCAATACAGAGATTTCTCGCCGCGAGTTTCTTCCAGTTCCATAGATAAATATAGAAGAGCAACATGAGCAATTGTATCTCTTTTTTTCTCTTATCAATTACTATATATTTGGGTACGAGATTGTATCATATCATGCATATAGAATAACAGTATATATATTATGCAGATCAGGACATTTTATATAATTGGATATGCTTCCGAATGTGTTCGATCTGATCATTGATCCGACTGCCTTCTTGATCGGAAAGTATAAATTGATACAGCCCAAACTCGCCGCCGAGTATCTTAATGCATCATGTGAGCATGTCATGACCAAGCTTGGCAGCTGAACTTAATAATAGGACATTTGCCTCTTCTTTAATAAGCTTTAGATATCGATCGTTAAATGCGATATGAATCTTTCATTTTGAGCCGGACATTATTTTTCATTCAAAAGTCCAAAAGTGAAAATTATGTGCTTAATTAACCCTTTACATCTTTCTGTCTCAACCTTTCATTTTTCTTTTCACTTTCATTTTCTTAAAATTTAGTGCTCGTGTAAGCAATGATAATGATATGAGATTTCACATGTCTATAAGGAAGGCAATATGGTAGCATATAAATTGGCTAAATATGCATTCAAGATTAATGAAAGTATTGATGTTTAATGGGATTGTATTTTAGGCTATGTTTGGGTACCAAAAGTTCCTCAACACTTTTCAAGTATTCTCGTACTTTTGAAAATACTTCACATGTCAAACAACTTAAAATACTCTCAATGGGACCTACAAACCCACTTCAATCCCTACTCATAACTATTCACAAACATTCTATAATACTTATCAATATTACATATAAATAAAAAATAAAATCACTATAATATTTATCACTATTAAATATAAATAAAATAAAATCACTATAATATATAAATAAAAAATATTTATCACTATTATATATAAATAAAAAATAAAATCGTTATAATATATAAATAAAAACTACAATCACTATAATATATAAATAAAAAACAAAATCACTATAATATATAAATAAAAAATAAAATTACTATAATATTTATAACTATTAAATATAAATAAAAAATAAAATCATTATAATATATGAATAAAAAATAAAATCACTATAATATATAAATAAAAAAAAATCACTATAATATATAAATAAATAAAAAATCAATATAATATATAAATAAAAAATAAAATCACTATAATATATAAATAAAAAATAAAATCACTATAATATATAAATAAAAAATAAAATCACTATAATATATAAATAAAAAATAAAATCACTATAATATTTATCACTATTAAATATAAATAAAAAATAAAATCATTATAATATATAAATAAAAATAAAATCACTATAATATATAAATAAAAAATAAAATCACTATAATAAAATAACTATAATATATAAATAAAAAATAAAATCACTATTATATATAAATAAAAAATAAAATCACTAAAATATATAAATAAAAAATAAAATCACTATAATATATAAATAAAAAATAAAATAACTATAATATATAAATAAAAAATAAAATCGCTATAATATATAAATAAAAAATAAAATCACTATAATATATAATAAATAAAAAATAAAATTACTATAATATTTATCACTATTAAATATAAATAAAAAATAAAATCATTATAATATATAAATAAAAAATAAAATCATTATAATATATAAATAAAAAATAAAATCACTATAATATATAAATAAAAAATAAAATCACTATAATATTTATCACTATTAAATATAAATAAAAAAATAAAATCATTATAATATATAAATAAATAAAAAATCACTATAATATATAAATAAATAAAAAATCACTATAATATTTATCACTATTAAATATAAAAAAAAATCATGATAATATATAAATAAATAAAAATCACTATAATATATAAATAAAAAATATTTATCACTATTATATATAAATAAAAAATAAAATCGCTATAATATATAAATAAAAAATAAAATCACTATAATATATAAATAAAAAATAAAATCACTATAATATTTATCACTATTAAATATAAATAAAATAAAATCACTATAATATATAAATAAAAAATATTTATCACTAATATATAAATAAAAAATAAAATCACTATAATATATAAATAAAAAATAAAATCACTATAATATTTATCACTATTAAATATAAATAAAAAATAAAATCATTATAATATATAAATAAAAAATAAAATCACTATAATATATAAATAAAAAATAAAATCATTATAATATTTATCTCTATTATATATAAATAAAAAATAAAAACACTAAAATATATAAATAAAAAATAAAATCACTATAATATTTATCACTATTAAATATAAATAAAAAATAAAATCATTATAATATATAAAAAAAAATCAAATCACTATTATATATAAATAAAAAATCAAATCACTAAAATATATAAATAAAAAATAAAATCACTATAATATATAATAAATAAAAAATAAAATTACTATAATATTTATCACTATTAAATATAAATAAAAAATAAAATCATTATAATATATAAATAAAAAATAAAATCACTATAATATATAAATAAAAAATAAAATCATTATAATATTTATCTCTATTATATATAAATAAAAAATAAAATACTATAATATTTATCACTATTATATATAAATTAAAAATAGAATCACTATAATATATAAATAAAAAATAACATTACTATAATATTTATCACTATTATATATATATATATAAAATCATTATAATATTTATCACTATTATATATAAATTAAAAATAAAATCATTATAATATTTATCATTATTATATATAAATTAAAAATAAAATCATTATAATATTTATCATTATTATATATAAAAGTAAAATAAAATCACTACAATATTTATTAATATTAAAAAATCACTATAATAAAATCATTATAATATTTATTATTAAAAATCAAATCACTATAATATTTATGGGACCCACACATTTTTCAACTACCTACTCAAAAGTCAACAATTCAATATATTTCACACATCCAAACAACTCAAAATATTCTCAATGGGACCCACAAACATTCTCAACACTTCTCAACACTTTTCAACACCCAAACGTACCCTTAGACTATATTTCTCAAGTCATATGACTTGATAATTATCTGTAATCGTTTTTCTATTGATTAATGATATTATCATCTTTATTAAAAAATAAAAAATGATCTGAGATCCATACGAAAATACATGAGAATATCAAGTTATCCCTGTTTACAAAGTAGTTGATAATTTTCTTGAAAAATTGAAAGTATCTATATATCACCTTCGCACCAGCTTCCATCTACCCTATCTAGTCTTGCATGAGTTTTCCCAGTACATACATGAAGACTCCCTGTCATCCAGTCGTCACATCGATCCTATTCCCACCAACGTATGGATCGATCTCATTCACGACGATAATCTTACTTCGTTCTTTTCCTTTATCTAATTAGGTCCCGATCGGTACTGATGCATCATGATCTCCCGGCCGAATATTCTCTCCCAGTACTACCATGCATGCAGGACGTTTAACGAAATCAGAAAGTGCTTGGCAGCATGAATTCCTTAAGAGTGATCAAGCTGATCATATTCTTTCGCTTCAAACGCTTTCAATTAGTCGTAATAACTTAATTGAAAGAGGCTATGACTACTTGCTCGTGGATTCGAGTGATCTTATACATTGACTGGAAATAATGAAGAAAAAAAAAAGGTTATTACGTACGTCCATGGGATCAGATCATCAAGTAAACTATGTTGTATGATCGAAAGAAAAAAATAAATTACTATGTTGAAATTGCAGGCATCAGTACGTAATAAATTATAAAGGATTGAAGCATGAATTCCGTCGACTGATTATCAGGTCGATGCATGTACGTAATTCTCTCTCTTTTCAAACGCTTTTCAAGTCATCGTACGTGTTTTTAATTCTAAGATCAAGTCATGCCAATGTCTTCCCGGCCTGCTGCCCCTACAATATCTTCTGATCTTATTAGTCGTCCAGTGGAAGATCAAGGAGGATATTTGACGCATTTAAACATCATGCAGGAGGCTCTCTTCCGTGTCATATATGAAATCTACAGATTTTTCTTTAAACAAAGGATTTTCATTTAAAATAAAAAAATAATTGTTGCAGTGATAACAAGATCAAATCAAAACAAGTTTTTATTTTGTATTTGACGAGTTATGCTACTTAATTCATGCAAAAGCCTAAAGCGTCGGCCGTCAGCGTACTACTTTGACGTGCAAACAAGTCATGTAATATACGCATGCACAAACAATAAACTTCATTCATGAAAGGACAAAAATTGTGACCTTTTTGGTCGGGCGCTTTTCCCTTTAATTTCCTCGTGCTAGTTTGACTAAAATATTGGTAAGAATATATTAATCATATATCTAATACAAATAATTAAGAATATACATCTTACATCAACTTAAATTTTTAAAATAAGTGATTATTTTACATTATACCAGAATATGTAGAAGTCCTTATAAATTTGAAGTCCTCAATCTTGTTTTTTTTTACAGATAAAATGAAATGAATTGAGATTAAATTAAAAGTTGAATAAAATATTGTTAGAATATATTTTTTTAATATTATTTTTATTTTGAAATTTGAAAAAATTGAATAATTTATTTTATTTTGTATAAAAATTATAATTAATAAATAAAATGAATTTAAAAAAATTATAAAATCAAACTAGACCTGAATCTCTACACTAATTCACTCCATTAATTGATTATATATATATATATATATTAATAAAAATATAATGAGAAGGATTAGTGGCTACATGGCTGCGATTGATCTGAGTTTCAAAAGCAATTTTACCTTCTCCCAACCAACACAAAAGGCTAGGGCTCCACAAACCGCCCGTAATGACTTGGGGAAGCCTAGCTAGCTAGCTACTTCAAACATCGTCAATTCACGACATGAGTTTGACATCTCATGATAGATCAGTACCGCACGTGTCATTTTCGTACCTAGAATTTCATGGAATCTAAGAATAAAACAATCTACTTTAGTATGATAAATAATTAATTAATTATTATGCATTGAAAAAGAATATCGAAGAAGAAAAAAAAAAAAAAACTCGATCGGTCAGACTGTAAAGTAGGAGCATGCCAATGACATGCATTTTCTGATTTGATGAGAGTATCCAGGAAGGAAACTCTCTGAAACCATCTTTTTGAATAATATCGAAAACAAGGTTGAAACGGCATTAATACTTTGTTGTCATGCACTCCACCTCCACGGGGTTAATCAGTGACAGTCAAGATCTGCGCGCGCAAACGAATTCACATGCATGTGTGGTTACTTAATTTCCAGATTCATGGCTGCCATTTCATATGTGGTGGTGGGCCTGCAGGTCTTTTCACACCCCCCAAGGTCCAATCCCCTCAGGCCTCACTAATTTTATTCAAGTCCTGGTTTGATTTTCTAGGTTTGATTTGTTCGATCACTTTTGTTTCTCTAGCAGCTCCAGTTCCCATTGAAATCATGCGTAGCACGTTATGTTATGGTTTGACCATTAAATCAAATCATATATATCTTTTGTTGAAACTTTGGCAGTAAAGTATTACATGATGAAGACTAGGTTGAGTGGAAAGTGGCGAAGTCATTACTAGGGTTTAATTATCATGACCCACTTTTCCATCAATTTAATTTATCACTCTCTTAAAGAAGTCGACTTTTCTTGACACTTGAAAACAAGATCCAGAGGGTGGAATTTCATCACTCTTATATGAATAATGTTAAATAGTTTTAAAGTGTGCAAAATTCATGTACTTCTTTTTTTTTTTAAAAAAAAAAATAGAATTTAGTATAAAAAAATTAATTTTTTTTATGTAAATCTTAGATTTCTCTTACTTTTTGTAATGGGAATATATATATATATAACTAACTTACACATCGTAAAAGTGTATCCAACATTATGAATTCGAGCATACATGATGGCCTAGTGGCTCGGCTCGGATCAAAGAGGTAAAATTTGAACCTGTTATCAAATATAACTAGGGAAGAAGTTAATTTCATGCCACTTTCCATAAGATTGATGCGTGCTTATTGGTACAACATGACCTGATAGAATCAAAAGAAAAAAATTGAGCACATTACGTGGAAGCCATATTAATTAGAGTTTTGCTACTCAATATCTCACACACCACATCTATTTTTATTGTTTTTGGTTTTATTCTTACTAAATTAATTGAATTTTTAATTCTACTCATCATCCGTACACCACATGCTTGTTAAAGGAAAAAAAATAAAAAAAAATAAAAAATCATGTGTTGTGTCATGTGGTGTAAAGATGATGAGTAAAATTTTTCTATTTTGTTCCACCATCTTTTAATAGTCTTTTCTTCATCTTTATTTTTATACCAATAAAAGTAATGTACTACATATTAGGGAAAATTACACAAATCAAGGCTCAGAGGCGGATTCATAGCCATAAATCCTGTCCATAATTCTTGTAATTTTTTTTATTTTTTGTAACTATTGTAAATTCAGTATCCAATTTTGTATATTGCTTAAAATAGAATTATACTGTATATAATCTCCTATGAAAGATTAATGAAAGTGTGAAAAATTTCTTATTTGAAAATACAAGCAGTGCTCCTCTCTATATAGCATCAAGAGACCAACTCTCTAACGAGACCACGATCCTGTTTTTTGACATGTCTTCCTCCACAAATCCAAATACCCAACCCTTCTCCTCCACCGAAACACCACTCATTGCTCTTAACATTACTGCTCAAATCAATGAGAAATTAACACCCTCCACATTTTCACAATGGCATGCCCAATTTGAAGCCCTTTTAATTGGTTATGATCTTTTGGATTATGCCAATGGTGTTTCAATATGCCCTCCCTCTGATGACACTGCATCTTTTGCCTTAAAAAAAACCCATTGGGTTTGACAGGATAAACTCATTCTTAATGCCATTCTAGCATCCACCTCTTCCACCATTACCCCCCTAATCGCCACCACTAAAACCTCTCATGAGGCATGGAAGAAGCTTAATACTATGATGTTATTAGATCACGCACAAGGCTATGCAACTCAAGAAAGGACTCACATTGATCCAGTGTGGAAATCGACCGATCCCAGAATATTTGCATGTTAGTTAAAGCTTTGGCTGATGAAATCGCCCTCATCAATCACTCCATCTCTGATGATGACCTAACCTTCTATGTTCTCAATGGATTAGGCACGACTTTAGAGAGATCGATGCACCCATTCGGGCAGGGGAGAAATCCCTGAATTTTGAAGAGCTTCATGATCTTCTTGTCGGACACGAAAGCTATCTCCGCCGGATGGAGGTTGCTACCCAGTACCTTATTGCTATTGCAAACTATACAACTTGAAAACCTGGTAAGAATGAAGGCCAACAGCCAGAAGGCTTTAACATGCCAAATGGGCCTCAGCGCACTCAGGGCCCAAATCGGATGTCTACCGGAGCCAATAAAGATGTCTGCTGATCCAATAATTATTCAGGCCTGCCCAATTCCAATCAGAGGCATTATCTACCCAAGTGCCAGTTCTATGACCAATTGGGTCACACAACAAAGTTATGCCATCAATTACAATCAAACGATGTTACTGTAATTGTCCCGCCACTTCTAATACCAAAGAAAACAAATGGCTCATTGATTCAGCAACCTCTCATAACATCATTGGTGATCCCACAAATTTATCTATTCATTCTGAATATGATGGCACTGATGAAGTTGTTCTTAGTGATAATACAGGTTTGACTGTCTCACATATTGGTTCTTTAGTCTTACACTCACCCAAAAAGAATTTTATCCTACGTGATACACTCTGTGTTCCTAATATTTACAAAAATTTAATGCCTCTCTATACTACGTGCTAAAATCCAAAGCAGTACTCATGTTTTTATTATGAGTTAACTTCATTTCAAGACCCTCACTATAAGAGAAATGTTTATATATATTTGACTAGTTATTTGTAACAAAAATGACCATTTACTATCAAAATGAGTCAATTCTCATCGTAAATAATTATTTAATCACAAATAACTCATTTCAAATAATCTTTTTTCTTGTAGTGCCTGCAATATGGCTAGCTAAGACAATGTGATATTTATGATTTTTTTAAGGACATTTTTTTATAAATAAATATATTTATAGTGAAAATAATGTGGCCAAAATTTGACTTCAAAATGCTTACTCGGTCCATGATTTCCATTAAAAATAAAAAATAAAAAGAAAGCTAAGCACTGATAGAAGGGTTTTTATTTTATAAAACCTGCATTTTGGAAAGCTTAAAAAGGGTTGGCTTCATCTAGAGAAAGATATAGGCCCCATCTGGATACGGTTCCATTTCATTTCATCTCATCAATACAATTTTTTTAAATTTTCACACAAAATATAATAAACAATTCAACTTTCTCAAATCTCAAAGCAATAATAATATTAAAAAATAATATTCTAACAATATTTTATTCAACCTTTATCTAAAACCACATCAATTCATCTCACTATCTAAACGGGGCCATAAACTCAATCAAGAAGATGATCATAATATATAGCTATGAAGTGTTTAAAGGATCCGGTGATCATATAATATTATCTTGAACTTTTTTTACAAGAATTGTCAAGAAGTTGCGCGGTCGACCGTTACAAGACATATCATGTGTATATCATTGATCATGGTCAATGATCTCATACATATATATGTTCGTTCCAGCTCCTTAATTCAAATCTTTCAAAAAATTTATCTGAATACTAAGTTCTAAAATGTAGTAGGTAGAGACCTTATATTATTTATTCAATATTTAATAATATTTTAAAAAAATCTACTCAAGAAACTATAATATTAGAGTTTTAAGGTAAAAATAAACAAACATGAAAATCAATCCCAACAACCGCTCTCTCAAGATGAGTTATGTTCCTCTCCCTGTAGAATAACCCTAATCTCCACACTCACCCAATTGTTCCTTATTCTCCCCATAGAATAACCCTAAAGCTTCCATCCATCCCTCCAACCAAAGACAAAACTACCTACCCACCCAAACCAACTTTCCTTTCCAAACCTATCACTTTCCAACTTCTTCTTTTTCAACTCTTTCGTTTTCATCCCAACCACCATTCTCTTTATTCTCTACAGTACAGACAACCAAAACCCACTTACACAATGGAAAAAACAAAAACAACAGCACAACCCGACATTGACCAATTGATATCTCAAACAAAGGCCTTATCTTGGGACGACATCATCCTAAAGCCAACCACTGCTGAAGCTCTACAACTCTCAAATTGCACTCTTGTTAGAAAATTAATCTCAACCAAACCTCTTAATAAACACACCTTCCATACCATTATAAGGGTTGTTTGGAATTTCATCACTGGGCTCACCATAGAAGACCTGGGAGCAAATTCCTTTCTATTCACTTTCCCAAGTCCACAAGAAAAAGAAAGAGTCTACTCTCAAAGGCCATGGAACTTCAAAGGTTTTCATATGATCTCAAAAGAATGGCAACCGGGTCAAAGCTTACAAGAAGTGGACTTAACTCATACGACCTTCTGGATATAAGTTCCTGGTCTCCCTGTGGAGATGATGACACTGGATAATGCCATCAAGATAGGAAAGGCTTTGGGCACTCTTCTGGAGATTGACCAAAATACAACAATCACTACGGTTATCAAGAGATTCATCAGAATCAGAGTCGAATTTGACACAAATCGACCTATGATGGACGGCTTCATTCTTCCCAGGCTTCATATGCCTCCAGCAAAGATCACTTTCAAGTACGAGAGGCTTTCAAAATACTGTTATATTTGTGAAAATCTAGGCCACGTCCTACAGCCCTGTCCCCTTAGCTTTGGTAATAAAAATACCCCTTTCTATACCCAAGATCTTAGAGCAGAAAGCCAAGAAGGTAGTTGCTTGCAAAAAGTGGAGGAAAAACCTCACCAACCAGTCCAAAGTGAAAAAAATCAATTTGGAAATCCTCAAATCTTGCCCCCCATCCGCATTGTTGAACCTAACTTCAACCCATCATCCTTTAAGTCACAAGATTCATCATCCATATTATTATCCAAAGGAAAAGGAAAACTAGTGATTGAGCAACTCGTTGAAGATGAAGAGGCCAGTCCAAAGTCTGGTAAATCAACTCAGCTCCAGAAAGACTCTAGCCTGCATTGCATGGAAGCACCACTCCCAACTCGCCCAACTCATCCACATGGCAAAGCCATAGCAAGTCAAGATGATCCTTTAATGGGAGTTACTGATAGCCACCTCTCTCAGCCTCTGACACCCCCCAATTAAGCAGATAGTACACTTTTCAATCATATCAACATCACCCAAAATCAACACGTCCCTTTCTTGCTTGATAACCCACAACCACTTTCTCCCTCAGGACAAAACTTCCCTTAACAAATATCTTACCCATCACGCCACTGGGCCCTCACGTTCTGCCTTCCACAAAACCAAACAAACAAGATGTACCTACCAGTCCAAACTCCCGAACCCTCAATTTTAAAATAGATAGTTGCGCAGTTTAAAGCAAACCGAAGCCAAATCTCTTATCAATCCAACAACCCAAAAATCTCATTGCTAGTCAGTCTTTTGAGTTGAGCGTGCTTTTCCTTCAGCCAAGTCCATCGGGAAACTTCACAAAATCTCTTCAAAGCCAACGCAAGCACCCATCAGACCCAAACCCAAGACTCTGCTTTCAAAAACACAAACATTTCTCATTCCTTCGAATATGATCGCCAAACCTTAGGTAAGAGGAAAAGTACTTCTTGCGAGAGTGAACCCCAGTCGTAGAAAAAATGCATCCTTACCCTTGTAGATGTGCACAACATTGAAGGTTAAACAAAAGAATCTGGCACTCCTTTCACTCCATTCAAAAATCCTTCAACAACAGCAAATCTCGTTGCAGATGGAAACCCTCGAAGGAACCAGTCAACAAGAAAGAAGAAAAACAAGCTCCTTCAAATTCTAACATCGGGTACACCTTCTCCTACTCAAGAGATGGGCCTATTCCCCCGTAATCCAACGATTATTGTGGCAGGGGTAGTTCTGCCACCAAAAAACCCATGAAGCTAATATCATGGAATTGCAAGGGAATTGCCCGTCCCGGTGCAATCCAAACCCTTAGGGCAATCATCAGGACTCACAATCCTGAAGCTTTATTTCTGTTTGAGACTCTACTTTCTACTGTTAATACTATTACTATTGTAAATAGACTAGGTTATTACCACCATGTTTATATGCCCCTATCTAGGAAGTGGGGATGTCTTTTGTTTTTGTAGTGTATGGGATTTGATGTAGAAGTTGTGAATACTGGTAGTAATATAATATCTGTATTAATCTACTTGGATCCTACTCATTGCCATGGATGTTGAATATGGTTTACTGTCATGCAAAATACTCTGAAAAACTGAAATTTTGGGATGATCTAACTTCTGTCATTGCACATTTTCTTGGCCCTTCCATAGTCATTGGTGACTTTAACTCAATCCTCAGCCAAAATGAAAAAGTTGGGGGTAAACTTCATGCCATCACTTTTAAACCGAAGGATCTCAAACTTTTCCTTGAAAAAACTGGGTTCATTGATTTAAGGGCCTTTGGTATCCCTCATACTTGGTCTAATAATAGGCATGGAGTTCATCACATTAGAGAAAAATTAGACACAGCCATCATAAATCTTCATTGGAACACTCTCTCCAGATTACTCGATAACAAATCTGCCCAGAAGTGATTCGGATCACTCTCTCATCATCTAGAAACAACAAAACTAGGCTTCAAAAAGAAATCTTTCAAATCTGAAGAATTTTGGAATAGAGACCCCCTCTTGCTTTGATACCATAAAAAGAGTCTGGAACACTCACTTTGAAGGCACCCCTGCTTTCATTTTGCTAAAAAAACTGCAAACAACCAAAAATGCACTCAGAATCTGGAACAAAAATAGTTTTGGCAACATTCAAACAAACATCAAACTTCTGACACATTCTCTCAAGGACATTCAAACAAAAGATCCGACCCCTAACTCAACTCACATGGAGGAACAAATCAAGACTAATCTGAATGAACAACTTCGTAGAGAAGAATCACTATGGCGACAAAAATCAAGGAATTCCTGGCTTACCACAACTGATTTAAATACGAAATTCTTCCATGCTTACACTATCATAAGACGAAGAAGGAATTCAATAAATTGTCTTAAACTAGAAGATAAAACATGGACTTCTGACCCCCCAGGTGATCTCATCAAAGTTTCAAGAACACTTAAAAAATATCTTCATTACTTCGAGCCCAAAACTCTCAGAGGATCTTGAAAATCTTTTCCTTGAAAAAATCTTTGTAGCTGAAAATGAGTCTCTCTGCAAAATCCCATCAGAGGAAGAAATCCTGAACACTTTGAAACAAACTCCCTTCTCAAAAGCTCCAGGACCATATGGTTTCACTGGTTTGTTCTATAAGACATACTGGAAGTGGTTAAACTGACCTCATAGCTTCTATCATCAACTTCTTTACCCATGGGAAGCTACTCAAGGTAATAAATCACACAAACATTGCCCTTATTCCAAAAGTAAACTCTCCAAATCAAGTTCATCACTTCCGTCCTATCAGTCAGGAAAATGTCTGTTACAAAGTCTTTGCAAAAATTATAGCAAATAGACTCAGAGCAATTCTTTCGTCAATCATTTTCCCAAATCAAACAGCTTTCGTCCCGGGCCGCCTTATACAAGATAATACCATTTTGGCCCAAGAGGTGTTTCACTTTCTCAAGAAGAAAAAAGGCAAAACTGGTCTTTTGGCCATTAAGATTGATATGGAGAAAGCTTTTGACTATATGAAGTGGTCTTTCATCCTTAAAATCTTTGAAATTCAAGGCTTTAGCCAAAACTGGATTGGTTGTATAAAAGAAAGCTTGTCTACGATCTCATATACCATTGTCATAAATGGCTCACCTTCAGGCCACTTTCAACCATCAAGAGGACTCAGACAATGAGATCCACTCTTCCCTTTCCTTTTCATTCTGAGAAGTGAGGTCATCTCCCGACTCATTCTATCACTCACCTTCTTTTTGCAGATGACCTCATTTTATTTGGGAAAGTGACTCATTCCACAGCTGTTGCTTTTGCTCACTGCATAGATACATACACCTCTTGGTCTAGTCAAAAGATCAATCACAACAAGTCCACTATCCATTTTAGCAATAACACCCCAATTTGCTCCAAAAGGGAAGTTAAAAACTTTCTGGATTACAAGACTTGCCCCTCAAAACTCAAATACTTAGGCCTTCCACTCTTCATTGGGTCCTAAAAAAAAACATCTTCAAGGAAACCATTGAAAAAATCAAGAATAAACTCCAAGGTTAGAAAACAAAAGTCTTATCCCAAGCTAGCAGAACAACCCTCATCAGATCTGTTGCAGTTTCAATCCCTTCATACAGTATGACTACCCTCAAAATGCCAAAAACCGTTGCCACTCACATTGATAGCAAGTTCAGAAAATTCTAGTGGGGTTTGGATCAAAAATCAACAAAAGGCTTCACCCTAAAATTTTGGAGATCAATCTGCACCCCAAAATCTTTTGGAGGTCTTGGTCTCAAAAGCTGCCAACTTTTTAACAATGCTCTTAACATGAAATTCCTTTGGTCGCTCATCAATGATTCACACAACCTCTGGAAATATTTTTTAACAAAACAATATCTGAAAAATTCCAGCCTTTTCGAGACTCAGCAAAAACCTACTAACTCCAGGTTCTGGAAGATCCTCTTAAAACATAGAACATTCTTCAAAAGGGGCACTTGTTTCTAGATAAACAATGGGACCTCAACTCGTGTTTGGTTAAACCCTTGGATCCCAACAATTCTTACTCACATCCCTGAACCAAACCTAGAAAATCTCATTATTGACATGAATCTCGAAGTTGTTAAGCTTACCCTTAAGGAACCAAGGAGATGGAACATTCTCCTTCTCCACACTCTTTTCTCACCAGAATCTGTCCAAGAAATTCTCAAAATTCCTCTATTAAGACAGAACTTTTCCCAAGTATAGGATAAAATAAAATGGACCCATCTTATTCTGGAAATTTCTCTGTGAAGTCTTGTTATGCAGCTTTGGCAAACACCTCTCATTCAATAGTCTTGGACATCTCTTGGAAAAAACTATGGAAACTCAAAATCCAAGACTGCCTCAAGCTCTTAATCTGGAAAATTGCTCATAACATCCTTCCCACAAAATCACGTTTGAAAACAATCACCAACCTCAATTTAGATCAAACACTTTGCCCCCTTTATGAATCACAAGAGGAAACACCCCACCATCTGTTCTTCAATTGCCCTTTTGCCAAAATTCTATGCAGGCAGTCAAGTTGGCCCATTGACATCTCAAAATTCAATGAGTTTCCTATCACAGTTTGGATCAACAACATCATAAATCCATCCACCTCTCTCTCAATCCCTGAAGAAGAGTCCCAAAGGTTCCAACTCTTTGCTTCTTTAGCTATGGACTACATTTGGTTCCTTAGAAACAAGGTCATCCACAATGCCATCAAATCATCCTCAAGTTTACTTGTCTCAACTGTAGCCTCCCTCCTCTCGGATCACAACACTGCTTGGGCTTAAAAGTTAGATCATCCCATAGTTAGAGATCTCACAATCAAGGAAGGCTTCAACCTGCTCCAATTTGATGTGGCAATTAGAACAAACGGAAGCACCACAACATCCATTTGTAGATCAAGTGATGGCACCCCCATTATTGTAACCACAAGCTTCATCAACAATACAAATCCAAATGTGGGAGAAGCAACAGCAGCATTAGAAGGCATCTAAGAGGCGCTTCATAGGAACATGAACAAGCTACAAATTGAAGGGGACTCCCAACAGGTGATTGATGCAATATCAAACCACCACTCCATATTTGATTGGGAAATTCAAGGCATTTCATCAGACACAAGATACCTACTTCAATCCTTTGAAGATTGGTTTGTAAGGAAAATTAATCGATCCCAAAATTGATGTGCACACGAAATAGCGCAATGGGGTGCTTCCAATCATCAATTTGTGCCCCTTTCCACCATCCCACCATCACTGCTGAATTTTCATAGTAGAAAAGACCCCCCTAAGTTACCTAATCACTACTGAGGAATGTAATGCTAAACAAAAAGGATCATTGTCCTCTTTGGCAATATATCTCACTCTTTCAATGTATAAAAACAAGAACAAAGCTTAGGTTATATAACATTGACAATTTTTTTTTTCCTTTCCCTTTCCAAAAAGCAAAAACTACTCATAAAATGGTTGATTAAGCCAAGTCTAGGGATTGACACATGAGATCATGGATCGAAAGTAACGCTGGAAAAGTTTGTTGGCTATTATTAGAAGAGATGCCTGGTGGAAAGAGGAGCTTGGTGGCCCCTATGGCTTGGACCCGAGGGCGGGACGCGAGCACGACGCCTGCCAAGGACATGAGAAACGACCTGATCATGCAATTCTAGCGTCTGCCATTTACGAGCTGCTCTTGCGCCTTCACTCTCTGATCTTTCCGATGGCTGCAGGTTGGTGCCTGTAGTTGCTGATATTCTGGTTGAAATACTTAATATGACCAAAATTGCGAGCGTTAGGATCAAAGATGGCTTGCGATTGATGAAGTATTTGGCCATCTTTATGGTGTATATATATATAAATATAAATATATATATATATATATATTTATATTTGGGATATATTGGCGTTTGGGAATGAGGACCTGAATGCAAGGTATGGTGATGGGTTTTATATATACTGGCAGGAAAAGCTTTGATCAGCTAGATCACGCACGCACGCAGCTTGCTTGTGGAGAATGCATAATTTCTAGGTAATCAGTACTGAAAAGAGCACGACATGATCATGAACTACATATTGGAGATGGCCCACGTACGTACCGTTTTTAGTTCATCTTCCAGTTCAACGATAGTAATGATCAGATCAAGAAACTTTTGGACGATATAATCTTAACATGATTATTTAATTATTAGTTATGTTCAGATTTTGGTGAATAAGTCCGAATTCCTTCAAAAATAATAATAATAATACTCGAACCAATCATATTATATATAGAATCTTGATGATAAGTCGGAATTGATCATTTCATCATGAAATCGATCGGATAAAAATTATATAAATAAAATTTAAATATTTCAATAATTAATTTAACTCGATTGGATTACAACTGCATATATGTAAATGGCGCGCGTAAGTTCAATCGTACCGCCATTAACCAAAAATAATTTTGTACTCATAATCTAATGAACATGCATGTGGTCGTTTCACTGTGCTTTTAACTTTCAAGATTGGCTACTAATAGTGCCAAAATAAAAATAAAAAAGCACTCTCGCTTGGATTATGACAAGTCTGAAGGATTCTGGGAAGCTAGCTAGCGTCGTGGCTGAGCTGAAATGATTGATTTGCGTATAAGTTCTGACTGATTAGGGTTGAGGAAATGATGAAGCCCTAGAAAGTGGAAGAGAAGATCATCGATGATGATAATAATGCAGGGAGATGTGGGAATTAGTCGGCGATCATATTGTCAATCATGTGCATCATTGGTTAGGTGAAAGAAAAGTGATTGTACTTGTCAACTAAGGCCTCCATTGAATATGGCTCATATATAATATTGCCTACAAGGGGTGGGAAGCGTGGCCCCGCACCCCGCTGACCTGCCCCGTTCGCCCCACCCCCACCCATGCGGGGTGAGGGTTCCGGTGTGGCGCCTCCGATCCCCATGTAAGGAAACACGGGAATCGAGATGCCAGGATGATGACAACACGGTCACGCATCTCAACGAAGGTGCCAAGTGTGTGTACATGCAATAGTGTATAATAAAAACGCAGCGGATAATTAAGTCTACTAAGTACCAGAATTTAAAATACAATTTAAATATCAGTAGAAGTTTAAAAGCAGTTATACAGTCATCCAAAAATAAAGTTTAGCACATGTCCCAAAATACAACTGAGTAAAATAGAATAACAAGCCAGTGATCCCAGATCACTCCTCGGGCGGAGCCGTCTCCTCAGGCTTGCCCTCCTCCTCCTCATCTGCATCAAAATCTGCGTTACCACAGAATGGTACCGCAGGTAAGTATAACCCAAATAATCATCAGGAAATAAATGCATTAAATGCAAACAACATGCATGCATATGATGAAATATGCATTTTCCTCAAAACATCATTTTTCCCGAAAATGATAATTTTCCAACACACGCCAAAATCTCATTTGGCCCAAAAATAATCCGTAAAACATTTTCCCAGAAAATGATTTACACAAAATCCAACACACACTATTTTTCCAGAAAATAGCCAATTAATCCGTTATTACCCTATGCACCATGGCCTCCCCTAGGGACCATCCGCACGTCTTGGCTTCGTAGCGATGCTCAGTTCCGCGCCCAGGGCGTTCGTAGCCAAGCACCCACTACGCAACGAGCGATGCCCAGTTCCGCGCCCAGCGCGTACGTGGCCAGACATCCTCTAGTCCCCACCAGCAGAAGGACCACAGAGTCGGCACGAATCTCTCGTCCGATCCCATTGTTGCCCGGCGACAATCCAGGGGACGTTACTCAGTTTATTCTGCTCCCGAGTAACCAGAGGAGCTCCACCGAGATAATGCCCCATCTCGGCTTGGGGTCGTGATACACACGCACCCAAAATCCATTCTCACATGAAAATCCAGTTTTCATAAACACATGAACATGAATGCAATACACGAAAACCCAGTTTTCCTTTACAAACATGATCATGCATGAAATAATGAGATGTACATGTATCAACACTAATCCACAACCATCAATAACCAACCCAATCAAATCCAACCAAACAACTCCAATCACCAATCCATCCGACCCCCGTACTCCTCGGACTCAGTCCGGCAAAACCAATCAACAGTTGAAATACAATGTAATGTATTAGTGCAAAAATATATTAAATTCATAAGAATTCTTTGGAAAATACTTACAGTGCAATATAGCAATTTTTGAAGAATCACGAAGCTGCCAGAAGTGGAAGAACAGCTGCAGAACAGTGTAAAATACACTGCGGCCGTGGGTCACAGATACCCACTTTTCAACGAAGACAAACGAAGACCCAAAATTGATAGAGTAGGGCTTAGGGAGGTCGGTGAAGCTAGTGGTGGTGGCGGTTGGCCGTGGGTGGCGGCGCAATGGGCGGTAGAAGACCAAAATACCCAAATCAAAAATGTGGATGGTGGAGCTTCACCGGTGGCGAATCGGAGGTGGGGTTGGATCCATTGGGTTTCCAAGAGGTCGGAGATGAAGTGGTAGGAAAATAGTGGCCAATGGTGGCGCAACGGCGGCGAGCGAAGGAATTGAAGGCCACGGCAGGGTGTTGCGCGTGGAGGCTAACGGCGGCGAGATAGGGGCTGAGATTTACGGGGAAGGGTCGCCGGCCGATGGGAAGGGGAAAGGAAGGGGCGCTGTTGGTCACGGGAGGCGCACGGCGGCGGGCTGGGTGGAGGAGAAATCGGACGGAAGAGAGAGGGAGGGGTGCGTCGCGCGGGAGAAGGAAACCGAAGGAGAAATAAGGAAGAAAAGAAAAGAAAGGGAAAAGAAAAGGAGGAAAGAAAAATAGAGGGAAAAGAAATGAGATCCAATCCTCATAACTTGGGTCACGAAAACGATCCAACGGAAACGATTTTAAAACAACTAGTGAAATAAAATATTTCAAACACAGTGATTAACATGAAAATAAATAATTAAACTCAATAATAAGTTAATTTAATTCGAGAAGAAATTTAAACACATAACAATAATTAATTTACAGAAAGTACTTCGAAAATAATTTTCGTAAACTAAAAATCATAAAAATAACCCAATTAAAAATCCAATAATTTTAAAATAAGAGAATAAAATTTTCGAATAAATAAAAATAATCTTTCAGTAAAAATACACTAAAATACGGGGTGTTACATCCGGCCCGCTTAAGCGGGGTGCGGGGGGCCCTGCCCGCACCCCAGGGAAGATGCGGAGTGTGGCGCCCCCGACCTCATGTAAGAAAAATACGGAAATCGAGACGCCGGGATGATGACAACACGGTCACACATCCCAACAAAGTGCCAGTGTGTGTACATGCAACAGTGTACAAATAAAAACGCAGCGGTAATCCAGTCTAATAAGTACCAAAATTTAAATACAAACTAAACATCAGTAGAGGTTTAAAAGCAGTTATACAGTCATCCAAAATAAAGTTTAACACATGTCCCGGAAATACAAATGGTAAAATGAAATAACAATAACCAGTGATCCCAGATCACTCCTCGGGCGGAGCCGTCTCCTCAGGCTCGCCCTCCTCCTCCTCATCTGCATCAAAATCTGCGTTACCACATAATGGTGCCGCAGGTAAGTATAACCCAAATAATTCTCAAGAATAAAATGTATTTAATGCAACCAACATGCATGCATATGATAAAATATGCATTTATCCTCAAAACATCATTTTCTCCGAAAATGACAATTTTCCAACACACGCCAAAATCCCATTGGCCCAAAAATAACAGTAAAACATTTTCCCAGAAAATGATTTACACAAAAATTCAACGCACACTAATTTTTCAGAAAATAGTCCATTTAATCCATCATTACCCTATGCACCATGGCCTCCCCTAGGGACCATCCGCACGTCCTGGCTTCGTAGCGATGCCTAGTTCTGCGCCCAGCGCGTTCATGGCCGAGCACCCACTACGCAACGAGCGATGCCCAGTTCCGCGCCCAGCGCGTACATGGCCAGACATCCTCTAGTCCCCGCCAGCAAAAGGACCACGGAGTCGGCACGAATCTCTCGTCCGATCCCATTGTCGCCCAGCGACAATCCAGGGGACGTTACTCAGTTTATTCCGCTCCCGAGTAACCAGAAGAGCTCCACCGAGATAATGCTCCATCTCGGCTTGGGGTCGTGATACACACGCACCCAAAAATATTCTCACATAAAATCATAACTTTCCAAATCACACATGAGCATGAATGCAATACACGAAAACCCAGTTTTCTTTATAAACATGATCATGCATGAAATAATGATATGCACATGTACCAACACAAATCCACATTCCTCAATAACCAATAACCAATCCAATCAAACCAACCCAAACAACTCCAATCATAAGTCCATCCGACCCCCGAACTCCTCGGACTCAGTCCGGCATGTCAAACAAATACAGTGAAATGCGTTAGTGCAAAAATACATTAAATTCACAAGAATTCTTTGAAAAATACTTACAGTGCAATATAGCAATTTCCGAAGGATCACGAAGCTGCAAGTGGTGACGTCTGAGCAACACCACAGTGTAAAATACACTGTGGCCGTGGGTCACAAATATCAACTTTTCAACGGAGACAAACGAAGACCCAAAAATGGTAGGGTAGGGCCTAGAGAGGTCAGTGAAGCCAATGGTGGTGGCGGTTTGCCATGGGTGGCGGCGCAAGGGGTGGTTTTAAGGCCAAAAAGTCGAAATCGGAGATGGGCTTGGTTGTGCTTCACCGGTGACGAATCGGAGCCGGGGTTGGGCCCATTGGGTTGCCAAGAGGTCGGGGATGAAGTGGTAGGAAGATGGTGGCCGGAGGTGGTGCGACGGCGGCGCTGGAGCGAAAGTAACGCCGCTGCTTGAAGGACTGCGTGGAGGAGAACGGTGGCGCGGATGGAGGTGAGGTCGCCGGCGGCAGGGGAACCGAATGGAGTGGGCGGTGTCGACCACGGCGGCGGGCTGGGGGAGTGGACGGACGCACGGGGAGAGAGAGAGAGAGAGGGAGAGCAGGCTAGGTCGCGCGGGAGAGAAGGCCGAAGGAGAAATAAGGGGGAAAATAAAAGAATGGGAAAAGAAAAGGAGAGGAAAGAAAAATAGGAGAAAAGAAATGAGGTCCAATCCTCATAACTTGGGTCACGAAAATGATCCAACGGAAACGATATTAAAACCACAAGTAAAATAAAATAATTTAAACGTAATGATAAAATCAAATTGAAATAATTAAATCCCACAGTAATTGATTAAATATGAAAAGAAATTTAAATGCACAACAATAAATAAATATTAAGAAAGCTCATAAAAATTAATTTTCACCAAATTAAAAATCCTAAAAATAATCCAATTAAAATCCAATAATTTTAAAATAAGAGAATAATTTTTGAATAAAATAAAAATAATCCTTCAATAAAAATACACTAAAATACGGGGTGTTACACGGAGGCAGGAGGCGGATGGGGCGAAGCCCCGCCCCACTTAAGATATATATATAATTAAAATTATATATATATATATATAAACAAATAAGTAGAGTGAAACGGCGCCGTTTTGTCATGGACAAAACGGTACCGTTTTACATAGGACTGGTAAGCGCCTCAACTAAAGTGAAGCGGCGCCGTTTCACTTTTAGTTAAGGTTCTCCCCCCTCCCCCCTCCCCGCGTCTATTTCCCTCATTTCTCTCACTCTCATCTCTCACTCTCTCTGAGTCTCTCGCGCGATCTCTCACACTCACTCTCTCTGAGTCAGTCTCGCACTCGCAGTGCCAGCCTCTCTCTCTCATTCGAATCTCCGTCTCGAACGAGTCCACGACTGCACGAGCAGCACCACCGCCGCCACTTCTCCGTCTCCGTCTCTCACTGGGATTTCGCCGCCACTCAAAGGTAAGAAATCCGAAACTCATTCTTTTTTTTTTTTTAAAAAAAATTGGAGATTGGAGGAAGGTTGGGTTGAATCGGAGATGGAGGATGAGAAAATTGTGAATTTGTGTGCTGTGGAGAATTTTGTGTATGTGTTTGATTCGTGTGTTTGTTTGTTTTTGTTTGTAGATTGGAACCCTAAATCAATTTAGGGTTCCAATCCGAAACCCATTCTTGAAATTTAGGGATTTCAATTTTAGGGTTTCGGATTGAACCCCTAAATTGATTTAGGGGTTCAATCCGAAACCCTAAATTGAGTTAGGGGTTTCAATTGAAACCCCTTAATTTCATTCTTGAAATTTAGGAGTTTCAATTTTAGGGTTTCGGATTGAATCCCCTCAAGTTATGTTTTTCAATTTAGGGGTTTGAAGTTATGTTTTATATAATTATTTTACTATTTAAAGGTCCAATGTTAATGGAAATAATAATGTGATTGATAAGTGCATGTTTGGAATTATGTCGTATGTTGATTGATTTTTTTATTTTTTATTGTGTTGTGGAATCAGGAATGTCTTCTCAAAGAGATTTCACTGATAGCTCTCCCACCCCTACCAGTACCGCTGCCCCTACCAGTATCCCTGCCCCAGAACCTAACCCTACTCCAACCCCTGGAAGTGGGAATACACATTGCCCCGCCGCTAAGCCAACACAAAGTAAGAAACCTGTTTCCGTAGTTTGGTCTCATTTTACTAAACTAGAGGGTGGTGACCCCAATAACCCACAAGCTAAATGTAATTATTGTGGAAAAATATATAGATGTCACTATAGGAAACATGGTACATCCCAGTTAAAGGTCCATTTAGAGGAACAATGCAAGAAGAGTCTAATATTAAGATCCTTACTGGAGAAGGGTCAATCAAGACTAGAAATTGAACTGAAAAAAATGGCAGATGGGAGTAATGAGGGTCCAACATTGAAGGGGTTTATAAAGTATAATGTTGATGAGTGTAGAAGGAAGTTAGCTCGTATGGTTGTCATAGACGAGCTACCTTTTCAGTTTGTCAATGGGAGAGAGTTCCAAGAATTTTTCCAAGAATTGGAACCTAAATTTATGCTTCCTTCTCGCCACACTGTGGCAAAGGATATTAAAAAGATGTACTGGAAAGATAAAGATGTTTTGAGGAGCCAATTGGCGGGTTTGGTAGTTTGCCTCACTACCGATACTTAGACTTCTATCCAAAATTTTAATTATATGTCTTTGACTGTCCATTTCATTGATTCTGACTGGATTCTTCATAAAAAGATTATCAAGTTTTGTCAAATAACTGATCACAAGGGTGAGACAATTGGAAAGGCCTTAGAGGCCTCAATAAAGGAGTGGGGGTTGACATGGGTTTTGACAGTTTTAGTTGACAATGCCTCGTCTAATGATATCGCCTTGGGATATCTGAAGACTTATCTTAAAGAGGCAAATAAGACATTCTTGGGTGGTGAATATTTGCATGTTAGATGTTCTGCACATATCTTGAATCTAATTGTGACTGAGGGGTTAAAAGATGTTGATAACTCGGTTGCACGAGTTAGACTGGCTGTGAAATTTGTGAGGTCTTCTCCTTCTAGATTGGAGAAATTCAACATTGCTGCGAAGAGTGTGGGCATAACATCAAAGATGGGTCTTTGTACTGATGTTCCTACCAGATGGAACTCAACCTTCTTGATGTTGGAGGCGGCCCAAGAATATAAAAAAGCCTTTCAATTATTGGGTGATGAAGACATTCAATATATCAAATACTTTGATGAGCACGGGGGTTTAGGATTGCCTAGTGATGATGATTGGGAGGTAGTTGCTACATTTGTTGATTTTCTCGGGCTGTTTTATGATGTCACGTTGAAGTTATCTGCTTCTTTACATCCTACATGCTATGAATTTTGTCAACAAATATGTAGGGTGAAAAAAGAATTAGACGACATGTGTAGGGGTTTCAATCTGAGGATGAGGGGGATGGCATTGATCATAAGGGTCAAATTTGACAAGTATTGGAAAAATTTGACTAGACTCAATATTTTGTTATATGTGGCTACTATTCTTGATCCCCGTCTAAAAATTTTAAGCATGTTATATGGTTTGAGACTTGCGTATGATCAGGCATGGACTGATCTTATTGGTGAAATGGTCCACGATACCCTTTATAGATTTTATGATGAGTTTAATGCAATTAAGGGTGGTATTGCATCTACTATACCTACACATATCTCAACACCTCCTCCAGACACCGGGGCAACAAAGAAGCATAGATTGGCATGGACGAAGACCCTCGCACATAATCTCACACTAGTCCATCAATCTACAGAGGTGGTTTCAGAGTTAGACAATTATTTGACAACGGATCTTATTCAAGATGATGATGATTTTGACATTTTAGGATGATGGAAGGTAGCATCAAAGAAATATCTCATCCTTTCTGAGATTGCCCGTTGTATATTGGCCATCCCTATTAGCACCGTTGCCTCGGAGTCTGCCTTTAGTACCGGAAGGGCGCATATTAGATCATTTCCGTAGTTCATTGTCTCCGAAAACTGTGGAGGCATTGATATGCACACAGAGTTGGATGATGGGAAATGATATTTATGTTTCGGATGTGTTAGATTTTAAAGAGACTGAATAAGAGGGTGGTGATCAGTCTGGATTTGGACCATCTGGTAATTATTGTTTTTATTTTATTATTTTGATTTATTTATATTCATTTCAATTTCATCAGTATTAATTTTAATATTGATTATTGTAGCAACACATGAGACGACTCAGACGATGTCTACCTCTACTGCTATATGAACATGTGCTCAAGCCTCAAAATAGTCAAAGACTACCCATCCAGCCGCCCCAAACGTCACAATCAAAGACCCAAACCACTCGCATCTTTTTTTAGATTATTAATTTCTTAGATTTTTGAATTTTGAATCAGTCTATCAGATGTATGTATTATGTATTTTATTTGTAATTTTGTAATGTTGATATAATGTCCCTTAGACACCTTTTTATTTGTAATTTTATAATTGTTTAGACTTTTCATTTTATTTTTGTAATAGCTTAGTTATTATTATTATTTATTAGTTTATTAGGTAGTAGACTTGTAGTCTATACTCTGTAGTAGTAATTCATTAGTCTTAATTATATAAATTGTGTATGTATATATTATTTTCATTCATGAAACTTTTTTTTTAAAAAAAAAAAACACAAAATTCTATTTTTATGGGCCTAAAATTTTCCAACTTCTGGGCCATTTTAGGCCCATTACAGCTGTTTCTGGGCTAAAAAAGACCCACAAACCGCTTCTGGGCCAAAGGCCCAGTAGGGGTGCGGAGTGCGGACAGAGGACCCTCTCCACCCGCACCCCATAATCCTGGACGGGGTCCCCCGCCCCCGCACTTCGGGGGCGGGGGGCGGATTAGTCGTATGACCCCTGCCCATGCGGGGGTGGGGGGCGGGTAGCACCCCTATTGCCTACCTCCTTTTCGGGCGTCTCTTTTCCACCCACAAATTCGCACTCCAAAGGGCTTCGTTTCAGCGCAATACACTGCTTGGATTTTTCGAATCATTCTTTTCAAATTGGTGCCCAAAAGAATATATAAATATATATATATTTATATTTATATATATATATATATTAATGACTACTGCAAAATATCACTATGAATGGAGGTACGTACTTGGATTGTCTCTATATATATTATTTACATGAAGCTGTAGTGATAGTTCGATATGTATTAGATTTTAATTTCAGATTTGAATATGAATTCGTCTGAAATTACTATTATCAGACGCTTAAAATATTCATTAGGTTCTCTAATTAAACAAAAAAAAATTATATAGATATATAGTAATAAAAATTGTAGGATTCACTTTTATAGACGAGTTTTTGCAACTCGTTCTTTTTGCTGCTCAGAGCACTAAAATTGGTTTCTCTATATGCATATATAAAATCACATCTTTTAAAAATTGATTTTGTATATCAAGAAAAACTCTCACATTAGCTTCTATATCTTTGAGCCAAATAATTATTTATTTTTTCTTTCGGATTTCTTTTCGTTGGTATCAAGAGAGATAGCAAGAAGAAAGAAATGTTTCGAGAGAGAGTTTGTTTTCGTTGATGGAGAGAGAGAGAGAGAGGGAGGAGTTAAAAAAAATAGTAAAATAAAATTTGAAGAGTGATTACTGCATCTTCAAATCACTCTTCAAATTTGTAAAAATATTGCTGATGATAGTTATGTAAATTTTTAAATATGTATAATTCAATGCAGTCTAATTTAAAATTATATTAAATAAATATATAGATACATAATTCAATACTAGAGCTCTCCCATAATATTTTCAGGTATGATTTTTTTATACGTATGCTTGTTCATATGAATATTCCCACCATTATGGTTTGACTTTGACATGAAACCATCTCCACGATTGGGATTTTCATGACCTTGACAATGCAATGTTAAGCATACCTTTAGGAAAGCTCAAAAAGGTTGTGTTGGAAAATTTTAGTCAAAGCGTGTCTATCCAATCAGGGAATATATTACTATTTTATTCGTAATCGTGGCATGCACGTTTTACTCTCATTTCTCTAGGCAAGATCGCCGTTTTACTTGCAAAGGTCGTGTCAAAACTGTCTGAATACACACCAACCAAACCGCGTTTCTCTGAGGTATGATTGGGTTTTTTGCTTCTATTTGACAAACGTACAACCAAATTTAATTATGTCATCCATGCACGACGGGTCCCAATTAAGAATGCCTATGGGTTTTCCGCGTTGATACAGTACTTTTCGTATTCATATATGAAACAAATAATGAATAAATAAATAGTGACATTGAGATTTATGAGATTTGTCATAATGTCTATATTTACGAGTTGTTCGAAGGATAAAATTTACTATAATAAATAATTTTACAATCTCTCATAACTTCACATATCTCACAATACAATGAATTAAGAATTTAGAAAATATCATTTGGAGTCATTATGTGTGATGGAGTTTAGATATAAGGAGCTTCTGTAGAGAGATCTTGTGTACTAGAGATATCTTGTGGAGAGATCTACCTTATAGAGGTTTATTTCCTTGGAGTGATTAAAATCTAACTTGTCTTGTGAAACACATTTTAAAAATCTGAATCTCTTTCCTTTTAGAAGTCTGATGGTCTTTCCTTTTAGAAGTCTAGGCTGTGTTTGGATATTGAGCTGAGCTGAGTTCTCTATGAATAATAGTAAGTTGAGATGATGGAGTGAATTCTGTGGAGCCCACCTAAGATGAGTTTAGATGTATTTATGAAAAGTTAAAAAAAATTATAAGTCCTACATGTAAAGAGGTATTGAGTTGAAAAAGGTTGTGGGTCTCATGTGTAAAGAAGTTTTGAGTTGAGATGAGTTTAGTGATTTGAGAGTTGGGTATTTAGATGTTAGAAGATGTCTAAATCTGAACATAACTCAGTTGAGCTCAGTTCGGTCAATGAATCAAACGCAGCTTAGTGTCTTTCCTTATGATCTCTTCTTAACCTTATTTCTTAGCTTGACTCTCGACTTTATCTTGAAGTTAACTTTTAAGCTGCTGATTTGATCCCTAAGTCATGTTTGTATTACTTTCCGATGATCATGTGCAGGTTGATCTGCTCTAGACCAACAGCATTCATTAATACGGCACGTTGGAATTGCACTATAACATATATGATGCATGTTTAGTTCTTTTAAGAGATTTTTTTGTCTCAAAAACGTTAATATATTTTGTTGTAAAAACTTTTGAGATGAAAGTTTCGTTAAAAAAAAAAAAAGTGTTGGTCACAATTTGAACCCAGCCTTGTGCGCCATGGGATGAGCTTATCGTGGACATGAATAGATATAGATGAGGAAACCCATTCCATTCATGAGCATCACCTTGAGTACTTTGGCTTGGCAGGCATATTAATTAGCATGCAAATATCCCAGACTGGCTCAATTCAAGCTCGATCGGCAAGAGTACTCGAGGTTTTCCTTGCCAGGATTTGGTTAAAGAAGAAATTAATTAAAATTAAACTTATATTTTATTATAAAACTACAGTAAAACATCACATAACTGGCCTATTAGCTCAGTTGGTTAGAGCGTCGTGCTAATAACGCGAAGGTCGCAGGTTCGAGACCTGCATGGGCCACTTTTTGTTTTTTTTTTTACAAGTGTAATTACTGATCATCGACAGCTAGCCTCATTCAATAACCTGAACAAAACTTTTGAATTGCCTCATCTCTCCTGCTGCTCCCTGGTAATTGGAACTTGAAGAAGCGAATAATATTACGTCAGTTTTATATTTATATATATATATATATATATTTATTTATTGCATATTTACTAGGTACAGAGAAAAACAACTGATGAGGGAACAAATTAAGAACAAAAACAGCGCCAGCAATCAAATGTCAGTTTCATAAAGGAATATAGGTACAAGTAATAAGTTTAAATATTATATAATGAGTTCATGTGCGACACAAAAACATGGGATCGAACTTGCTGAAAATTAATTGATGTTTTTTCTCATCGTACAAATATAGCTAGAAGTAGTACTGATCATCATGATCGTCGACAGACTACCTCATCAAATAGCCTGAACAAATTTGTTTGTTTTAATATTGCCGGCCTGCAATCTGATCTTTGGCCTTCTGCATGCATGCTCTGATCTGGTCGCAAGGTTAGTCGTCCAACGTACGTGGAGAAGCACATACCTCAGTTTTGGTAGTCTTAATTACTACATGGAGGAATATGGGTGTAGTTGTAATTCATAATCTCTGAGATCGAGAACAAGCTGGAACAAAACCAGTATAAATTAGTTGTCAGCTCGTAAAGAAAGATAGGTACATGTAATTAGCGTGATATTGCCACGATGTAAATATTTTACCAACTTGATCTGTATCATTGTATGAGGGGAATTTTCGCCTCACTTATAAATCTATTAGGCGCTCGGTTGAGAATAATGAGTTTCGTTCCGATACCTAACCTCAGGGTCTAAACTTGTCCATTAAGCAATTCGTCTGCAAGAGAAAGTAAGTAATGATGACTGATGAGACGGACATGCCTGACGCTACTCGGTCACATCCTGCTCATGGGGACTCATATAGGACAGAACGAAAAAGACAGAAGACTTTTGATCTTTTGATAAGGGAACATCAACAAATAGCCAACAGGGCATGTAGAAAAAAGCAATCAGGAAATCACGCTACATTAATAATGTCATCGCAGAGGCAAGTCGCGTTTAAAAGATTTTGACAAAATGAACAATAAAAAGGACATAGGCTCCATGGGATAGGCATGATCTGTCTTCCAGACTCCTTGTATAAATAACAGTTTTCAAGTATGAAAAATGGGTTCTAGACTCTCTCATTATTTACAAACTTTTAAAATACTCTAATGACTTTAGTATCGAAAACTCCCCGACTTCAAGGTCACCCATCTCCCAACTTCTTTCTTTTTCATTTTCACAAGCCTAATTTTAAAGATCTAAGTTGCTAGAATGTGATCTAAAGACGTATAAAACACATAGTTAACACATTAGTTTTCGGCCACGTGTAAACTTTGAACATATAATTTATAAGAGGATGAATCCATCGATCTTCACCTCATGGGGTTTTGGATCGTAGATTCAGTAATAATATCCTGCTTTTTTACAAGTAGTCTTAAATGAAAAGTACAAAATTCCAACTCCAAGCAGCACTAGCTGGAATCCACATTATTAATATATCCAGGAATATGCCAAAGGAAGGGAATTATATATGGGAGCCGAGGATGCATGCATGCTTAATTTTATTTATTAAATCGTGGGAAAAAATTCAGTAGGTGGGGTTGGCCGTACTGATGGTGGTAATTAGCCAAAGTAAGCTTGCTTTATTACTGGAATATCTAGATAAAAAGGTAGGTTTTATATATCAGCTTATAGGACAGCATGCCATGCACGTGGTTTTGACCTGTCTGTGGTTATATATGAATTAATTAATTAATCAGGGACTTAAAAAATCCTAATTTACTATCATATGTTCCCACCAGCCAATACGACTTTATGTCCTTATATATATCTACCATGGTTATCTTTAGGTGGTGCCACGATCGAGCTACTTTAATGGATCGATTTAAGTGCATCATTTTTATCTCTTGCAATCACTTCGACCAAACATAATCTATTTCCCTCTGTGAAGTCGTCACAAGCCACCATGACAAGTGGAGGCCGTAGGGGTGGTAGTTTGTGTTTGTGGTTTGTGTTCGTGTCAAGTCATAAATATTAGATCATTATATAAGTCAATCTAAACACAACCTGTTTAATTAAAAGATTAAACTTTAAAATCCTAATACGACACATATAAATAACAGGTGATACGACATGACCCGTTTAACTCGTTTAATAATTAACTGTTATTGGTTAACTTGAACACGACCCATTTAACTCGTTTCAATCTATTTAAACTATGTGACCAACCTCAACTCATTTCATATAAATGGATTGAATTGGTCTATATATTTATTTATTTTAACCAAATTAAAGTAATTTTATACATAATATAAAGATAATTTTATAAATCATTCACAATTATAATTGGATTCAAGATAAACTATGTTATTATCAATATTCAAACTAATAATATATTAAAATAAAATTACATATTAACAAAAAATAATGTTTAATAGTTTGAGATATTAAGTAGTCAAATACTAATATTAATATTACATTTTCTCAACAACAAAAAGAGACATACATATAAGATTAAGAATTTATAAAATCAAAAAATAGAATGTATTTGTCATGTTATACGTGTTGATTGTGGATTGGTCCATAATTGATTCGTTTATTAATTATATCTTATTGGATCAATTCATTTTGATTCAAACTAAAACGTGCTTGTTTTTTATTATGTTCGTGTCGAATTCATAATTCGTATCGTATATTGCCACCCGTAAGTGGAGGTGGACCTTCCCTTCCGTGGACGATGATATAATTTTATGGATGTTAAACTTGTGAAATTAAAATAATTGAAACAAAACTTCTAACACGTTTTTAGTATATTAAAACATAAATACTATGTTCGTTTTACTTAGAATGAGGTTGGACTAAAAGATGGGGTTTAGATTCTTAAGGAACAAAGCATGCATGAGTTTGGATGGCAAATACAGAATACAACCACCAAACAAACATTATATAATTTTGATAATTCTTCCTAATATATTTGCCACATCAATTAATTAATTAATTAATGCGTCCCCACGAAGGGCTCACCAACATGGTCCCCTTCAAGATAAATTAGGTTAAAATATAGTACACGTGCCTATATCATGTATTAATAGAGTAAGAGAAAAAACGCATGCATGCCATAAAAAGTTCTAACTCCAACTCTACTTCTGTTTAATTCAATTTATACGCTATAAACGTCATTACTGATTATTCCAGAGGAACCCAACCCGCGTATTAAATGTTGCTTATAAATAGCCTTAGGTCTATATTATATCTATCTTTTTTCAAACTATAAAAAAATATATCAGAAAATTATAGAATGAAAAGTTTTAATCTAGAATCGGTGCGTAAAACATATTTAATAAAATATTTATATGATATAATTTTATTTTTAAGATAAATTTTAAATTTTAATTCTTATTATTTAAATATGTACTTGATTTAAAAATAAAATAATTTTATAAAAAATCTAATTTTATTTTTTTCCATACACTATGACTATTTTATTATTTATATATAAAAAAATATTATATAATTTGCTAAAAAACAAAGAAAGAAATAAAACATGGGGTGCCACGTCTTGTTGATAGGCACGTGGGGAAATAGCTTAAATTAATTGTATGGTTACGTGGAAGAAGGTGATTGGTAAGTTGGAGAGAAGGAGCGTGTTGGTGCTATTTAGATGGATATAATATGCGGTAGGCGTGTGGGGCCAAGGGTGGGGGAGGCAGAGGCAGGGCAAGAAGGACAAGTTTCCTTCAAACGTCTTGGAAACTTAGATACGTGGCAGGATGTAGGAGCGACATGTCAGTGAATGCCTTGGTAGGAGGGAGTAAGTGCGCGTGAGGGAAAGACTCTTCAATGCCAGTTGGCATCACTCCGTAATCGACTGGCCGGCCTTATCCTCTTTCTTTTTCTAAGTATAAAAATAAAATATTAAAATGTTTCTTTTTCGTCCAAAAGGAGGAAGCATTGTATATTGTACAGCGAAAGAGAGAGAGAGAGCGAGAGAGAGAGAGAGAGATTGGAAGGCGACTCCTTGGTATAGAGAGACGACCCAACAAAAAAACCGAAAAGAAACCCTAGATTTATTTGCTGCTTGAAGAACAAAGATTGCCAGGATAGAAATTTTCTTATTTCGGAGCTGTGTGGTAAGTATAAAAACGTTTACTTGTGCTTTCTTGTGTGTGTGTGTTTGATCGGGTGATTTGCGATTAATTTTGGTTCTATTGCTACTGTTTTGTTTGAATTTCATCGTTTGAATTGTGAGTACGCGGATTTTGGTTTGTAGGAATTGTGTACATGGATCTTTTTCTTTATTTGAATGTCATTTTCTTATGCCTTTTAAATGCTCGATTATAAAGAACCTGCTTTCTTTCTTTTCTCTCTCTTTTTCGGTAAATACGATTTTTTGTCTTCTTGACGATGTTATTTATGTGATGCCCATTACAGATCGTGCTCAGTTATAGCCATTTCGGGACGAAAGCAATTGGGGGGTTTGGTTTGTAATCTTGAGATCTTGCGAAAGCTTTCGGATTGAGAGTGTACTACACCATAGAAGCCGTAAAAAATGATGTCGAGATCGTATACCAATCTTTTAGATCTGGCCTCCGGGAACTTTCCCGTCATGGGTCGTGAAAAAAAGCGTCTTCCACGTGTAATGACCGTTCCGGGGGTCATTTCTGAGCTTGATGATGATCAGGCCAATAGTGTGACATCAGACGTTCCATCCTCTGTCGTTCTGGACCGGGTCATTATCGTTGCTAATCAGCTCCCAGTGAAAGCTAAGCGTAGACCTGATAATAAAGGGTGGAGTTTCAGTTGGGATGACGACTCTTTGTTATTACAGCTCAAGGATGGCTTGCCTGAAGATATGGAGGTTTTGTATGTTGGGTCATTGAGGGTGGATGTGGATTCCAGTGAACAAGATGATGTCTCGCAGCTTTTGTTGGATAGGTTCAAGTGCGTCCCTGCTTTTTTACCTGCTGATATTTTGTCGAAGTTTTATCATGGGTTTTGTAAACAGCATTTGTGGCCGCTCTTTCATTACATGCTTCCCTTCTCGGCAAGTCATGGTGGACGATTTGATCGGTCTCTATGGGAGGCATATGTGGCAGCAAATAAGATTTTCTCACAGAGGGTGATCGAGATTCTGAACCCAGAGGATGACTACGTTTGGATTCATGACTACCATTTGATGGTGCTGCCTACCTTCTTGAGGAGGAGATTTAATAGACTGAGAATGGGGTTTTTTCTCCACAGTCCATTTCCTTCATCAGAGATATATAGGACTCTGCCAGTGAGAGAGGAGATCCTTAAGGCACTTTTGAATTCAGATCTAATTGGCTTCCACACTTTTGATTATGCTCGGCATTTCCTGTCTTGTTGTAGTCGAATGTTGGGTTTGGAGTATCAGTCGAAAAGAGGTTATATTGGAATGGAATACTATGGAAGGACTGTGGGGATAAAAATCATGCCAGTTGGGATTCACATGGGGCAAATTGAATCTATTTTGGGGCTTGCAGATAAGGAGTGGAGGGTGGGGGAGCTAAAACAACAGTTTGAAGGTAAAACTGTGCTACTAGGGGTTGATGATATGGACGTCTTCAAAGGTGTCAATTTGAAATTGTTGGCTATGGAACAGATGTTGATGCAGCACCCGAAGTGGCGAGGAAAGGCAGTTTTGGTACAGATTGCAAACCCTGCCAGGGGAAGAGGGAAAGATATCGAGGAAATACAGGATGAAATACACACTAGCTGCAAGAGGATTAATGAAAATTTTAGCCAACCTGGTTATGAACCGATTGTCTTTGTAGATAGGCCAGTTACCGTCAGTGAACGAGCAGTATACTACACCATTGCTGAGTGTGTTGTGGTCACAGCTGTGAGAGATGGGATGAATCTTACACCTTATGAGTACATTGTTTGCAGGCAAGGCGTTTCTGGGTCAGAGTCAAGTTCGGAATTTAATGGGCCCAAGAAGAGCATGCTAGTAGTATCAGAATTCATTGGATGTTCACCTTCACTGAGTGGTGCAATTCGGGTAAACCCATGGAACATTGATGCAACTGCTGAGGCAATGCATGAGGCAATTTCAATGGCTGATTCCGAGAAGCAATTGCGCCATGAGAAGCATTATCGGTATGTTAGCACACATGATGTGGCATACTGGTCCAGGAGCTTTTTCCAAGATATGGAAAGGACTTGTAAGGACCATTTCAGAAGACGCTGTTGGGGAATCGGTTTGAGCTTTGGTTTCAGGGTTGTGGCACTGGATCCTAATTTCAGAAAGTTGTCTATTGATGCCATTGTATCTGCATATTCAAGGTCCAGAAATAGGGCTATACTCCTGGATTATGATGGCACTGTAATGCCCCAAACTTCCATCAACAAGACCCCAAGTCAAGAGGTTTTATCAATTATAAACATGCTTTGTGGTGATATTAAAAACGTTGTGTTTGTTGTCAGTGGAAGAGGCAGGGAAAGTTTAGGCAAGTGGTTTTCTCCTTGCCAGAAACTTGGAATTGCTGCTGAACATGGTTACTTCATGAGGTATGGTTTTTTTTACTCTCTTTTACGTTAGCACCTGTTTATTGCCTTGTGACTAAATTGCATGACATATTAGGTGGCCTGCTGAAGAGTCTTGGGAAACATGCGGACAGAGTAACGATTCTGGGTGGATACAGATAGCTGAGCCTGTTATGAAATTGTATACCGAATCCACTGACGGTTCTTATATCGAACACAAGGAAAGTGCCTTGGTTTGGCACCATCGGGATGCAGACCCCGGTTTTGGATCCAGCCAGGCTAAGGAGATGTTAGATCATCTAGAAAGTGTGTTGGCAAATGAACCTGTTGCTGTCAAAAGCGGTCAGTTCATTGTTGAAGTAAAACCACAGGTGGGCGTCGTGACTCTTCATTTGATTTGTTTTGGACTTATGAAGTATGTGTTCCTGTTTCTTGCTAAAAAAGGATGCGTGTTCCAATCATCGTATCTTACGATCAGCTTGAAATGGTTTCCCCACCTTCAAACAGACCAAATTGCTAGAAGTTTATGTAAATTAATTTTACTAGTTTGCTGTGTATTTCAATGTCTATCCCAGTTTTCTGATTGCTGGAAGAATACACTGAAAACCATGTTCTTCCAGATTAAAAAATACAAAAAAGGGAAAAAGGGCGGACAAAAGCTAAAAACAATTGTATCTCATTGCTAATTGGGCAAATGAAACATTAGATTATTATTGAAGTGGGATCCGCCAGGAAGATTCAGCGATTTATGTCATCTCATCCATGGTTTTATTTTAGAGCCTATGATTCTAAAGATTAGAAAACTTTGTTCCTTCTATCAAGACAATCTATCTAATCGTAAACAGACCCAGTAAGACTAAAATTCTATGAACATGTAATATGTATTAGGCGATTGATACTTGTCGAAACTGGTGTGATGCTCAAATGTAAAACTCTTCTATGTAGCCAAATATTGGGTTAATCTGATTGTCAGATTGTAAAGCTCCTTTGTGGTCAAATATTGGAACTTAATAGTGCCTATAAGACATGATATTTGAATCTAACTTAAAGTTTGGCTTTTAGGGAGTCAGTAAAGGTGTGGTTGCAGAAAAGATCTTGTCAGCAATGGCGGAGAATGGCAAGCAGGCTGATTTTATTCTGTGTATCGGTGATGACCGATCGGATGAGGACATGTTTGAGATCATTGGGAATGCAATGAATAGTGGTGTCCTCTCTTCTAGTACATCGGTTTTTGCATGCACTGTTGGTCAGAAGCCAAGTAAAGCTAAGTACTATTTGGATGACACATCAGACGTCATAAACATGCTTGATGCTCTTGCAGAGGCTTCAGACTCACCTTCAGAGACTACATTATTCTCCCTAACGGATGAGGCTGGAAGTTGACCTTGAAATCCTCATACATGGCTTCCTAATTTCATTGTCTTCTGCTTTAAAGCCAATCGTGAAGAATAACCCACTATCCTAATGATTAAAGGTGATGGCTGCCATCTCTGTTTGAAGTAACTTGGTGGGAGAAACTTTGTTTGGTGGGCGTGGGGGAATGATAAACAAGTTGGATTTTTTTTCTGTGAAGTAAAAATTGCAGCAGCAGTGTGGGTCGCGTGGGTTAGAATTCTTTTTTGTATCAAGCCAAGGCATCTGAAGGGTTGACGGACCTACCCATAACTACTCATGAAGAACTGACTGGAAATGGAAGAAATGTCTAGATAATGGTTACATCAAACACACTAAGGCTGCCTAGCCAGACCTAATGCTATTATCATACTGACCATTCATCACCCATGTGCATCTCGCTTGAATACTGAGCATGGATAAGTACTCATTTGTATTGTTGTGAAAAAAGATGTTCATGGGGTAACACAAACAGGTGAAGTTGACGCCCCATTAGATGAAACTGTACACTGGTGTCTTCTTCTTCTTCTTCTTCTACTTATTTTTTTTTCTCCCCCTCCTTGAGTGAATTTCTTTTACCATTGTTACACTGAATTTTTTAGGCGTATTAAATCTGTAAATCCTATAGCAAATTTTTGCAATTTAGTTTTCTATGCTCTATTGGAAGCATCGTGTGCTTGGCTTCCCTAATGTTGAACATAACGTCTGCCGGATGTCAAGCTTCTCAATCAATAGGTTTTGTTTGTTTTCTTTACCGTCTTTCGTCAATATTTAGGGGCAAAATACATTGCCTCATTGCCAATGAGAAATGAAAGTTGGCGTACTCATTTTTTGGATAAAAAAAATAAGTAAATATAAAATTTACATAAAAAAAAAATTAATTTTTTAAAGGAAAATGTATTTAAGAAAAATTTACTTTTTCGTATTTCAGTTATTAATGTTGAAAATTATAAAATTTGAAATTAAATATTTGAATTTAAAAAAAAAATTAATAAAATAAGTTTTATAAATAAAATTTGAAGTGTAAAGCAGCACTATTTAGGTCATGAACCAAATACCACTCGTAAGCCTATCCTTTGAGAATTCGATTTAGGTCCACCGGTATCATTATGGACTGTGTGGAGCCTGAAAATAGGGTGAAGTGGTACAATTAAGGATTGTTAGGCCCAAGATGGTAGGCCTTGCCCACATCAAAGACTTCTGTCTCTTCTTTTCTTTTTCAAGGTTAAAATAACATGAGAGAGAGTTGTTATTCACCATCTTTTTGGCATATTTGGTCTAAATTTCCCAAAAAAAAAACTAAACCGACCTTTGGTATATATTGGGATGAATCTTATAATATTTATTATTAAATAAATTTATTTAGAAATGCTCTTTATCGATACTCCAACCACATTGCAGACGTAAAAATCTATCACATCAACTTATATTAAAAAAAAATTAAAAATTATTGTTACTTTTAACTCTTTTTTAAATATAATGGGTTGGTAAATTTAATACAGAAGAATCTGAATCCGATGATAATAAGTTATTATATTATACGTTGACTGCGTTTAAATACTTAGAGGTGACATATTAGCGCAAAGAGGCAGAAAGTCATGATACTTTCTTGATTGGGATAGTTTTGGGCACGTTTCGGTATTTTGGCCATAACTTTAGCTATGGGTATCAGAATCACTCATATGACTCCAATTCGAAAAGCTCTTTTCAGCGCACACGTCGTGGGCACCCAGCTATACGCGGTGTGCATCATTTTCAAAGCCAAATTACACTGTTTTTCCCTCTAATTTTCTATTTTTAGTTATTTGTTTCTTTTTATAGTAATATTTCATTTACTATTTTGGAAGTGGTTCTAAACTCGATTTAGGCCAAATTTTTGACAGATTATTTCTTTATTTCCGTATTTAATTTTGGCATGATTGTTGAGATTTTACTATTTTTGATAAAATTTCAATACAATCGTTTTCAACTATTACAGTTCGGCTTGTGGATTGATTTGGTGACACTTGAATATTGATAATTGAATTGAACATCAAGGACATTTTCTCTGTATTTTTTGGACGATTCTTTTTTTTTTTTTTTTTGTGAATTATCTATTAAAATTAACATGCAGAATAATCGCTATTATGTTCCGCTTCAAAACTGTAACTCTACACCATACCTTGGAGAGAGAAAGGGATAGAGAAGATAGAAAACTGGCCCACCTACAAACAACAAACAGTTGGGGCTGGCCGTTTGTTGAGTGCCAAAATAGTTTCAGGGTTTGGGCTATATCCCTTGTCATCTGACAGCAAAGTTGCAGCGTTTAACTCTCAATCTCATGGAGTGTAAGTGAATACAAGTGTCCAAATGGTCTGAATTATTTAAGGATATATGGTTGAGACATTGGAGTATCATTAAACAGCATCTCAAGCTCGTCTCATTTACTTCTCTCATCGGCAATCTATCATGCAGATACCGTTCACCTCTATAGGTTCACTTGATTTTTAAGATGGGTACTTGATATTACAGGTAAATCTTAGCTTGAGGAGAATCTCTTGCAATTGTGCAGGTGGGATCTTGACATTAGGTAAAGGTTAAACTGGTTCACGCATGCGACACAGCCCGTGAAGCAGACTCAGAATTCCCCACTTCTAGTACATTTCTTCGATCAACGAAATTGACCACGGAATGCTATTACGTACTCTGGCACGTCTGCAAACCAACCGCAGAACTTCAAGGAAATTTCCAACCCCAAATGAAAGGTTCTATATTTGTTTTAAGATTACTGTTATATTTATAAATAAATTTTTAAAAAAAATCTTATAAATTAATATGATTTTATATGATCTATTAGATTTATTTTATAATTAAAGTAATTTTATAATCTGACAAATCATATTAAACTATATCAATTTGTGAAATTAATTTTATATAATCTTTTTATGACTGAAATATTTTTCTTTTTTTTATCCCTTCCCTAGCAAACGCAATTCCATTAACAGGATTCCTAAGATTTAAATCTCGCCTATATTGTAATAATTACATGACTTTGGAGTTAAGATTTGGGTTTATATCAACATTATTTTATCTGTGTTGAAAGAACGCTTCGTCCTAAAGTAATATTGGAGAATGAGTAATGGTATGTATAAATCTCAAATATGCAAGTCCCGTGAAAGCCCCACCATAAAAAATAATGTAAATTTTTTTTGCAAACCTCACCATTTTACAAAAGGTCTACGTGAGATTTGCACTTCTATCTAGCATTATAGATTATAAAAGTATTGTAATTACAAATTTGTGGTTAAATATGTCATAAAATCTATTATACTTATTTAAATAAAAATAAATAAAACATTAATTGGTTTTATAATAATTTATACATAAATATTATAGAAGATAGAGTTATTTTTTAATACACATACAAATATTTTTCCTCAATTACAAATTTCATATTATTAAAATTCAATAATTATATAAAAAATTTTACTAATATCAACTCAATTCTATTACGACATTACCTACTAAACAACCATAAAACATGCATTTAAAACTCCGCTGCCAGACTTACTTTACCGAATGACACCGGAGCGTGCGTAAAAGCGCGTTGGGAATGTAATCTCGAGTCTCGACATGCAGTATACCAACATCGATTTAGCCACTAGCCGGAGTAGCGGTGGCCGGAGACACATAAACCTGGCTTTGTATCACGGTTTCTCCAATCTTGAACCCTGGCACCACCGTAAAACCCACGCGAAGCTCGCCACTGGCACAGACGTCGTTGCCACTGCTGATTTCACCGGAGAATAACAACGCTTCCTCGGTCACGCATTCCATGTATACCTCGGAGAACCTACCCTTCTTTCTTACCTGAAATATGGTTACCTCTTCGTCGAGCGAGAATGCCAGGCAATGCAGAAGCCACACGCGCTTCGCCATCTCGGAAAACGCTAAAAAGAACGCCGAGTCCGGGACACCGCCGGAGTTCACGAGCTTTCGCTGATTCAAGTTACCGAAGAGAGAGCATTCCATCTTTGCATGTACGAGCTGGAGGTACTTGGACCTAGTGAACATTGCAAATGAAGAGTTTGGATTGTGGGAAAGAAAATGCCTCGGATTAGCGTTCGTGAGCTTTTTGAACTTGTCGAAGAAGAGGCGATTGCGCTGTTTTTCAAGAGGTACTGGCTCTTGTTGCTGTTGCTGAGGATGATCACTTGGTGAAAAGTGAGAGAAATTGAAGCCCTCAAACATAGTTATGCAAACAAAGGATTCGAAAGCGAAGAGCCGATGGCTTTGTTTGGTGAAAACTGCGTCGGGCTCGATGAATTTGACAGCCGCGTCAAGATCCCAGTGCGCCGACTCCATGTCACGAATCATTAATTTCACGAAACTACGAATGGATCTTAGGGTATGGTGGAGAAATTGGATAAAATGAGTCACATTGAGCTTCGTAAGCCGAAGAGCATCGAACATTGACAGAGACCCGCTTGAATTTAGCTTCTTTTCTAATGACTTGTTGAATGCAATGTAGTCGTCGAGCTGGTTCTTGAGCGAAGTGATGTCGGAGTCTTTGAGGTCAACCTCTGCCTCGAGTTTCTTGATGGTGATCTCGTAGGTCTTCATCAAGCCCTGCTGCTCTTGAATTTCCGCGAGCATGAGAGTAACCTGGGGTGAAAGACGGAGTTCTTTTCTCAAGAAGCTGCGCTTGAGCTCGGAAATAGCTTGGAGCTCGTCCACGACGGCCTGGTCCGCGACCTGAATGGCGTCATTGTTGTAAGGATTCTGAGCCATTTGGAGCTCAGCATAAGCAGCTTTGATAGAAGTAATCCCCGCAAAAAGCTTCGCCACCAAAGCTTCCAGCACTGCTTTCCGCCGGTCTCTCGTATCGACGCCATTCTTGTCAAACTGCTGAGACTTTTTATCGGTGAAAAAATCCTCCTTGACTTTGGGTTGAGACGCCAGCATGCAAATGCCATTGTTAGAAGCAATTCTTGTTGCGGTCCGAAGGTTGATAACCTTTTGGAAAGTACGTGCTAACTTGCTCTTGCTGTTTAAGGCTGATTTGGGTTTCATGGTATCCATATCTTAATTAGCAGAAAATAAACAGAGTAGTAGTATACTTTTACTTGGGGCATGAAAATCTGGAGAAAATAAGGTAAAGAATATAGGGAACTTCGATGACAAGGGAAGTCATGAAAAAGATGGCTAAAGATTTCAAGTTGAAAAGGGGGCAGAAATCTTTGACTATATGATGAATATCAGATTGAAGCCGGAGATGTAGGGAAAAGCAGTATATAAAAGCGGGAAGGGCTGATAAAGAAAGTGAAAACGATTAAAGACGAACAACTTAACTGTTTGTAAGTTTTTGTCTAAGTAGAAGCAGTAGAAAAGGAATAGAAACTCGTAGCCATGGCGGATTTGGACGTTTAAGGTTTCTTCTGTAGGCGAGGCTCATTGCAATACAGAGGATGATGACAGTGGGTCCTCCTCTCTGTAAGGTGATTGATGGCTATCTAGTCGTGGACCATGCCTTGATCAAACATCATGGGGATGCCAGAGAGATGAGAAGACTGTGTTTGGACTGTTGGACTAACTGCAAAAAGTTCATCAAATAATTTTGGTGAAATATATTTTTTTTTTCCCACAAATTTCATTTTATATTTGTTATTCTCGCAAACAGATTATATAAAATTAATTTTATAAATTGACATGATTTTATATAACTTTTTAAATTTATTTTATAATAAAAATAATTTAATAAATTATATTATACTATATTAATTTGTAAGATTATTTTTATATAATCTATTTGTAGTTAGAGGCTTTTTTTTTTTTTTTTTTTATGCTGCCCCTTTTATGGCTCACTATTAAGGTAGAAATTTGAATTTATAATTAGAACTTAAGATTCTTATTAAAATCCTTATTTATCTAAAAAAAAAAGAAGCTAATTATAGAAATATATAAATCTAATGATTTGTGCATAGACTTTCTGGAACTAAGATAGTAAAATGTAAATGGGTAGTTCTAGTTTTTGTTGTTTTATCCAAAAACATCTGTATTGCGAAAATAACTGGACTTTGGGAATAAAAGATGGGAACCTTGTAGAAAAATTAGAAAAAGGACACAACCGAAAGAAGATGTTGACGGAAACACGATTCTGGTGTGGGGGCATCACAACGAATTAATTAGCAGCAGCCCAATCCAAATATTTGAAAACTTTGAACATATTCATAATTAATAACATGCTTTTGCAATATTTAACAAATCCCCACGCGCGATAATGTTAGGTTTGGACAATCGTGCGTTGAGATGATACGAATTAAAAATTAAATAAAATATTATTTTTTAACATTATTATTATTTTAAAATTTAAAAAAATTAAATTATTTATTACTTTTATATAAAAATTATAATGATGAGATGAGATGGATTGTGAGTTTTTCTCAATCTAAAATAATACAACTATAACAAGAGAAGTCCATGAAACAAGAAAAATGATTGCATAAAGGTATTATACAAAATCAAACTTACAAACTGACGTGATTTAATATAATACGTTTGGCTGTAAAATTACTTTTATTATAAAATATATAAAATATCATTATAAAATTATATCAATTTATAGATTTAATTTTATAAAATATTTTTGTGATTATAGTACTTCTTATAAAACAATATACTGGTATGAGCTACAATTCATTATTAGAAGTTGATGTAAAAAAAAAAAAAATCATTATTAGAAGTTTCTTTGAATTAATTGATCAGCATTGCATGATTCGTCTCCTGATCATGACTAGAAATTAAGAGGAGCCAATTCACAAGCTTGGTTTCAACTTGTGAAACAAAATAATCCCTTTAATTATGGGGTCCAATTTAGTTGGGGTACTTAAGCTTTTGCCCATGCCCATGCCCACCCCCACACAAACGCTGATCTAATTAATATATATATGATGATCTTAGCTTAATCGATCTGAAATCTCAAGGTAGCCCAATGATGGACCATAAAATGTCGTGGCAATCATTAGCAGACAATAAGACACAAACAAAAGTTAATATATAATTAATGTTTATTAAATACAGGCCATCCCAAGCCAAAAAGTAGTTTAATTGTTGAAATCAGAATATGTGGTCTTAAACAACTTTCAATATATACATATTCAAGGATGACATTGTTAGACAATCTCTGTAACTTTGTTTTTAGGATCACCCAGGTAGGGCAGGCATGCATATATGCAGGCATGCAAGGTTCTTATAATGATTTATTGGGCTATATAGCTCTTATCTATTTAATATACTTATATATATATATGTTACTTTTTTAAGTGTTGGTGGATTAGGGACTCTTGGTCACGTCCGACAATCCAAATACAAAATTATGACAATGTATTAGCATGAATGGCTATATTGCATGTATTTAAATTAGTGTACTTATTATAGGCCTTCATTCATGTCCCTCATGTCCACTACTTATTTCATCATTTGGGACCCCACACGTCTGCTCCAAATCCCCAACGTAAATGGGATCGGAGCAAATTTAATACCAATATTAGTTAATCTTTCTTCCTAATTGGTAGCAAGCAACTTGATCTCCTTTGGTTATACAGATGAAATGAAATGAAAGTTGAATAAAATATTATTAAAATATTATTTTTTATTTTGAGATTTAAAAAATTGAATTATTTTTTATATTTTGTACGTTTTGAAGTTTGAAAAAATTGTAATAATTAAATAAAATGATATGAGATGATTTGTAAAAACAAACCAAGCTAGTCGTAATTAATCTTTATTCTAAATCTATATATTATGAAAAGCTCGAGTACTTATAAGTCGGTGTGGAATATACACACTGCATACTACTAATGTGCAAGGATTTAATTTATAAAATATATGTATTTAAATCTTATAAATCAAATCGTGTCACAATATCAATAATGTGAATGATGTATTTTCCATACCGACTTGTGAATATAATGAATTATATATTATATATATTACACCTTTTTGGCATGCAACTAATTTGGATGCAAATTAGCTCGGGACCCGACATTAGGTAGACTGTTTGTTGAACCCCATTATAGGTTTTGATCACAGTTTGTGTATTATATTGATCAACAGTCACACCGTATGGTATAAGCAATAATATTGAATGTTTTATCCTAAACAATGATCATGACCACAAAATAATTAAATCCTTTAATTTCTTGTTGAAGGAAGTAAGGAAAAATCATTTGCTAAGACAAGTGGTGTGCAATAATTATAAGCTTCATTTATAAGATCAGAAGAGCATCGAATAAGCATCCTTCCATGCAGAGATAATGAAGACAATTTCATAGCTGTATGTAAGTGGCGTTTACATGAAGGAATTGCATGTAGGTAGGAAAGGAGCAATTAGGTATATGGAAATTAATTATTTTCCGTGGCTACTAATTTTGGTAATGTACATTAAGCAGATTAGAAATTAGTATATAATTATATAAATTATGCTTTCCTATTAATTAATATCATTGTTCTTACCAAATATGAGTTTGTGATCAATACATCTGCTTGACACTAAAGTGTTGATTTTTTGCATATATATGTTAATATTACTACAAGAAAATTATTTATTTATTGTTAGTTATTTTTTACGAAAATTAATAATTATTTTCTGTCAAAATAAGTCTATTTTCGTCATAAATAGTTATTTTGAGTCCTTTATGCATGATTGTATAAGTTGTAGTACGTTATATATAAGGCAAACCATGCTAACTCAACAGTCAACATGACTGGTAGATGTTACCAGCTGATCAAAGTCAGGAAGGCGCGCAGCTAGGGTGATGTCCCCGCATGCCATGCATGCATGCATGCATGCATGCGCAGCTCCACCACCTAAAACACCACGCACGCTCCAGTTCTACGTACATGATGATGAGCATGTGAGACGCCACACGTATCGTACGTTAATGCAGTCACAAAGACTCTTTAATTGCTAGCTGCAGCTAGCAGCTCCATATATACCCTTCATCGACGTGTGGAATATTATGAAATTGATCACTTCAGATCGGTTTCTGCCCATTATACGTACACTAAAGTTCATTTCCTAAATTGAATCAAAGCTAGTCTTTGCGATCTTAGTCAAAGGCTAAACAAAATTGGGACCAGGTTTTGGCGCCATTTTTTTTATATAAATTTGTCTTACTTTGTAGTGAGCAATTGCATGCATGCCTGGGTCCTCTCAACCCCCACTACTATATTTATCCTGATTATGTATCCCAGCAAATATTTATCTTGGTTTAAAAACAAATGGTCAATTATCATATATGCTTGTCAAAATGGGAGACATGATAAAAAGAAAATCCCAAAATCTTCAGTTTTATTATTCTCGAGTCGTACTTATTGAGATGACACATTTGATTTTGTTTAGATAGTAAAAGTGTTTGATCTCATTTTATCGTTATAATTTTTTTAAATTTTCATATAAAATGTAATAAATATTTTAATTTTTTCAAATCTTAAAATAATAATAATATTAAAAAATAATATTTTAACAATATTTTATTATTCAACTTTTAACTTTCATCTAAAACTATATATTCTTATCTCTCTATCTAAACCGCACTTACATTGCAGTAAATCTAAGGAGAAATTTTTAATACCTTTCACAATCCTTAACAAAAATTATAAATTTACCTTTTAGTCAGTAATCACAAACCCTGACTCTGCCCAGCAATGGAATTGTGAAGCCCTTTTATTATATATTTTGAGAAAGTGCTAAATTCTTAAATTAATTCTATAAAAATAAATTTATAAATTAATACTCGTCAGATTAATTTTAAATATTTTAAAATCCGACCTATAATAAGGAAGAATTTCACTTTATTACAGCAGGGCATCCTTCTGAACCATAACCCAAAAAAAAAAAAAAAAAATGAAAAATGAAGAAAAGGGGTAAGAGTATCCAAAGGCAAATGTGGGCCACGAGGAAAAAGCTTTCAGTTGAGTTACCTCCACAAAGGCACCGGCTGTCAAATGTCTTGCCCTGAAGAAAGTTGCAATAAAGACTGAAGAGTGAAGAGGACCAAATAGCAGTAAATTTGGTGACACCATGAGCTTTTTCTGGTGTCTCTCAAGTCTTAAGTGGCATAAATGCTCTGTAAATCCACGTACTTCTGCTGTACCTGCGACACAAACTTTTGCTAGGTTTTCTTTTTCTTTTTCTTTTTAAACAAGCATATTATATATATAAAAAAAGCTACACAATTTTTTATTATTTACACAACTTACACATATCACACTTTTTTTTTTAATTTTAATTTTTTTATCAAATATTTAATATATAAATAATAAATAGAAGCATTGAATTAGTTTAAAAAGAATAAACTCAAAAAAAAAATTAAAATTTAAAAATATAATATGTAGAGGTTGAAAAGGTTGTGTAGCATTACTCTATATATATTTAATGATTACAGGATATAACAGTCAACAGGATGAGAGGTCCTAACATTCATTTTATCTCCCTCACTCATCCATACACAACCTCTAAAATTACCCACATTTTTATGAATAATGTATTCAAACTCCATGGCATGCCATCCTCAATTGATCCTAAGTTCACTAGCACTTTTTGAAAGTAGTTGTTCAGGCTTCAATGAACTTCCTTGCAGCTCAGTTCGGCTTATCATCCACAATTAAATAGCCCAACTGAGATTGTCAGCAAAAGTGTAGAACAATATTTGCCAAGTTTTGCAAGGGATAAGCCTTGAGATTGAGCCAAATGGGTGTCCTTGGCCGAATATAGTACAATACCAATATCCATTCCTCAACTCAACTCACCCCCTTTGAGTCAGTTTACGACTATCCACCACCAAGAATCCTACCCTATTGCCCTGGCACAACCCAAGTCCAAGCTGTTGTAAATAGTTTACTTACTAAACACAGCATAAACCAAAAGATGGCAATGTGGACTGATACCAAGGTAAGGTCGTGTACCCTTTTGTTTTCTTACGACATGGAGGAAACGAAGCCCAAGTTTCAATTGGATCCTTCATGTTTTGAAAGAGAGTCAAGCCCGGCCTCCAGAGTCGCCAGTTTTCTGCAAGACCGAATTGAAACTACTTTTGAAGTGGAGTGGATAAGGATAATAAAGGGATACAACTGAGACTTTACTGAAAAAAAAAAAAATTACAAGAGAGGGCAAGGTCCTCAGTACGGACACTGTTGTCCACTTCAAGTCTTCAACGATCTTTGAACCAGGCAAGAATAACACGCATACAATAAAATGGATCGGCACCCGTTGTAGAATGTATTCCATAAAAGAGGAAGCTGACTGCAAACCAGAAATATGTAAAGAGAAATGACTGTGTATATGACCTTCTCCACCAGCATTGGTTTCTCTTATGCATATATAAAATCACATTTTTTTAAAATTTATTTTATATATCAAGGAAAACTCTCACGTTAAATTATGTATATTTGAGCTAAATAATAATAAAACATTATTATTTTATTATTATTTATTTTTTTCTATTATTTTATTTATTTTGTAATTAGCACCTCTCTATCATTTAGCATCTACTAGAATTTTTATTTTCTAAAATCCTATCCGTTGGTGGAGAGAGAGAAGGGGAGGAGAGAGAAAAATAATAATAAAATAAAAATTGGAATGAACAGTAAATCTTTAAATTTGTAAAAATAATGTTCATAGCTATACAATTTTTTAGATATATATAATCCAATGCAACCCAATTTAAGATCATATTATACTAATATATGTAGATGCATAATTCAATATTAGTGCTCTTTAGGGGATCTTCTTGTTAGCACTCTGATCAACCTCTAGTAGAAATGAGAGAATGTCCTGAATAGTGAGAAATAACTAAACCAAACACCTACTTCAAAATTTACACATTTCAAAATAAATAATTAAGCTTTCAAAACAAATAGTGGTTTCACGTGATATTAGATCAATAGTCCTAAATTAAAGTTATGATTCTATACTCTATCTTATATTTTTTTGGTCTTCATATACTCTATCTTATTTATTAAATAGTCCACGTGGTGATTTCATAACCATCAAGAGATCTTCAAAATACGCGGCAGGAAAATTGCAAAGAAACAAGTACGATGCAAGTTCATCGTGAAACTTAATAGAGTTTTCATGGAGTATGAGACGAAATCATTGATCGCTGGGACCTTTATCAAATGCCTACTAATTCCATTCATTGCAGTATAATCCATGCTTGTGTCTAATTTTCGTTCATAATGCAAACCAATCTGTCAAACATGCATAAAAAAGATGAGAATTAGAAAGATGCTCTATAAATATCATGTGTGTTTGAATGTTGAAATGAGTTGAGTTGAGTTAAGTTGAGATGATAAAATATTGTTAAAATATTATTTTTTAATGTTATTATTATTTTGAGATTTGAAAAAGATGAATTATTTATTATATTTTGTGTTAGAATTTAAAAAAATTGTAATAATGAGTTGAGATAAAACTCACCCGACTCAGATGGGCCATATTGTGTAGGCTTCCACTAAAATGAATGACAAGCCCAAGACAAGACTCCAACGCACCGAAGAAAGGCAACATATGGGGTTACTCTTACGTATTCTACAGGCTACCGCCATAGGAAAATGGGCCTAATTATTGGGCCCACAAAAACTCAAGACATTTTGCACATGATCCTCAATTACCTTAGAAGGTTGAGGACGCTCCTGGAAGCCTTCAACATCTGAAAATACATCAAATTATTCAAACGGACAATAAAAGGGGTAGACGAGACCTCAATAAGAAATGAATCCGTTATAAAGTAAGAGAGACATACGCTAGTTTTCGAAAATCTCTCGTCTCATTATTATAATTTTTTAAAATTCACACAAAATAAAATAAACAATTTAATATTTTCAAATCAAAAAATAAAAATAATATTAAAAAATATATTTTAATAATATTTTATTCAACTTTTTAACTTTAATCTCATATCATCTTTGAAAACAAATAAGAACTTTCAGACGTGAAATTGGTAGTAGGTGTAAGAGAGAGAAAGAGAGGGAGGTGACTTAGGAGAGGTTTGGATTCAGAGATGAGTTGAGATGGGTTGAGATGGTTTGTGAATAGTAGAATAAAAGTTAAATTATTTATTATATTTGGTATGGGAATTTAAAAAAGTTGTTTTGGAATTTGAAAAAATTGAATTGTTTATTATATTTTATGTGAAAATTTGAGAAAGTTGTAATGATGAATTGAGATGAGTTGAGGTGGGTTTTGAATCCAAACCTCTCCTTAAAACAAAAATCCAAACTACACAAATAAGAAGAAGAGAACCTCGTTGTCATACAAAAAGCTGGGTGGTGGCCTTCACATTCGGGAGATGGGGCTCGGGTTGGGCCAAGACAATCTAGGTTTTTACCTGTCCACCTGATCGAATATATATATATATATATATATTAAAAAAATAAATTCTCTCCAAAACGACGTTGTTTTGTCTAGTGTTTTGTTTTAAAACACTCATCCCCCGTTGCCTCTCTCCCTCTCTCTCTCTCTCATTTGTTTCATCCCGTTCGGTCGTCGTTGCAATCTCTCTCCCTCTCGTTGTCGCACCCTAGCCTCATGTATATATATCTCTTTCTATAAGCTCTTTCTCTCGCCGTGGGAGGTGGGCGGACAACCTTGGGAGCCAATCTACCCTTAACATCTGAACAGGAGCACTTGTCTATGAGAGTGGAGCAAAGGTCCGAGGGCCCAACTTGCCACCCATGCAGGGACAGGGCTGAGGGCTACATGCCCGAGAGGTGCAGTTAGCACCCCTAGTCATACACTTGGGAGTTTTTAGTTGAGTCGTGGCGCACGGTTTAGCTCTACTTGCAACGATGTAGAGCCAATGGTTACTGCACAAGTGTGATTGAGGTTATGTTTGGATGTTGAAGTGAGTTGAGTTGAGTTAAGTTGAGATGATAAAATATTGTTAGAATATTATTTTTTAATATTATTATTATTTTGGGATTTGAAAAAGTTGAATTGTTTATTATATTTTGTATTGGAATTTGAAAAAGTTGTAATGATGAATTGAGATGAGTTGAGATGAGTTTAGTAACCAAACTCACCCTGAATTGGTGACATGGTAACATACTTGAGTATTAACAGTTGACTCAACAAAGTTTGGCTAAAGAATTCACTTTTATAAATTTAACTAGTCACATTTCAACAATCCAAAATAACAAACTTTCTAAATCTATCACTATTCTATTAAAATATTGATTTTGACATTTTCATTTATTTTAATTCTAATTGTAATTTGAATATTTATTCGTGATTAAAAAAATACACATTAATTTTCTAATGTTCATATTATTCTTAATATATTTAATTCTCTAACGGTTTTTTTTACAATGGTTGTATTCTTTTTACTGATATATTTTTTCAATGGTCATATTTTTCCAACAGTCATATATTCACAACAAATATATTTTTCTATAGTATTTTTGCGCGGAAGGAACAATAGGTAACGAGAAGATAATTGTTTATGGAGAAAATAATACTTAGCTAGCCCCTTTGGTCAGTGAATAAATATTGGACTAAAATTACTGTTCATTTATTGAGTCTATTATCGTGAATTTTTGTGCAACCTAACTAGGTTGAGTCCACTACTAATGCTTTAAGGTCCTAAACATGTTAGTTTTGAAAAAAACAACGTTGTAAAATTGGTTAAATTGATTCGAGGGTGGAATAAGGTAAAAGAAAAAGAGTGTAATTGCGAGTAAAATAAAAATGCATCATCTTATTACTTAATACTTAGTGCCTTATAATTAAAGTCACTTACATAATCATTAATTTGAATGATAAGATGAGTATTGGGCATTTATATATCTGCTAGTAATTATTTGTAAAGATTTATATATCTAGTAATTACTTTTTAATGTTTTTGAGGTGTTTAGTTTTATATAATAAAAAAAATGCTTGATTTATAAAAATAATTTACAAAATAAAATTTACAAATTTATAATCTCTCTCCTTCCCCCTGCTTTTTCCCAACCTATAACTATAACATAAATTTGTATATATTACTACTAAAACATTATTTGTTTTCAAATCCAAAACATCAAAGACAAATAAAATTAAAATGAATTTAAATAAAGTTTAACAATTACTCGATAATTGGATAAAAATTATGCAATAATAGTATCTATTCTATTTTTTTTTATAAAAATTATTCTCATCAGCTACTATTCACTATTCTACATTTCACACCTTATATTTTATGGAAAATACATTTACATTTTATAAAAAAATTATAAATATAAAATATAAGAAAGAATAGTGACTAATAGATATATTTTATGGAAAATACATTTACATTTTATAAAAAAATTATAAATATAAAATATAAGAAAGAATAGTGACTAATAGATAGGATTCATTTTTTTTTATCCTAACGGTTGCCCCAACTCCTCCTCTCTTAACAATCACTGGTCGGCACAAAAAATCTACTCAAGCTTAAGTGTTTTTAATAGCTATTTTCTTATTTTTGATGCTATTTTAGCGGTAGAATAGATTGTAGCGAGTTTTTTCATCTTTTTAATTGGATTGGCTTGTTTTTTGAGCTTTGAAAAAAAAGGAGGAAAATAAAAAAAATTTCGGGTTGAGTTGGTCGAATCGGTTGGATTATGAGGTTAAATGAATATATATTATTGACATAAGCTTTAAATTCGTAGATTTACATTTTTACGTTAATATTTTGACATGATATTATCGTTAATTTTCTTTTTTAATGGACAATCGAAATAATTAAAATACCCATAGGACTTCCGAAAGGACACAAATTCCTCTCTTCCACAGTTCCACTTTGGCGTTGCCAGTTGGAGTCCAGCCCAGCAGGGAGGACATGTCCTCCCGCAGTCTCACGTTTCGAACCCCATAAGACAGAACAAAAAGGAAGTGCCAAAGAAGAGGCTGAGCCAGATCTTTTAGAGAGAAAAGTTAGAGCGAGAGAGAGATAGGGAGAGATCTAAAACAGAGATCTTTCTCCCTTCTTTTCCTGAAGCCAAAGTAGTGTTGTTTGGATTGGAGGGGGATGGCTGGGTACAGAGCTGAAGACGACTATGACTACCTCTTCAAGGTGGTTCTGATCGGGGACTCGGGTGTGGGCAAGTCCAACTTGCTTTCCAGGTTCACTCGTAACGAGTTCAGTCTCGAGTCCAAGTCCACCATCGGGGTCGAGTTCGCCACTCGGAGCTTAAATGTGGATGGAAAAGTTATCAAGGCCCAAATTTGGGACACCGCTGGCCAAGAAAGGTGCGGGTCTCTTTGTCTATCATTCTGGTTTTTACGATCTGGGTCTTTCTTACGTTTTCATTTGGAGTTTTTTGTGCGTTTTGGGTGCTGGAAAAACTGGGAAACTAAAGGGAAAAATTAGTTTTATATGTTTTTGGCTCTATTGTTTTAAATGAAAATCGCATGCTAATCAGAAAACAACTGTATCGGTTGGTTGAGTAGTGGGTTTAGTTTCTTTGGGTTCTAGATCTCACTGGTTGAGTAATGGGGATACGTTTACTAGATCTCACTCGGTTTGAATTGGCTAACTTGTACCCAAACGAGTACTTTGTTGGGGATTTGACGTTGGAGATTTGTTTAGTAGATTCACTTTGCTGGCAAATAATCGAGTAGCATGGTAGATCAAACTTAGATTTGTCGCGTGCAACGGTAGATCCTGGTATCCTGAACCTTGTTATATAACATTATGTGTAACTTATACAATTTCTATGAAAAAAACCTGAAAATGGGACAGAAATGATGAGTAATGTTCGAACTTGTAATGTGGGCTGGTGCGAATTTGCTTCCTGTTGGACGCGGATTTCCTTGTGCACAACAGTGCTAGATTTCACTGTTTGGAGGTGTTGCACTCTTCATTTTGGGGGGCTGTTTTTGTGTGAAAAATGCTGAAGACTGTTCTTCGATATTCGTAATTTATAGTAGTGTATAATTTATCTATCCATTTAGAAAACTATAAATGTTTTTTTAAATGTAATAAAACCACATATGTTTATAATATCTTTTCTCTTGATTCATAATCTTTTCTGTTCTAGTGTTTGTTCTTTCCCTTGCCTTCTTGTTTTCTTCAATTTACCTGATGCTGTGCATTGTTACTAGTGTACGTTAACTTTACTCATCCTGTCTCTATGAAGTTACTTCTAATTTATCATGAACTTCTTCGTTTTCTTCTACCCTATCATTAATAGGTTGGGTGGTTTGTAGCTATTTATGTTAGAGGCATTCACCCTTTGAATGCTTTTTGTGTGGGCATGGTCCTGATTTACCATCTATTAAAAAAAACCATGACTAGGCTTATATTTTCTTGATAATCTTCGTGTATACACACACACACATATATATTATCACCATTTATCAATGGCATGGTACTCTTGAAGCACTTATCTAGATCTTTTTGGCCTTATATTTTTGGTCCACTTGCTCTCTCTCTCTCTCTCTCTCTGGGTATGAACACGCATACATGCATGTGTGTCCCCAGACTTTGGTTGATGATATTAATAGTCCAGTTTCCTCATGTCCATTGGTTTGGACCGATTCCTTCTATTGTACTTCAAAAATGTATGTTCTTTGTGACATATGGTAACACTTTTGTTTCCAATACTCTCATCGCCTTTATATGCATCCATGTGTCATTGCCCTTGAATTTTGGGGTGCTGGAATCGGTTTTTATCTTTTTCCTCTCCAGTTGTTGGAAAGTTGAATCTCCCATGTATATTCCTTCTCCAAGTATTCGAAATGTACTTGATCAGGTTACTTGTATCCTTTTCAAGTTCCTCTTTTTATCCCCATCTTTCCTGTAATGAGCTATTTGTGTGGCATTTCAGTTTAATTTTACTTTATTCCGAGGGTGCGGTGCACAGGACCAGGGTTTACACTGTAGGGTTGGGTCCGAAGGGCTCTGCCTTGGAGGTTCCCCGACATTAAAAAAAAAAAAAAAAAATTACTTTACATGAACCTGGAATTTGGAAAGCAATTTCTTAGCTCTCTCTCTCTCATGCCCGGGCATATGTGTTAGTTCATTGTCATCGTGGTTTATCTGCATTCTTAATATAATATAGTTGGAGGGTATTGGTGGTGTTGTTTTTCCTTTAATACACATTTGTTTTTAGTAACAGAGCTGTGATAATCAGATAATAGTAGGTTAACGGTTACTTCACCAGACACTTATGGAATGGCGGTGATCGATGATTATAATGTATATTAGATTTTGTTAATTTTTCTAGCAAAAATCCATATGTTGGTTAAAATTATTAGATTTAGTTTGATACCATCTAATTTTGGGTACAGGCACTATTGGAAAGAAAGTTTCACATAAGTTCAATGCTCCCTTTTTAGAAAAGTATATGTTCCTTATTTGTGCATATCCATGCATCTTTTTCTCAATGTCTGTATCTTGAGCTTGAAGAGATGCACCAATTGCAGTTGTGCAAGACTATGCAAGTGTTCTATATGTTATTTCAACAAAATACTATAGTTTCAGGTAAAAATTGTATTTTTTCCTTATGGCCTGAAATACCACTGGAGTGAGTCTAGTTCCCTTGTTTTATATTCAATAGAACCCATGATTTTGTAATGTACTTTTTATGGCTTAGTTGCTATTTTTGGAGCATGATATACGATATTTCAGTACTTGTACTATAGCTTCACAGTAAAAATGGTATTTTCGCCTTACATCCTGAAATGACACTGATGGAGTGCTCATTTTCTCTTTGCTTGAACCCATGATTTGAAATGTCCTTTGTATGTCTTATTTGATCTTTTAGGAGCATGGTAATGATTTTTACCTATAAAAAAAAAATAAAATTGTGATCGAGTTTTAATATTCCCAGCTTTGAAGGTTTTTATTGCAGTTGCCTTTGTCTGCCCAAATCCTTTTAATTGTCTGACCTTGTTTTGTATCGAGTTTTAGGTACCGGGCCATAACCAGTGCTTACTACCGTGGAGCAGTTGGCGCGCTGCTTGTTTATGATGTCACTAGGCATTCCACATTTGAAAATGTTGAGAGATGGTTGAGGGAGTTGAGAGATCACACAGATCCAAACATTGTGGTCATGCTCATTGGTAACAAATCGGATCTTCGTCACCTCGTGGCAGTCTCAACTGAGGATGGGAAATCTTTTGCCGAAAAGGAGGCCCTCTTTTTTATGGAAACTTCTGCTTTGGAAGCAACCAACGTGGACCAAGCATTTGCTGAAGTTCTAACCCAGATATACCATACCGTAAGCAAGAAGGCCATAGAGGCAGGAGATGATGCAACAAATTCAGCTGTTCCTTCCAAAGGAGAGAAAATTGATGTCAGTAGAGATGTTTCTGCTGTGAAGAAAGGTGGCTGCTGTTCCACCTAGAGTTTTAATTTGTGTGGATGTGGCTGGTTTGTTTTGCTGCATCTTCTTCTACGTATACTTTGGTCGTGTAAAATTTTTTCAGAGATGCCTGCAGTAGGAGATAGGCCCGATATGTTCTCATTTGACTTTCAATTTTTTTTTCTTGGTGAAGACTGAAATTCTTTAGCTGAGAACTTGTGTAGGAACTGGGTATTATTACCTTTATTGCTTTCAACTGGGCACTGAACCGACCGATGCAAACCAAGAAAGAAAAACAAAAAAAAGCAAACAAACAAACAAAAAGACAAAGGGCTGAACTAGATGGGCTCAAATTCGCACCAAATATTTGTTGAGATTCAATCCATGCAGGTGACTCTTTGTACTTCACTTTGGTTAACTGTTAACCATTATGGTTAAGGTATCATGATCCCGAAGAATCTTGGAGCCTATGATGGAAGAGAGATAAATGATATAGAGCTTAGATAGTAATTCAAGGAAATCTCAGTCCATGATTAAGCCAGCATTTGTTATGCCATTTTAGGGCCAAAATGGATGAGGAAGAAAATCGTTAAGGCTCATTTGGATTTAGAAAGTGTTTTATTTTATCTCGTCATTATAATTTTTTTAAATTCTCACATAAAATATGATAAACAATTTAATTTTTTAAAATTTTAATTCAATTTTTTTTAAATTTTAAAATAATAATAATATTAAAAAAATAATATTTTTTTCAACTTTAATTTTTAATCTACAACTATCTCGGGAATCCAAACCAACCCCAAACAAATCTAGGGTGACGTTGTCTTGACCATTACTTCATGTGTCAGTTTGCGTAAAATATGAGGATGCAAGTCAAGCAAAAGTCATTAAATACTCTCAAACTCAAATTATTGCATAAAATTAGTAGGGCTTATGAATTAATTAAAGCATGCTTTGTCTTACTACTTGTCATTTACGAAACAAAACAAATAAGTTCATATAATTTTGGGGGTATTGAAATATAATATACCCACCAGGTGATGAATCCCTTATGCTCTCAACCACTCCCCTCCTCCTATACATATAATTTAACTTCCAGATAAGCTAATTAAGCTATTTTAATTTTTGTTTTTTGAACAAAACATGTTTATGTATTATATGGGCGGCTACCACATGTTTTTTATATTGTTTTCGAGTAAGTAACTTAAGATAGACATGTGTGTGTGTGAGGTTCTCTGACTTGCCCAGTTTGTTGGTTCTGTACACATGTTGGGCATGGATGCCAAATATCAAGCCACTTTCTTGGCATTCAACAGTCACTGCATCATAATCATTCCAGACAATGAGCTTTTGAGATTTCCATTTTTTTGCATTGTATTCACAACTAACAAAAAGAGATAAGCGAGTTTGCTCATTATATCGCATACCAATGTTGATATGTAAATATTTTATTAGTTTATTATATATATTGATTTGAGAATATAATTTTTAATGACAAAATGAATGCAAATATTTTGATCTAAATTGCAGGCGATTCGAACTCTCTGCAATTTAGATTGGAAATTAAAAAAACTGAATATGACAAAATTATGTTCAACCAGGTATTTGAAAACGAATTTTTAATATAGGGAATAATGATATAAATAGAAACTTTTATATAATTAATCTATATGAGCCTGTCATATAATGATAAAATAAATGAGGTACAGATCTAAAACTATTATTTTAAAATTATATGACAGGATCATTTGACTAATTCCTTAATTAATTACATAAAAGTGTGTCTCTATCAATTTCACTTATTTTATTATTCGTTCTTTTACGATACTGAAATCAATAATGCAAAACGAAAACTAAATAATAATTGGTGTCTTATGCCGCACGATGCGCACGCAGTTGACAAACTGGCCTGGGTAGGGAGGGAGGGAGGGAGAGAGAGAGCTGGGCCACACACGTGTCAGAAGATCTCCACTCCTGGTCCCACTCCCCGGAACACGACGGAGCATTCTGGCAACTCCCCCAGGTCGGCGTAGAGAGACTCGTCCTCCTCCCTCATCGTGAATAGCATCGCCACGTCGGAGTCTCCACCACTACTCCTCTCCGCAAAAATGGGGCTCTCCAGCACCGTCGACGTCGTTGTCTCCATGTCACCAAACCACCTGAACTCGTCGCTCGCCATCAGTGACTCGTCGCCTAGATCCGCGAACTTCTCCTCCGGCGCGGCTTCCTGTTCGGGCTTCAACTTGACGGTTTCGGGCTTCTCGGGTTTGGACGAAGCTGAGTGGTGGTTCCTCGAAGCCGGCCAGGGATGGTTGTGCTCACAGGAGTAGGTGACAACTAGCATCGTCGGGTCCAACCGGCTCCTCTCTACTTGTTTTCTCGCCGGGCAGCCCTTTGAGCTGCTGCACCTGTAGTAACCTCTGCCAAACCGAACCATACCATGTTCGATTAATCTCTGGTTCTTCCGCAGCAAACCATAATTGTGTCCATACATATATATGTGTATGTATATATATATATATTTATACACACACACGTACACACACGCACGAACGAAGAAGAAAACATCAGATTCAGTACTGCGGTTACCTGGGATAGGGAGATCCTTTGATGGGTTTCTGACCATACTTCCTCCAAGCCCAAGAATCATAGGGCGGAGTACTACTCTCGCCCTTGAGCCGGGACCCTTCTACCTCCTTGATCGGCACCGACACCACTCGTTTATGTATGTCTCGCCTGCTGCAACAAAATCCGGCCATTACGTTCTCTGTTAGGCTAAAAAATATAAACCTCCCCAAACAAAATATTAGACCCTTTTTTTCCGCCATTTGTTTTGTATGCTTGCGAATTATGCAGTGTGATCAGGAAGAAACGAAGATTTCATCTGGTGCATGTGATGATTCAGATCACGTGAATCACGAAACAGATGATTGGGAATGTCGAATAAGGCTGACCTTTTTCTTGGGGACGAGGCGGAAGTGTTCTTCATGTCGTTAAAGATGGTGGAAGGAGGGGACGCATCACCATTTTCTGGGATGGTGTCAGTATTCTCTTCTAGCTCCTCGGTGGAAGTACTGATCATAAACTGGTTAATGTTGACGAACCGGCCGTCCATATATATATATATCCGAGTTTTAAGATATATAAATAAACTGGATTAATAGCTCTGGCAGCTCTATGTTAATTTTACCGTTTGAGTATTGCTGGTGATAGTTTCAGGACATACACAAAGTTGCTGACGGAGAGAGAGAGCGAGAGATGGCAAGGAAGAGAATAGGCTAGGGAAGGCTGTGAAAGAAAGGGTGCATCTTAAAATTGGGCCGGCATGTTGGCTTTGCATGGTATTAGTTTATTGCAGGTCTCGACGTGCAAACAAATGTGATCTCATATATTTAAGGCTGGTAGGGATTATGAGAAGTAGACGAGATTAGATGAGATGATATTTTTAGATGGATTGAATAAAATAATATTTTTAATATTATTATTGTTTTATAATTTAAAAAATTAAATTATTTTTTATATTATACGTGAAAATTTAAAAAATTTATAATAATAAGATGAGATGATATCGTTTCTCTATTCAAATAAGCCCTAAATCAACACATATGATATTCTTATCGCGATTTGAAAGCAACCAGCTTAATTTAATGGTTTTTGGATAAACCTGATCAGTTTTTAGTCTTCCAAAAACTGTATCAACTTTGATCATGATCTGTTCAAGGAAGTAAAGAATGAAATATATATTCAATAGAATTATGATCTCAAAACACTAACGCATTAATTTTAACTTTCACGTACGACGTCGTCTATATACACATGACACAGTACTACACCATTTGAGAGTACTGTAGTCTGCATGTATTATATATCCATGCATGTGTTAATGGCAGAAGAATAATATTAATAGGCATGGAAAACGCGTGCGTATTTTTTATCCTCGCAGTTTCATGCAAGCAATTATTAGCAACAAATTAATTAAATGGTTGTAATTGGGATGGAGGAAAGGATTCAGATCCAAGTACGTAATACATCTTTTATCTACATGCATTAATCTTTTTTTTGGGTTATGCTAAATTATATATAAAATTTTTAAACTGCAAAATACACGTACACACAAACACACATATATATCCACTTGATCTCCTCATCTCTAGCTACTAGCTAGCTTGTATCACCGACACATTTTTTAAAAAACATAAGCCAGATTTTTACCAAAAGTAATTATATATATATATATATATATAATATGTCGTCTCTAATAAATCGAATTACACTATCTATATATACACTCAGACAAATAGAAGTTAATTAGTATATATCCTTCCAAAACTAAACCTAAAATATAAAGCCCTAGCTAGCCTCCGATATATATATATATATATATATATATAGAACAAATTATTAGATGTATGTAGGAAACAAAGGGAAAATACGTACGTACGCTCGCTAGCGCCCCTAATAAAAAAATAAAAAAATAAATAAAAAGAAAAAAAAAGAAACTTTTTCTTGTTAAATAAACAGATTATGAATTAATTCATGAGATTACTGCATAAAATTTGGTTAAACAACGAGTAGCTAGCTAGTAGTACTTTTCTTTATTTATTTAGTTTTTCAGCCTATAGGGCCATATCATGCCTTAGATAAAATGGATTGAATAGCAAATTAAAATATGCTTCCACCTCTTATATATATATATATATATATATATATATATATATATATATATATCCGATCCAAGTCTGCATGTTTGATGATAATTGGAAGCGACCCAAATAATCTGTTCCCAAACCAAAACCAAATTCAAAACCCCTTAATAATTATCTAATAAAATAAATGAATAAACTAATAATAATAATAAATTGAAGCTATTCTCTCTCACTTCAATAAGCTGCTGGGTGCATGAACAGCCACTTTGATCGCGGGTTCACATAATGGCGCTATTTTTTAATGGCATTTTTATATTACCTGATGATATTGTCATCAACTTCGTACGTCTCTGTTGTTTACTTCGTCCAATTGCACTTAGCCTCCCAACTTACCCTAGCTATCTTTTCTTTATTATTAAGAAAAGTCAAACGAATCTTCTCTAATTAGTACTTATCGTGTAAGTTATTATTATTATTTCACGAATTGAAGATGTTTGAAAAATATTGTTGTCTAATGTATAACCTAAGTTGAATGAGAGACGAAATATATTTATAATATTTTTAAAGATTTACGATTATCTGTTCAATTTATCTAATGACTATTTTTATAATATTTTTAAAGATCGAGTGTCTAGTACTCTAGCTAATGACTATACACATAATAATGGTGAAATGATCTAGACGTTAATCTTGATCAGAATGCATGGGCGCCGGCTTGGTCATGATGTGGTGTTCCATCCAGTACATTGACATGATTATATTATTTTTAATTTATTTATAATAGTCAGTACGTAAACATATATACTATTTTTTACGTGGGATTCATTATATTTATAAAAATATAAATAATATTTTATATTAACTTAAATATGCCATGCATGCTTATCAGCTATATATATGCAGCTAGCTGCATGCTTGCATTGGTGTCTCAATAATTTGTTTTAATTGGAAATTAGATGATTATATAGTCCTCGAAATTGAATTAAATACTTTTTAATTTTCTATAATTCGGAGTTATCTTTTTATGAATAGCTTGATTTGCTGTTACTGTTAGATTATTTATTGTTAACCATCTCTGACTTCCTTAACCCGCAGCATCTTTTAGGACGTTTGGATTCACAAGTCATCTCAGCTCATCTCAACTCATCTCAATTCATCTCAACTCATTTCACTACTATTCATTACTATTCAGCAACTTTAACTCACAAATCTTATTACTATTTACAATTCATCTCATTACTATTCACAATCCATCTCAACTCATCTCAGCTCATCTCAAGTCATCTTCGAATCCAAACGTCTCCGAGTAAGTACCTAATTAACGCTCCATTTGTCTTCCTCTTTTTCGGTTTTGTTAATAATGTACGTTTTTGTGTCGGCCTGTCTGTAATTGTTTTTCTTTTTTGTTTACTCTTTTCTCAAATCTCCTTCAAACTCTGTTAACTTTTCCAAGGAACAGAAACTTCCTCATGGCTTCCTCTTCACATTTCTATTAATATATATTATTTCACATACAGTACTCCTATCCACTACAAGGTTCAATACTTTTGCCAGCGATTCAATATCGTTGGCTATACACCAAAATTCGCTGGCATACATATTCCCCAGCGATTTTTAAGTCGCTGGAAATTCGCCGGTATTAACGCCCCACTTTAGATCTAGTGCAACGGAAGCCAAAAATCGCCGCCATATATTTAATATCCCGGCGAATTTTTCTTCGCTGCTGATTACAAATTAATCGCTGCAAATACAATATAAGATTCTATTGATAAACGCTGGGATAGATTATTTGCAGCGATTAATTTTTGCCGCTAAATATCAAAATATCGCTGCCAAATATATATACCAGCGACTCCACAAAATCGCCGTAATATCAAAATCGCCGTATAATTGCATATGGCAGCGATTAATTATCGCCGCAATACACCTGCCAGTATTTCCCAGCGAATAATAGATCGCTGCTAAATAATATAATGCGGCAGGTTTTACTCGCTGCTAATTGAGTTTTCAACTCGATACGTATATAGCGGCGATTTAAATATCGCCGCTATATACTTATAGACAGCGAGTTTTAGTATCGCCGTAATTCACGTTCTGCTATTTAAATTTATTTGCGGCGAATTTTTAATCGCCGGTATTGATGTTGTAGTAGCGATTTGTACATCGCTGGTTTAGGAGAATTTAAGTTTTAGTTTTTTAGCGGCGAGTAAAAAATCGCCGGTAAAGGACATATTTCGCCGCTAAAATTGAATTCATGTTTAAATTTCCTGAGCCGAATTTTCTTTCTAGGCCTGATTTTTAGTTGTTCCTAAATGCACCATTCATAATCCAAACTCATTCATTCAAGTTGCTGATCGATATAACATGCAAAATAAAATCATTCAATTGCATCCAAGCCCATCAACAAAATCCAAACTCATATGTATTACAATGGGGTGGTGTATTAATGTATTCTCATATACAAACTGAGCTTTTATCCTTAATAATAAATAAGCATCACAATCATCCAAAGGTCACAGTACCAAATCATTGGTTGCAGGAAGAAAATTGCTCCTTAATCAAAAGGATTAGTTCCCTTAGTCTTCTTTTGAGTTGCTGGAGTATTCAGATGAAGTTACTTCAGATGAAGCACTGGATGACGTATCACCGCTGGAGCTAACTCCATTCCTAAAGCTCTTTGATGCTAGTGCAGGGTTTCTTTGTGGATCGTTAGCTGCAGGCACTTGTCCCTCCTCTGCTAATTTTGACAGAAGAATACCTTATACAAATAGAGCAAATGAGTTACAAAAGAAATCCCAAAACCAAGCTCTTATGAAAAATATTATTGGAAAACTCCAGCTAAAAAATACGACGTAGTACTGCATAAAGTTAAAAAAACATTATAAATTAATGATCAAAGTTAGGAATACTTGCACAATCCAAAACAAAAAGGCCAACCATATCTTTGGGGAGCTCAAAACTGGAGGAAAAACTTACCGTGCGGCCTTGAGCTCCATAGGTAGCAAGACTTAAAAGCACTTACTTCTTTCTATATATGATTAATACTAGAAGGGAAGACATTTTTAAAATGAAGGATATCATCCCAAATATCAGTATAAATCCAAGGGATTGAGAATTATTATTAAACCAATTCACAATAAGAAAGAATATATCTCCACAATAAGATCCTCAATACCAAGCTGGTAGCAAGAGATCGTGAATATTTATCTCTTACAAAATATGACCAACTAAAGAAGTTGTGAATCATGTCACTTACAAGAAAAAAGAAAAGTAATACTTAATATTATAATTATAGTTTTTTTTTTTAATCCATAAAAAACTAAAAAAATTCCTCCTTATATTCAACATCATGCAATCTCGATCGTTCACTAAACTGTCGTAAATGTATGATATTTGTTGTGGACGTGTTTCGCACTACTGCAAACATCTTAAGTAAACCTGCACCAATGAACTTAGAAAAGGCTTGAAAGGTATGAAACACCTCTGATACTTAGGTTAGATGGCTTATATAACGCCTTTACGAATCCAATACTCGAATAAACTTATCTTGATTGAATTTCCTCTAATATATATATATATATATAGAGAGAGAGAGAGAGAGAGAGGAAGATGACTTGTTCTGGTTTGCACAACAGCCTAATTCTTTTATTCGAATTGGGTCTGGGTTTGTTATTATTTAAATTCTCCCTTTATCTGGCCCCAAGTTGTTGTCTGGGAGAGCATTTGGATTCCCATACTATTTGGAGAGTGGCAGGGGGGTCTCCTTATATACTAGTAGTGCTAAAAGATCTGAGGCCTACAGTGAACGTCTAGGGTTGGCTACCAGAGGCCGAGTGTCATAAGCTTCCTCCATTGGGCCCACAGGCCTTTCTAGCATGTTGGTAGGCCTGTAGGTGAGGAAGGAGTTTGGTCCCTTCAATATTATTCCAGTTTCTTTTCTCGCAAAATAAGAAATAATCCATTATATGTACAAAACATATCAGCTTTATTATATCATGTTTGGTATGTGTGTGTATATATATAGACATAGTACTGACTAGCATTAAAGAGTTGATCTCGTCTGATCTCAACCTCGATCCACCGGTAACCAATGAAGTGTGATTCACATGTGCTCCGGCCGGTTATCCGCTGGCACATAATCTTTGCACAGTACTTCATGTTTGATATTTTTTTTTCTTTAATATTTTGGAGTGCAAAAGAATTAAAGGCCTGCATATTTAGATCGAAGAATGAAGAATCAAATTATGAGCAAGTACTTCAGTCATGCATGGCGGCATGCATATTAAAACCCCGGCCTTGCCAAATTGTCTTCCCTAGACCCATATTTTGTACGTGTTTGATGTCAATGTCTTAGGCCAAGCCCAATGACTGAATTGTACGTACTAGTTAATGCAACAAAGAATAATGGTGTGGAATAGACAGAAATATGTAATTATGAATTGTCATGACTTGATGTTGAAAAGGATATTCAATTAAACAATTCTAATAATTCAAATGAACTAGTCTAAATCTAATGTGGAAGAGAAATAGACATATATATATATATATATATAAAGTGGATTTCAAACCATTAGTACAAGTACTATATTTTTTGTCAGATGAACAATTCATGCATGGGTATAGTGAGAATATCTAAAAAGTTTTTAGAATGTTTTTGAATAGTTATGAGTAGAGATTGAAGTAGATTTGTGGGTCCCATTGAAAGTATTTTGAGTTGTTTGGATGTATGAAATATGTTGAATTGTTGACTTTTGGATAGATAATTGAAAAATGTGTGGGTCCCATCAATGATTGATTTTTTTAATGATGATTTTATTTATATATAATAATGATAAATATTATAGTGATTTTATTTTTTATTTATATATAATAGTGATAAATATTATAGTAATTTTATTTTTTATTTATATATAATAGTGATAAATATTATAGTGATTTTATTTTTTATTTATATATAATAGTGATAAATATTATAGAATGTTTGTGAATAGTTATGAGTAGAGATTGAAGTGAGTTTGTGGGTCCTATTGAGAGTATTTTGAGTTGTTTGGATGTATGAAGTATGTTAAGTTATTGACTTTTAGATAGATAATTAAAAAATGTGTGAGTCTCATCAATGATTGATTTTTTTAATGATGATTTTATTTATATATAATAGTGATAAATATTATAGTGGAGAGACTTTGGTACGAAGATAATTCATTGTATTTGGCATGTGAAGTATCTTCATAAGTACAAGAATACTTGAAAAGTGTTGAGAAGACTTTGCTATCCAAACGTAGCCCTAAGATCTAATTATGTGGAAGAGGAATAGACATATATATATATATATATATATATATATAAAGTGGATTTCAAACCATTAGTACAAGTACTATATTTTTTGTCAGATGAACAATTCATGCATGCATGGTTGTTTAGTTAGTGCAGTTTCCATGTTAGCAGATCATCATGCAGTACCTCAGCTAGTTGCTAATTCGTCAATGTTAATTGGTACGTATGATCTGATGATGCATGCTATGTTGACATACAACAATATATATTGTGGTGTGTGTGTGTGTGTGTATAAATATATAATTGATGAATTTGAGGGTGTCAAATTTAGAGGTGTCGTGTTCGAAGCAAAAACATAGAATAAGGAATATATATTATACATCGGATGGACGTATATTGGACCATTACGAAAATGCAGCCTCGAGTTCTGGCATGCATTATAAACTTTTGAGCTAGCTGGTGCCGACTGCCATGAAAGTGAAAAAAAGAGGAAGACATTTTGGGAACATGCTCATGGATATTCCATGCATCTTTAACCCACCGGTCCCATCCAATAATATCATTTTTTTTTATTCATTTCCTTTATTCTCCCTTAAGGCTTTCTCAACTGATCTGTACTTTCCTCCAAGTGAAATTGAAAAAATGGAATTAAATCATGATATAATATGCCTCAACTGGATGAAAGAAGCATATTGGACCACTAGAAAAGACATTGCAGCCTCGAGTTTTTGCGTTCAAAACCTCTTAGGCCCATTTGGCTGGTCCTGACTGTCACAGAAACAAAGCTTACTATATATATATATAACTGCAGCAAGAACATGCTTTTGGATCTTCTATCTTCAATGAAGCTATATTATTTATTTTATTTTTTTTATGATCTGATCATATATATATATATATATATATATATATCTACACATTTTATTTTTACATTATTTTCTTTATCTTTTTTTCTTTTATGGACGAATATGATTTTCTTAATTTGATCTTATAGTGAAACTAGCACAGCATTTAAAAAAATCATGTATATATCCTCATTATATTGATGATGAAGTGGTAATTTCCATTAGAACATTTCTAACAAAAAACAGAAAATATTGATTTGCTAATTCATATAAACCCCAGTAATCTTCTTCTAAAATATTGTATGGATTTTTATGGGTAATTGTTGGATTCTCCATCCCTTCTTTTATAATTATACTAATTATAGGTAGCATATAATTCCCCTTGCAGAAAAGTTTTGATTTTAGATCATTAATGGTGCTTACAAGAATCAAATTAATACCCTAACAGTAGCTCTTCACAATTGAATATCTATATATATATATACATATATATATATATTATCCTTTTTTTGACTCTTCACATCTGATTGTGCACCTTAAAGTGGACATATGCTCCATAGAATAAAGTGATGGTCGGTCTTCCTTTGCACAACTCAGGCATTGTGCCACAGGATATGCTTCTTCAAGATTGTTATAAATAATGGGTCTCTAGGACATTATAAGTCTCCAAGCATAACATGCTAGTACCAGTGCAATTGCATTACAGGGCAGATTCACCATTGGCAGATAGCTACCAAGACATCATGTGGCTCAGCTAGCTAGCCCTTTTGCATTCTTGTTGTGCGCTCTCTGCCAAAGGAGAATTGCCCAGCAATTCTATTGCCTTTTTTCAGCTCCATTGTTGTCTCTGGCCCCGAGATGTATGCATATATATATGGCAATTCATGTCAAGGCACACACATTCAAAAAGTTGAAATTTCATGCATTTTTTGTTTCAGATTATTGGAAGTACTGTAAGTTAAAGAGTGATGAGTTCCTCATGCAATATTAGGGTAAGCACTTTCAAGCAATTTCCTGTGATCTCATCGTAAGGTATGCATCTGCTATTTTTAATTATATATTCACGAAGAAAGATTAATGTGTTTTCTGTATGTTTTAAGATTGTGCATGCATGCATGGCTTTCGATTATAGTTCCATTTAAAGCACCAAAAATTGAAAAAGCATATGTTGCATGTCATGATTAATACCATGCATGATATTCAATCTTCACGAGGAATTGAATATTTTGCTTAATTTGCTGCAGTTGCGAATAAAAAATGGACACTCATTACAGCTTGATCATCAAATTAACCAGAAAATGCTACTCATGTGCCCGACCCATTTTATAGAGGCTATATATCGTACAAATTAATTGTTTGACACCAATATATTAAATTCTGTTTGTGAATAACGTAGATCCATATTAAATAAAGTAAGATTTATGTTCTCTATTTCTCTCTTCGAATTTTAAAAAATATTTAAATTAAAAATTAAAAAAAATCTTAATCTCATAGGTGCAGAAGAAAGAAGCTGGGTGCATGGGTACCGCGAATACTGAATATACGATACTCCTAAACAATCTATCTGATAATTAGAACAATAATTCTAATTAATTTAAGTTAGTGTACAAAAGTAGCAACTTCCTCGGAAAGAAGGATGGGAGATCAGTCGAGGCAGAGCAGACATTCTCGGATGTAACTTGGAGGCTTTGGATCCGGTGGTGCAAAGCTCGGATGGAGGACAGGTATGAGACGACATAGGAGGTGTACTGGCGGAGTGTCAAATTCTGGATTATTAAGCTAAGTGAGAAAATCACTGCCAAGAAGACATTGGCCTGGCATGACGAACAAATTTTGGCTGCTTTAAATGTGACCACAGCAAGGTTAGAAGGTGCAGGCCGACACAGATTGTGACGTGTTGCGTTTTCAGCTAGTTCCATTGGCCACGGCTCAAGCAACTCTGCTGAGTTCATGGCACTTGTTCATGGTGTGAGACATCTATGTAATTTGGGATACTCAAAAGTGGAAATGGAAATGGCATGGATTCAAGCACCGTTGTTAATTGGATTAAAAGGTCCTCATGTCCTATATGGTATCTTGAAGACCACTGGGATGAACTTATACATATGCTAAGGGATATGACTTTTACCATATATTCGGCATGTGTATAGACAAGGAAACTCTCCTGCAGATTATCTTGCGAGATTGGGATCAGAGGAGTGTGATCGATGCTTTGTGGTATTCAGTGGCTTCTGTCCCTCTCATTCTTCGGGGTTTGATTCGGACTGATAAGTTGGAACTACCTTATATAAGGAATGATCATTAGTTTGTTGTTTATTGTTTATTTTATTATCGCTGCAAAAAAAAAATCGCTGCAATTAACAATTATTTTGCGGCGATTTCTTATCGCCGTGGAAATCAAAGCAATGTATCCGAAAATCTGATGTTGAAATTACTGTTCATCCATTTGCGGCGACTATTTGACCTTTTATGGCGCTTTTGTATCGCCGCAAATAATATTAGTTTTGTAGCGGCATTTTAATTGAGCGAATGGGAAAATTGCCATAATAGCTAGTTTTGCGGCAAATAAAAAGTCTTTTAGAAAATTTAGGCCTTTCCCAACGATTCTAATATCGTCGCAACAAAAAATATCACTAATAGACATTATATTCAACGATTTCTAGGTCCTCGTTTGCTTTCCATCTCAAATTTTTGAACTGATGGAGAAGAAATTACATTTTACTTTTTGCAGCGATTTTGATATCATCGCAAAACATTTTGTCGATTTGAGTAAGCGGCAAACATTTTCATGGAGTAGAGAAACTTAAGCAACAGATACTATTTGGGGCGAAAATATTCTCCGTATTTTCACCGCAAGAGCATATCTAATAAATTAAATGTTGTTAGCGGCGAATTAAATTTAGACCACCCGAAAAGGTGATTCCCTTGTAGTGTGGAGTCGATTTTTGTTTTCTTGATGTTGTTTGTTCTTTCCACGGAGTCCTTTGTTAACAACGTTTCGATCGTGTAATAAAAATAGGAGGTCCTGCCTCTTGGTTTCATTGAAAAAAAAAATGTGGGACAAATAGCCAATACTACTGAAAGGACCTTCTTTGAAGAGAGGACCGGCCTCTTTGAATAGAGAACTATTGCGTCTACATATTTTTTTTACAAAATGCAAGTTATTCTTTGACAGCTTGCATGTTTAGAAATAAAAATAAAAAAATAAAAAAATAAAAAAGACAGACATTCTCGAGTTCGAAGAGCAATCTTTAAAATTTACAAAATGAAATTAGATTACTAATTAAAAAAAATCAATCTGCTTAATTACAACACTTTCATCATGTCTTTCCTTTGGTTTTTTTTTTTTGTGTCTCAAAAGTAATATTCATATCTTTATATATATATATATATATATATATATATAATATACACACACCATGCAGCCACTCAAATTGGACATTTTTTCCTTTTTGAGAAAAAAAATTGGACATATTGAGCTATTATTAAAACTAGGAACTTGCCCCTCGAAGAGTTCCACTTGCTCGAATCACGTTCAGCTAGACTCATATATGCCTTTGAGCTAGTGCTTAATGCACTGGCAAGATTAGCTTAGGAAACAAATTATACACCCAACAAACTGATGAAGAATAGATCAGATTTTTTTTTTTTTTTGATTATTCTAAGTGGAATTCGATATTATAATTTGGACAAAGGCCGTGACCATTAAGCAATGGACGAGAGCAATGATAGAAATTTACGTGATATATATATATATATATATATATATATATATCTTCTTCCTTTTTTTAAGAAAGGAAGGCAAGATTCATTTGAAAATTCTATATTTTTATAGTAGATTCTATTTTTTTCCCTAAAAGAACTACAAAAGATTTGCAAGCCTTAAACTTATATATATATATATATATATATATATATTTATATATATATATATAAATATACACCACAAGAATAAAAAACAAGCATAGAACCCTGTACATAAATGCTGTCGTCTCGAGTTTCGATCTGCGTACAAAATATATTTTGGGCCCATTTAATGGTGCTTGACAGCAATCAAGAAAGGAAATTCACATGCATAAGATAAAGAAATCAAGAACATGCGCTTGGATCTTCCATGGAATTAAGCACCAGGCCATCGCGTCCTGTTGATCGTGAGACATGTTTATAATGTGAAACCATATTTCAACTCGATGCTGCTTCTGAAAATTACAGTACTTTTGTATGACCTTTGAAGCTGAGGTTGGGACACAATAGTTATATACAAGGAACCGAGAGTTTTCTAATCATGGATTGACTAAAGAAAGTCGATATGCTTAGAATACTTATCTGTCAGGATTTTGTTCGAAAAGATGTCCATATTGATGTAGTATATATGATGCTGCTATTCTAGCTAGCATATTGACAAGACAGCCCACATCACAAACCATCGTAAATTCGAACCACGACTAAGTACCCCGATACAGTCAATCAGTTGGGTTGGTTTACATTCATTTTCACTCAAGAGATCAAGTACTACAATCATAACAAAGTTTCACAAGGAAACCTATAAAATGATATGATTTTAATATAATATTAGATCTACTTTACACTCAAAATAGTTGTACAATCTAAATCATGTTAATTTATGAATTTACTTTTATAGAATCTCTAATTTGTGGTTAAAATATTTGTCTTCGCTGAATATTATAAGCTAAACTCACAATCAAATATAATGAAGTGATACAAGCTCAATATATATAGAAAAAGAAAATGATTTATGTATAGATAATTTAAAGCATGTAAGTCTCGTGTAAATCCTCTGAAAAAAATACAATTCATCTAAAAAAATCAATTTAATTTGTTAAGAATATTGCAATTTTTTTTAAAAAAAAAAAAAAAAAAACTGGACAAACTTGCATAGAAAGCATCTGTCACTATTTATAAAACAAATGCATCGTTCCATGTCCGGATATGCTTCTTTGATGCATAGATCTTGTATGACAGGTTTGCACGCAGTCAAGTAAGGAAGTAAAGAAAAGTTATCTTCATCATTTTCACACCACACATGACTACGTATACAGTATTACATAACTTTTTTTTTTTTTTCCTCTTACCAAATGTATAAATGAATAGATGATAAACAAAATATCTCAATTAGTTTAAGAATAATAAAATACAATAAAAAATTTTAAAAAATAAAAATAAATATGATGTATGATGTGTAGAGATGATGAATAGCAAAACTTAAAAGTTAAATATGTGCTCTCAAGACTCGAGCAGAGAAAAAAAACTCAGTAGAAATTCTAAATGCATAGATCTTGCAAACATTAACTCACGGCCTGTCGCTAAGTGCAACAACATTCTTTGTTTTTAGGACCTCTTTTGCACAAGTTTTCTTTGTTGTTCTTTTGCGCCATAAGCGATGGAGTATCCAAGCAACGACAAGTACTACAATTATAATATATAATATAATATATATATATATATATATATATATGAGAATGATTTTTTTTCTTTATACAAGAGAAATTCGCACTCATATTGTAAGGGGATTTTTCCCTCACTAATAAGCCTACTGGGCGCTCGGCAGAGAGTAATGGGCTTTGCCATGATATTCGGTCAGGGCCCAAACTTGCCCACGAAGCAACTCGTCTGCAAGGGAAAGTAAGCAATGATAACTGATGGGATAAACAGGCCTAACACAACTCGGCCACACTTTGCTTATGGGAACTCGTACCTGGTAGAATGGCAAAAATGGAGAACCTTTGATCTTCTGACAAGATGGTATCGACGGTCCACTAAAGACACTAGCAAAGTCAGGCAAATAGGAAAACCATGTCACATTAATGACACTACTATCCGAGCAACACGCCACATTAATGGCGCCGTCATAGAGACAAGCCACATTTAAATGACTCTGACAAAATGAACAGTAAAAAAGACATGAATTCCACAGGGCAAGATCTGTCCCCCTAGACTCTCGGTATAAATAGCAAATTTCAGGTACAAAAAAGCTCTCTGGCCTCTAGACTCTCTCATTATTTACAAACTTTCAAAATACTTTACTGATTTTGGTATCGAAGACTCTCCGGCTCCGAGGGAGCCCTCTCCCAACTTATTTCTTCTTTGTTTTCGCATGCCCAATTTTGAAGACCTGAGTTGCTGTAACCTAACCCAAAAAAGTACGAAACATGACGTTAACACATATCATCCATCAGAAGCGCACGTTTCAGATAGAAAAGAAGCATATATAAACAACTCCTTGAAATATAGACCGATGGCCAATAGAACATGCTCAAGGATCTTCCGTGTCTAAATTGTTCTAGATTGTTTTTGTTTTTTGTTTACTGTTGTTAAGATATAAAATAAATAATAAAATTTATTTCTTTTCATCTACAGCTTAAGTATCAGAGTTGAGATCCTGAGTTCGAATCCTGACTTTACATTCTACTCCATTTGATTAAATGTTTCACGTATTGCACCCACTCATTAAATGAGAGTTTGGCCTACATGTGGAAGATGTGTTAAGATATAAAATAAATAATAAAATTTATATTTTTTCATTAACTTAAACTTTTGAGAGAAGTGAATTTTATAACTATATTATCACCTTACCTATATATATATATATATATATATATATATATATACCAAAAAAATGAAGGACGGACCACTGTTTCAAAGCTGCTTTAGAATTATAGATCTAAACAAATTTTTGTCTCTCTCGCTCTCTCGATTGAACCACAAGCCATAAAACTAAAATTGCATTTGATGCGTTAATGTTGTGCTGTTTGAAAGATGAAATCACCTCAATTCATTTGAAATTGATTATTAATGAGATCTATTATCTTTTCAACTTCTCATAAAAAGCTAAAACACGTCTCAACCTATTTTATACTTTCAAATATATATTTCAATCTATTTGCAATATTCAAACATATCTCAATATATAGAATTTACCAAATACTACTATTCATAAATCAATTCAAATAATCTAATATTACTTTAAAGATCCAAACAGAGCCTTAATACTATTGATCTGGATCCTACAGATCAGCCGAGCTTCAGTACTGATGAAATTAGGTTTTGTACGAGGATGCGTTAAAAATAAGCTGAATAAAGTGAGTGACCCTTTCAATATTGTTCGACTAGCTAGGCCGTATATATACATCGACTACAGAGCAAAATGAGTCCTATCTTGTAGAATAAATATACATGGTTTGTGATGATCGATCATTACTCCATAGCATTAACGCATGCAGTGTAGGTGAATTACCGAGCATCTCCTGTTGGCAAGCTGTACTCACACTACATCATTTACAGAGAAAATTTAGGTTTTCCCCGATGAAGAGGAGTGCTGGTTGCCAAAGGAGATTTGCTCAGCAATTCTAATGCACTTCTTCCCATCTTATAATTAAATGATCAACGAACTCCTGTGCAATTGGCATCCATGCAAAAGATCGTTTTTTTCAATTAATGCATGTTTGGGTACTGCGAATTCACATGCTAACCACATACAGCGTTAATTAGTTGGGTTTTCTAATATATGCAGATGTACTCTGTGCTTTTCTATATTATTTGATGCATTCATGCATGAAGACTAATTAGAGAGTCAAGTAATTAGTTCTCAAAGTCACTGCACACACAATTAAGAGACGCAATGCTCACTTATAATTCTTGCTTAATTGATATTCAACCCATTACGCACGATCTCTTTAAGAGTGTATACATTTTTGAATTCAGCATTTATGAGGTTAGAACCGTCTTCCTGTATAATTATTCTCTCGTTGCTTGTTTATGTTTTTCTATATGCTAACGTCTTTCGGAGCAGATATATGCACTTCGCCGCCGGCCAGCCAATTCGACAGGTCTCTAAATCTATCACCGCTATCGTGCTCCTCAGGCTTTGCCACCCATTTAATCAGGAGGCATCTTCATAATTAGTTTGGGTGATCTAATTAAGTAGCTAGGAGTGTGCGGAGATCTGCTATCCAAAAATCTTACTCATGTCAAAACAAATCATGCATGCCTAAGTACTTATTGGTAATTAAGTTATATTTACTGTTGGGTTCTTGAGCTGGACGTGTGCATATGACAAACCTAAGACAACAGCACCCCCGAAATGAATGATAATAGCTTTCAAGCGTGAAAGAATCGCCCATGCAGGGTCGACCTCCAAGTTCATATTCTCTAATTCTTTGAAAAAAAACCAGATAAGATAATTATATTATTAATGGGATTAGAAAATACGAGTAAAGATGTCCCACACATGCTTGAGCATGGCAGCCTTGGACCAGTTCTCCAGTCTTAATTGTCAACCCAAGGCCGCCCTCCTTCTTAGGCCAGCATACTTTTTCCCAAGTTACTTGAGCTCCTCGGGGATCACTAGTAGAGTCATCGTCACCCTTCCAGAATAAGGGACTCAAGGTTTGCTGCCAGTCTATTATTGGAGGGAGAGGAACTAGCCGTACGCTCTATGGATCAGGTAAAGCAAGGAAACTGGTGGTTGTATTGATGAAAACCATAGGAACCATTAGAACAAAGGTTAAGTTGTTCCAAAGGTATCCCAGATTCTATAGAAAACAGAATTTATTGGGGGTTTGTCGACAGTCGTTTTCTGGTACAAACGATGATTATTTTGCTCGCATGCATGGATATTTGGCTTGATACTGGAGTTTGGTTGCTTTGGTTTGCAAATGTGTACGTGCTGGCTGCTTTGCTTTGCAGGTACGTACCCGCATGTAGTTGCATTTAACTGTTCTAGCTGTTGCTTGGTTGGCTCTCTAGCTATTTAGGCTGGGCTAGCTACGCTTAATTTGTTGGTGCTGTGGTGTTTCTTTTATAAATTAGTCGGGCTGGTATATAAGGCTTGGCATATATAGGGTACTGTTGCATGTAGAGCTGATAAATATGTTCTTGTTTTCTGCCCCCTACATCACGTACCTTGAGTCGAGAACGTAGTGCATGTGTGCTTAATAATTAAGCGATGATCACAAAGAAGAAAGGTAGTAGTTGAATTGCAGGGCAATTCTCCTTTGGCAGAAATCAGCACTCATGCAAATGCATGCCCAACTTTTCGGCCAAGGGAGAATCGCACTGTTATTCTTTTCTACCATCAGGTTTTCCTTTCCCACCATTCAAATCTGCTTGTCTTTGTAAAACATCCCTGGCCTCTTTTTATTCTGCATGCACGATCCGCACATTACAAGTGCATATTCCATGAAATTAAACGAATTGTGGCATATGCCCAGGATCATTCCCTTTATATCTTCTCTTCACTTCTTCTGTAGCCATCATATATGGTCCCCCTTCCATTAATATAGCTTTGATCTTTCAATTATCTTTTTCTCTCTCTCTCTGCAATGCATACTTTAAGACCAGTTTATATAGAGCAAAGGAATATAGTTGTGGGTTTTCCAGGACAGAGATGTTCACATGCAAAATCGTTCTTGTTTTTCCTTCAATCATATTTTGTTATATGTTTACAATTATTCTCAACACATTCTACTTAAGCTGTTATTTTGAAGAAATGTGTGCATGCTGGGGTTGGCAAAGTTACATTAATACACGCACACACATGTAGCAGATAAGGTACGTACACGAAGGCAAGAGCGTGCATGAGTTACTAATGGATAGAGCATGAGGAATAGGAAAGATGGAAAGAAAGCTGTGAAGAGAACTTGTGGATGGAACTAGTACCAAATAAAAACCTTATTTCGAGTGCATAATCGTTAAGTTCTCATTCAACCAAACATAATTACATTCTACAACTTGTCTGAATTATAAAATCATTCCTCTGAGTGCGGATGCACAGATGAGACAGTAAAAAAAATGCGAGCAAAAGACGCATAAAAAACACAGAAAAAAAAAGGCACAGGAAAAAACGAACAGTAAAAGAAATGCAGAGGAAAAATGTACAGTAAAAAAAAAGCATAAAAAAGCACAGAAAAAAATGCGGAGAAGAAAAACGAACATAAAAAACGTATGTAAAAAAATGCACAAGAAAAAATGTATAGGACAAAACGCATAAAAAAAACGCACAGAAAATATGTACAGACAAAAACGTACATAAAAAAACGCACTTAAAAAAATACAGAAAAAAACACATAAAAAAAGGCATATACAAAAACGTACTGAAAAAAACGCACAGCTAAAAAACGTACAGGAAAAACGCACAGCTAAAAAACGTACAGAAAAACGCATAAAAAACGCACGAAAAAAACGCACAGAAAATATGTACAGACAAAAACGTACATAAAAAAACGCACTTAAAAAAATACAGAAAAAAACACATAACAAAACGCACATACAAAAACGTACTGAAAAAACGCACAAAAAAACGCACTGGTAAAAAACGTACCGAAAAACGCATAAAAACGCACAAAAAACGTACGTAAAAAACATACAATAAAAAAACGCTTTTAAAAACGCACAGGAAAAACGTGCAGTAAAAAACGCATAAAAAACGTACAGAAAAATGCACAGGTAAAAAACGTACAGAAAAAACGCACAGGTAAAAAACGTACAGAAAAGGTAAAAAAACGTATAGAAAAAACGCATAAAAAACGCACCGGAAAAACTCAGAGATAAAAAACGTACAGAAAAACGCACAGGTAAAAAACGTACAGAAAAACGCATAAAAACGCACAAAAAAACGTACGTAAAAAACGCACAATAAAAAAACGCTTATAAAAAACGCACAGGAAAACGTGCAGTAAAAAACGTACAGAAAAAACGCAAGGTAAAAAACGTACAGAAAAGGTAAAAAAACGTATAGAAAAAACGCATAAAAAACGCACGGAAAAACTCAGAGATAAAAAAAAGTACAGAAAAACGCACAGGTAAAAAACGTACAGAAAAAACGAACAGGTAAAAAACGTACAGAAAAGGTACAAAACGTATGTAAAAAACGCACCGGAAAAAAACGCAGAGATAAAAAAAACGTACAGAAAAGCGCATAAAAAACGTACACAAAAAAAACGATTCCTGAATCAATACTGGCTGCTGCCCGCGTTAATTATCTTCAGGCAAAGGTGGCCAGTTGTTTGATACTGATAGTATGGAGAAGGAATATGAAAATCAAATTAAATAAGACAAATTAAAGGAGGCGGCCAAGTGTTCCAAACAAAAATCCGTTTCCAGTCAATATAAAGATCAAAGAATAAAAGATGTGTGTCAAGCACTTCGATCGATCGTCTTCATTAGAGAGGACAGTGATGGCGAGAGGGAAGATCGAACTGGGACCACGAGAACATGGAGCAAAGAGAATGGAACCTCTTTAAAGGAATTGTGCTGGAATATCCTATATTTTTCTTTCCCGGCGCCCGGCATATCCAAAATGCTGGTGCGAACCATGCATGTAGGATAAAATTAAAGGCCATATTATTGGATTACTGTTGCCACTCGAGCATGAGAGTTCACATGATGACCGGAAGTGAAGCATGCAGATGGATCTGTTGGGTTGATGAATAACAGTGCAGTCCTCCTTTGGCAGAGCCGCATGACAGAGAGAACATGCGCATATTGCATTCGTACTTTCTGCTTTGCCAAAGAATAATTGCCCTGCCATTCACCCGCGCATGTATATTGTAATTTCATGCCACCGGCTTCATGAGCATCATTGTTGGTAAGCCAACAAATTATATTTGTCTTTCTAGTAAGGATTTTATTTCAAAGATGATTAAAATAATTAATGTCATTTGTCATTTTTTTTTCATTCCATCTTAATATTTAAATATTTGTATTTTTTCTATAAAAAAATGTGTTTAAATTGAAAGATAACAATGAAAAATTACATGTTAGTTAGGTATAATATAAGTGTGTGCTGTAAGACTTCCATATAAAATTTCTCTTGTTTCAATTGCTACCATACATATGCGCATCCTTTTTTTTGCAGGTAATTGCTAATGATACTCTTCCGCGCGATATTTTGTATATCATTATTAAAAGCAACCCAGGCTCCAATTAAACGACGTCGTTTGGCCTTTGGAAATGTTAGTCTATATGCATAATATATATAATATATATAGTATTGTATATATTATATATACCAACTATATATTATTCTATTATAGTGATACTATCATAATAATACTATATACTAATACTAATACTATAGTATAATATTAGTTACAGTGGTTTAGTATAACTATATTAGTATAAGCATAACTATAGTCTATATTAGACTATTAGTGTTAGTATATATTAGTATTAGTTATAACTATATAATATATTACACTATATAATAATATTAATATTAGACTATTATTATTGATATATATTAGCATTAGTTATAGTGATTTAGTATAACTATAGTCTATATTAGACTATTAGTATTAGTATATATATTAGTATTAGTTATAGTTATATAATATATTAGACTATATAATAGTATTAATATTAGGCTATTAGTATAGCTATATATTAGTATTAATTATAGTGTTTAGTATACCTATATTAGACTATTGGTATGAGTATAACTATAGTCTATATGAGACTATTTATATTAGTATATATATTAGTATTAGTTATAGTGAGTTTAATTTATTATAACTATATTATTGATAGACTATAGTGATAGTATATTAGTATTAGTATACTAATACTAAATTACTAATATTATTAGTATTAGGCCATAAAATGTAAATTATAATTAATATACATTATATACTAATGTATATTAATATTACTAATTTATGAATGTATTATGTACTTTTTTTATAAAAAAAAAAACCGGAGTAAGGACCTCCGTAATTTATTGCTAAACCCCCCCTTTATGTTAGAAGAAAACCATTACAAAACCCCCTTTAAGCCATCAACACCAACCCAAAACAAAACAAAACAGAAAACTCAAAAAACATTACAGAACCAACGCAGACTATACCAGCCGTATAGTGGGAAGACCAATTTTTTCAAGACACAGAATGCATTTGAGGAGAGGCTCCCAAACAGACTACCATTGCTTACTAGTACCTTCCACCCCCAACCTTGCCAAATAATCCGCAGATTTATTCCCTTCCCAGAATATATGAGAGAAGTGAGTGTTAAGGCCCTGTAAAATTATCATTACCTCTTCTAAAAAATCCTCAAGATATCACGTTGCACATTTTTTTTCCCCTTCAGCCATTGGACTACCAGCAAGGAATCAAGCTCAACATCAATATCAATTATTCTCATCTCTTTTAACCAACCGAAAACCATGCAATAACCCCATCAACTCCGCATAGTTGTTAGTGCCGATGCCCAGAGCTACCGAGGAAGCCATTATGATGTTTCCGTCTGAGTCCTGCACTACGCCCCCTGCTCCTGCTAATCTCGAATTCCCTCTAGAAGCACCATCTACATTCAATTTTATCCTTCTTGCAATTGGACGTTGCCATTGAACCAACCGAGGTAACCTCCACTTCGGGACCTTAACAGGAACCTGAAATTCCTGTAAAATGGCTATATCTCTCACCGATTGCATCTTAGTTGACTTTAACTTTTCTCCAATCTTTGCAATCCAATGCGTCAGTTGCAACCAGACCTGATGACTCGAATTCTTCCTCCCTTCCATTCGAGCTCGGCACCTCCTCAACCAGAGAAGCCAAGTAATAACTGCAGATAAAAGCCCAAGTATCTGCCCCATTTGCGAACTCTTTGTAGCCTTCATGAACCACATATCAATTAAATGCCTCCATGTTGAGGCCGATACACGGCCTAGCCCCACCTGGGCAACAACTCGCTGCCACACTTCCTTTGCAACCTTACCAGATGCAAGAACATGATCTAGGTCCTCGTACCCACCTGTCAAGCAACAATCACATTTTGACACAATTGGAATCCTTACTGACCGCAATTTAACATCCACACTCAGTGAATTATTAAGAGCTTTTCACATAGTAACATATATATTCTTTGGGAGACAAGCATGCCACAACCAATCTGCCCATCGAACATTGGAAGCACATACTCTAACACAGTTTCATGCACTCTTGGAAGAGAATTTCCTATTCATGTTATCCATCCATACTAACAGATCTTCCCCGGCCATCTCTGTTTTTGCTCAAAACTTCCAAAACCTCAGTAGCTTTCTCCTCACCAATTAACTGAGTAATCAAACCCACATCCTATTCATTTCCAACTCGGCAATCTTTAATATTCAAATTAGGACTTTCCACAATACATTATGTACTTATCAAAAATTATATATTGAGAATTTATTAGGCCATAAAAATTTGGTAATAATATTTGAGTGATTTTCTTTCTTTCTTGGTAAATAATATTTTAGTGATCTTATTTACAACTTTGGTATATAAATTCAAATCTTTTGATATTTAGGATTTTATTTTTCAATTTTAAACTGATTTTAAGTGATAAAAAAAAAATTGATGTGATTTATCAATTTCAAAGTTTTATTGATGTGATTTATCGATCCGATCCAAAAAAACTTAAAACTGGAACCAGACCGGTTCCGACCAATTTGGCCATTATGGAAACCGTTTTTGGCCGGATCAATCCAAAACCGGACCAATAAGCACCAAATATTTGTATGGACAAGGTAAGCACCAAATATTTGTCAAGGGGTCCAATAAAATACCAGTAGTTAAGATTTTCTGGAAAGGTAAGCACCAAATATTCTCACTTTGCTCTTTATAACGGTACTAAATTAAGATGCTAAGTTACCAATTCGAGAGAAAGGACTAGTACTACTGGAGAAGGATTGAAGATCCAATGGCATGTTCTCATGAGCAGCTAATTATACAAGTGTAAAGGGGTTTCCCCCTTATCAGCCCTTAAAGTAAGCCCACAATGGGCTACTGGGTAAGTAAGTTAGAGAGTCCGGCCAAGTCCAGTCATGCCCAACGATCCCTCTTAAAAGAAGTCAGTGAGCCTTCATAGAATACTTGGCCCACGAGCAAAACCCACTGATCACGAAGCAACCCCAGTGTAGGAAAAGTAAATGGTATGGGCGGATGAGATTCACCGCTCTAATACCACCCCGATGACAAACTATCCTCGAGAACCTGCCCAGGCAGGTGGACAAGAAATACAAAGAACCCGTGACCTCTTAACAATCTTGACAATAGGCATGAAAAGGCTTAACAGGGAACGCCCGCAGGGTAAAGTGAGTCAAGAAGCCACGCCTCATTAATGGCACTACTACTTGGACTCCACACCGCATTAATGACACCACCCCAAAAGCCACGCAGTATTAAATGATTCTAACAACTGAACATTGAAAATGACATAAGTCTCTCAAAGTTATGGACGTACTGTCCTCACCCAAAACCTAGTATAAAAGTCAATCATGAGATATGAAAAACTCTCTCTGATCTCTTTAAATTTATACACAAATTATTAAGAAGATATACTGACTTTAACATCAGAGACTCTCCTGCCACTACTAAGACTCCCCACTTTTTGTATTTATTTAAGTGTGTAGGTGAAGGCATTAATATCCGAGTTGTGGAATCCGACTAAAGATGTGCAAAATACGACTATTCATGTATGAATACCATGTGCTAGCTATAAATTTGACTTTCCGGTATTTAATTTCTGTCGGCTAAACAAGATATAAAGAATTGAAAGGCATGTTTGTGTGAAATACGACGTATAAAGACAAGTCAGAGATCAGACAATTCCGTTCTCAAGATTGGCAAAAGAGAATATTCTACACGTGATATTTTTGTAGGTGTTGGGCATGGAAAGTATTCCCTTACGCGTCCCCCGTGGGCCTCACGGCACACGTGGGAGGCCGGAGTAGTACTAGTACTTGACTCTTCCTTCCCAAGCAAAGCAACAACAGTTTGTTCCATTTGCATAGATAGAGTACGATAGCAACCTTTTAGTCAGCACTGTCTCATTCTTCATATTTAAAAATTCTTTTTATCATTCATTATTTATTATTACATCTTTTATAATATCCTTAAAAAAAAAATATAAGTATAGAATGAGAAAGTAGCTAATATATAGAATTCCTCTTCTCCAATTATATAAATTGACTTTAATATATTTATATAAAAAATAATATTTTTTGCACTTTTAAAAATAGTAGAGCCACCATTAGTGTTTTTTTCATGAGTAAATGCTACAAGCCACAAATGCATAAGAAAATTTGGGTTTTTTACATTTTTTTTAATAGTGGAATCTATTTTTTTATTATAAAGACTTTGTTAAAACTTGTGTATTTGGAGCTTGTATATATCATCATTTTTTTTTATATATGTCTTAGATTTATCATTTTTTTAAAAAAATAGTACGCGAGACTTATAAATTTTAAAAAGATGTTTGGGGAATGAGATGAGATGATAATTCTCTAAATAGTAATGAAATGATTTGAGTTAAGATATTTCATTGGATTTTAGAAAAGTAAAGAAAAAAATTTAAATTTAAATATTATAAAATTAAAATATTTTTAGAATGTAAATTTTTAATATCATTTTATTTTGTAATTTGAAAAAATTGTATTATTTTTTGTATTTTGTTTAAGAATTTGAAAAGTTGTAATGATTAGATAAAAAAATTAAAAATTTGAAATTGAAAACTATTTATATTTGAATAATATTTGAAAGAAAATTATGAAAAATCTTAAAATAAAATAATTTGTGTTATAAAAAAATCCCTAAGAGTAACTAATTTTGATTGTTTATCTTTATCCTTAATCCAAGAAATTAAAGATACAAAAGAATGTTATTTATTATCTTTTAATTATTATTTTTATTTTGTCATCAAATTATTAGAAATATAAGCGATGAATTTCCAAGAAAATTGAAGCAAACCAACGATGATAATGTTGCCTAGTTTGGGTGTTGGAGAATGTCTTATTATTTTTTAATATTTTATAATTATTATTTTAATATTATTATAAAATGAGTGAGGTTATTATGTCATCTCATTTTTTTGGTTAAGCGTATTATCAAGTATTTGTTTTTTATAATTTTTTAATACATTTAAATATTTTTAAAAAATAAAAAAAAAATATTAATATATTTAAAATTATTTTTTTAATCATAAAATAAAAAAAATTAAAAAAAAAATTTAACTTGTCATCAATTTAAACGGTCAAATGAGAGAGGCAAAATAGATTTTCTTAAAAAAGACCTCTCTGTCACAAAGTAATTTACTGGCATAGTCAGCGAGTGACAGGCACAGAGTCGTGTAATATGGTGCAGCCTTTAAAAGAAAATTACAGTACAAACGTGTTTGGAGTTGCTATTACTATTAGAAACTTTGGCGTCATATATTTTCCTATTCCTATTTCATCAGGTTTCATCTAGTAATCTCCGGACCATGTCATTATCACACGCAATTTCTATCTCTTCTTAGAAGCCAAGACACGTTCCCATCAAATCCATCACTTCTTTCTGGGAAAATGCAACGCCCTCTGTAAAAGTAGTAGAAATATAACCGATGGAAGTCTTGCAAAACATCCAAGTCTTACAAGGGTTCTTAAATTGTACGGAAACTACAAAAGTCCTCGTCTTTTTTCCTTCATAGCCGCCATCGATGGACCCAGAGGAGTTCATAGATCTCTTTGATTTTTACTGGTTCGGCCTCAAAATCTTCAAGAAACAACTACCAAATCTACAGAATTCATCCGACTTCGAAGCAAACACAGATCATCAAATTCAAGAAAACCCGCGAAAATCACAGATTTCTCGCGTCCCAACCCTCCATAGAAGGGCCCTGAGTGACCAATTGAGCTCCAAAGCAAGCTTCAATTGCGGTTCTATGTCACTAGATACAGCCCTTCTCTCACCAAAGCTCCGTACCATCCATTCTGGAAAAGAAATCACGGAACCGGAGAAAATTAAATCTACAGGTCTTCAAGTATCGTCCAAGAAGAAGGTCACAGGTATTAGAAAGAAGAGAGGCGAAACAAAGAGCCTGTCTGCCCTTGAATTTGAAGAGCTAAAAGGGTTTATGGATCTGGGTTTTGTTTTCTCAGAAGAAGATAGGAATTCAAGCTTGGCTTCAGTCGTTCCTGGGTTGCAAAGATTTGGGAAGAAAGATGAGGAAGAAGATGCTGTTGATGAATCTGCAACTTCAAGGCCCTATCTTTCTGAAGCTTGGGAGGTTTTGGATAGAAGAAAGTCACAAAACTCATTGATGAATTGGAAAATCCCTACCTTGAGCGATGACATTGACATGAAAAATAATCTGAAATGGTGGGCTCACACCGTTGCTTCCATTAGATGATGAAAATATGGTTCCAAGTTTTGGTCTCTTTTTGTTTTTTTTTGTTTTTCATTTTTTTTTCCAATTTTGGTTTATACTTTATACATTGCTGTAAATGTAAATAAAAGCTAGAAACAACTATATCAGACTTTTCTTCCCTCATTGTATCAGATTTTGTTGTATTGGGGTTTCAAACGGACCCCATCAAATTATCAATCACTTGTCATCCTATATCCGAACTTTAAACCTAAAATACAAGAGATCATATAAATACATAAAATAGATTTTATAACGTATAAAATGTTTTTTTTCTGTAAAACTTTGTACATCATTGTTATGTACATAGATTCTGAAATACTATAAATTGAAGATGCGCCACCCATGTAATTTCCGGTAGAGTTTGAACTTTGAAATGGTTCTTGTGCACATAACAGAAGAAAGCAAAGGAAAAAAATAAAAATGGAAATTATAAATAAATTAATAATTTCCTCCTCCTTCCAGTCTTCCACAGTCGGTTTTGACCGTTAGTTGGTGCGCTGCCTCCAATTCAAAGGAGTCACGAATAGTCAAACTGTAGGAAAATTCGAAGTAAAGAGGATGGATGCTATTCTCATTTCGATTCAGGCCCGTGGAAAGTAGGAAACCACTTCCGCCCACTGTGCACACCCCAGTGCGGCGAAATACTGTAGTGGTGCAGCAAAAAGCTTTTGTGTTTTGACTTTTGAGGCAGGCTCAAGGCTTCATCTTTCGCCTCTCATTGACAGGTGGTTGTGTTTTTAGTAGGAGAAATGATATCTGCGCAAGCGCAATAGGGTGTAAGAAATTGTCTTGGTTCCGAATTCGTGATTTTTTTTTAGTGATAAAAAATATTCTTTAATAATATAGTGATTTTTTTTAAAATATTTATGGTAATTAAAAAATTACATAAAAAAATTGAAAAGAAAAATAAAAAAGTGAAGTGTGCTTTTCGAGACACACATTCAGGAGTCAGGACATATTTTTAATAAGTATAGTTTTGCTCTTATTAAAAAAAATGATAGATATGAAATTTATATTTAAAAAAAAATTAATTTTTTAATAATAAATCTAAAAAAAATATATTTTAAGAAATAGAACGTTGAAACGAGCCCACAGTAGTGTAGAGTAGAGGGCTGAAGTGAAGAGTAGTTCATCATGAACTCCCCATCCTACATTGTTGGAGTACCATGAAGCTCAGGCAAAACACAGAGCAAAAAAATAAAATAAAATGAAGTGGTATGTCCGATAACAGCACACGAGACCTATGTCGGATAATGGTGCTAAGTAATGGGGAGATTTGGTGACGCGAGGGGTGGGAGAGATGGCATAGGGATGCATGGCTGGAGCCATAACTCTTCCCTCCGCCTTAAGACAGAAGACACAAGTAATATATGCATATTTGGGTTTTGCTTTGCCGCTTGTTTGACTTCAATTGAGAAAAGCAAAACAGTATTTGAAGAGTATCAAGGCAACTTCAATCCCTGGAGAGTTTCTAACTTTCAACACATATACCCTGTTATTTGAGTAATAGTCCCAAGTACTTTATGTACAAGATCAATAACTTTAGATTGAGGGTCATCCAACAAGTGCTTGTTGAGGAAAACAAGTTGGGACGGTACCAAAATATACCTACAGAGGAGTTTCCCAATTCAAGTATAGGGAACATCACACGCTTATTAGGCCCCCACACAATTTGGATGTGCTAATACCTCTCCTACAAACGATTGCTATACTTGTAACGATAACAGTATTTTGAGTCCAGGGAAGTATAGAGAATCTCTACAACTACAAGGAAACAGACAATTATTTTTCAATGTACTCATGATCTATAAATAGTATTTCATGTCTTTAATGGAGTATCCCCAGCAAATATAACTAGTACAACTGAAGTTCCAATGGGTGGACAGTGAAAACTCTCAACAACAAGGAAATATAAAATCAAAAAGACGGAAAGGAAAGAGAAACTCTACGTATCGTGGCTCAAACAATGTTGCAGCCTTGAAAATGAAATTTATAGACATAACCTAATACTTACATAAGGTATAAAAAGGAGGAAGAATTTCTCGTTGCATTACCAGCCACATTAACAACAAAGCAGTAAAGAATAGCCCGATCAGGTGCTAAGTTGTCAGAGTGGCAACGTCTATAATCTGAAACCTCAAATCTTCAGGGCCTAAATGTGTGAAGACCTATCTAGGCAGTGTTTCTATGTGTACATCAATATAATGCCGGAAACCACATGATGCACCAGCTACACCATGCAAGCGTGAAAAATGACGATGCTCAAGAAGAACATTTACGTTTTTTTTTTTTTTTTTTTTTACACCCATATCAGAACATATTCACACGAAAAAACCATGGGAGCACAAAACCTATTACCAGGCATGCCATCAGAAAGTTACAGAATGGCTGTCCACGCCAACATCCTCGACCCCTGTTTGAGGGGTTACTACTTCCACCTATGGATCTCCTTCCATTCCATTCCTCCATAAATCCGTTATCCCCAACACCAGTAATATTTTTTGCAGTCTTACCACATATTTCACACAATCTGCATGCACAAATGAAAGAATGAATCGGTGTAAGTAGTGAATTCTAACACTAGCTTCTTGTTCAAAGCACTTTGCCATGAGTCCATCATAAGTGAGATAATTTCAGGATACATCAGTTAATCATAAAACTAGATTAAAACTCAGGAACTTGAGTCACGATCAAAAATTAGTTTTCCAGTCATTTCAGAAAATTTTTAACTGCTCCCTTCATACACATTTGGGTGCACCAGTGTGTCAATCTGATTAACAGATCATTATTGTACTACATGACCAATGCATTACATAGAAGAGTATCTTGATTTGTAGGTATACAAGTATATTAAATGCAAGAGAGGACAACACTTGTAGAAAGAGCATTGCATGATTTACAAGAATGGAACGAGAACAAATTGTCTTTATGTACAAATCCATTTTAACTGACTATAAATTACCAAAAGGTGGTTGAAGGGTTTCATGCATACATTTTATACAACATCATGCAACATGGAACTCTGCTTAGAAGAGACAATGGCAATAAAAATCCAAAAGTAAACAGTACCAATAATTTAAATATTAATAGAAGAGGCGAATCTATGATATTTAGAGGCTCCTTCCCAAGACCTCTTACACGAGTCATTGAGAGTTGAAGCCCCTCAAGTAGAAATAGGCCTCTTCTATAATTGATACTGTGAGAAAGCATATGCCCCTTTTACCAATGATAAAGTAGCAAAGAAGCATTACACTAAGATCAGCATAGTCTATGCTGTCATGCTTGCATCTTTATAACTCAATGCTTCATAATTATTCCAAGAAACTAAATCATACTATACAATTTAGAAGTTCATCCTAATTACAGTAAAGTATGAGTTGTTTTGATGTTACAAGCTAAGTATTTTGGATGACGACACTGCAACAGATCTTATTCCCAATTACAGCAAAACCCCAACTAAACAGGTGATGAGCGAGAAAGGCCCCACTCAAAGAAAGGCGGAAATTTAGAGAAAAAAAAAGGCAGAAATTAAAGATCAATGTCTAAGATTAGAAATTAGTAAACACAAGAAAGACAGTAAGATTCTGAATCTTGGATGAAAGGGAGCACCAGTGAATAGATCGCAAAAACTCAGCCTTATGACATGCAAATATGCAATCTCAACACCCTCAAATGCCTTTCTTAAATTATTCACAGCTTAATCAACAAATTTTCACCTTTAAATCTGACATTTTTAATGAAAAACAAAACACTAATTCTTAAGCCTAATGAATTAGGGCAAGATAAGTGGGGAGAATATCTTGTATTGTAATTACATGCCACAGGATCTTTTAAGGTCAACGTCTTAATCAAGTGGCAGCTTCTGGACCTTGTTCTCGAAGTCCAAACTTAAGAAAGCAAAAAAATGGAAAAAAAAAAAAAAATCAACGGACAAATCAAGCATTAACCGTCAAAGGAAGTATTATCAAAATAAAGAACACATAAGAAGACGGTCAAGGTTGCTAATTTGAGGTCAAATTCAAACACTAACATATTATATTTTCCCCACCAAATTTGAGCAAAACAAAAGGGGAGAAACGAATACCTGTTCCCTCTTATCTTAAACCATGCTTCGGCACAGTAACCATGCGCAATGCCAAGTTCCTCTTTACACCCGCAACCGAGCTGAATTAAATCCATCATTGTCATCATATTAACATCACCAGTAATCCTTACAGTCACATGAGATGATTGCTCAGATCCCAAATGGCAAATCCTACAAACCCATTCCACATCCAGATTCTCAACAAACCCTTTACCGCTGCTGCACTTCATATCAATCACACACGAAGTCTTCTCTGGTTCAGACACCGTTTTATTCACCTCTTTGGTAGATACCTTGCTCAACACCGGTTCGCTAATTCTTGCTTCCAATCCCCTATCATCTCCACCAACACCCAGAGCCTCATTTGAATTAATGACAATTACAATTTCAGGCACAATCCCACCACCCAAAGTGCTCGAATCTTCATTTGCCCCTCTACCAACTTCATGCGGTACATCACTGCCACCACACTGATCAATGTCCTCCTGATTGACTACTTGTTCGTGTCCGTTCATTATCACCTCACTTGACCCCAACTCAGTACCCAATGCCTCCAAAGCTCCATTTCCTCCAGTAACACATGCAGAATCCCTCTCCTCTGAATTCAAGGAAATCATAGACTCAGACGCCACCCCATTAACCGAACTGCTAGAATTCTCACTCCTCCCTCGATCAAACTGACCCGCTAGTACCGTGTCCTCCTCCTGATCCATCACCAAACAAAAATTTCTCCACCACTACGTCGAATTTCCAAACTTTCTCACAAAAACCACCAGCAGTATTATTGTCTCTATATGCATCAAAATTGAATAAGCAACATTGATCTCTATGAATAAGAGCATGGACAATGTAACCAAACATAACGTGTCTAAACCTACTCTTGGTAATCACAACACAGTCAATTCAAGCTCATTAACAGTTAGCACATTGTAAGCTCCAAAAAGGTAAAGTACATACAGATCGGAATCCAAGAAACCAAACACCCCGAAAAAGAGCTCCAATCAACAGCTAAGATATGAAAATCTGAAAAATAAAATAACATTAAAAGTGGGAGATCGAGATTTCTCTCCACTACCAACTGCAACAACCGTACTAAATGCTCTCTGCGTGTTTGTTAAAAAGAGATTTCAATTATTGTCATTGAAAAAGAATAAAAAAGAAGAGGGTAGTGTGAGGTAAGGTGAAGAAAGGGCTTGAATTGGAATGGATGCGTTACTTCCGTTTCGTTCTCGAGAGAGAAGCAGGGGATTACTGTTACTGCAACCGTGCAACGCGTTTTTTCGCTTCCATTGCCTTTTGAGTCCTAACAAATTTCTGCTCTTTTGGGGTTTTCGGGCGACGTTTTGATTCTTGAATGGACAAAGTACCAGAAAACCTGTGTGAGTGCATTTTTCAGATTCATTTTATAATTAATTAGTTATTTATTCTTGCCTTCTTTTCTAACCCAAAAAAAATTATTTTTTGAATCTGATTTGTATTTTATGTCCCAAATTATTAACGTTAGTTTTTACAAACTATTTCATCTCAACTAATCATTATAATTTTTTTAAATTTTCACATAAAATATAATAAATAATTCAACTTTTTTAAATTTTAAAATAAAAATTATATTAAAAAATTATATTTTAATAATATTTTATTCAACTTCATCTCATCTCATCTCATCTCGTTTGTATAACCAAATAAGACCTAAATCAAATAATGACATCTCTTTCGACCCTGATTGCAAGTATAAATGAAAATAAATGAGCTGATATAATATTTACAATAAAGTTGTATTGTAATGATAAGTGAGTTACAACTTTTTAATATATGTTGATTTTAATAATTTAGAGGAAAAAGATTTAATTTGAGGATATAAAATATATCTATTTATTTAACAAAGTTCGAAACTCATTTTCTTTCATTTGCAGTTGTGTAGTCGTCTCACAAATCTTGCAAAATATCTAGCATTACTTTTTATTTTATTTTATTACATGTAATCGCATAACAATACTAATAGCCAAGCAATTCAACTTCGTGATGTATATTTGAAAAATATGAGAGAAGTCTTTCTCGTTGCATGCAGTTGCACTCTAATTATGCAAGAAAGGGGTTCTTCCCAATTATTGCCGTGGATCAGAAAGAAAGCTCGATATCAAATAAAAGTAAAAATGGGTTGGAAAACCCATAATCACTGTCATTGTATTATGGAGTTAGGTTGTGTTTGGTTGTTCAGCTTCATTCCAACCAAATTCAACTCATCTCAAATTAATTATTGATGAGATCCATTACTTTTTAAACTTTCTATAAAAAAAATTAAATTTATCTCAACCTACTTCATAACATTTTGATTTAAAAATTAAACTCATCTCAACTTCAAAAAGTTAAACCCAACTCAATGTAATCCACAAAATATTACTATTCACAATTCAACTCATTTCATCTCAACATCTATACGTAGCCTCAAAAATGTTCTTTGTGTTGATGGCGGCCCATCTTGAAACTAGATGGCAGTCTTGGCTCATTTTGCAAGCTTAGAACAAGAAGGATGAATCCATTTGACCATTTCGGCCAGTTGAAGAGTATGGAATAGTCGAGTCGGTGTTTGTGTATAGCATCTATTCTAATGAAGTACAAAACTCATTTACAGTTGAACTTGGAAGGAAAAATTGAACTTGTTGTCACCGAGGTCCAGAAAGCTCCATTGCTTCGATTATAAATGAAGATTCTTGATGAGCATCACTGTTAATTCTGGAAAAACTAGAAGCCCTTGCCTCACAAAGGTTGGTTCCACTTTGTGAATCCTCTGTATATCCTGACTGCTCAACAAGACCTTCCAAGACCTTCAAAACTTCCGACATCTTTGGCCGGAGGTTGGGATGCGACTGAGTACACTGCAGAGCCACCTCTACTACTTTCTCCAGCTGTAGTGCATTGAAGCATTCCCTTAGATCCCTATCTACTAGCATTTCCAGCCTCTTCTCCTCATGCAATGTTCTAACCTGAATTGTTCAACTAATATTTAGATGCAAAAACTGATGCCCAAATGCAAGATAAAACATTATCTTATGCAGCTTCGACACTTACAGAAGGGATGAGAGACAATTTAATTTTTATGGAGTTGCTTTGGAGGAATCTATCTCATAAAGACAAAAAAATATATACTAAACTACGTGAAGAAAGAATAAAATCTTATACAAATTGAAAATTGGAAGAAACTTATGTACCGGACCACTTGGAAAAAAATCCAAAATACGGGCAAAGAAAAGTGTAACTCATGCACCTCATTAATCAGTAAACTATGCAGTAAGACCAAAGACATTTCACATGATTCTGCCATGACTATAACAAATATACTGAAAATAAAAAATCTACTCACCCAGTCAAGAATCATCCCTTTCTGAACTTGACCATTTCCACCATCTAATGTCTTTTGCCCTGTTATGAGTTCCAACAGTAGTATGCCAAATCCAAAAACGTCTGTTTTTTCAGAAGATTGTCCAGTCGAAAGATACTCTGGGGCAATGTGTCCTACTGTGCCACGAACTGCAGTAGTGACGTGTGAATCCCTCTGGTCTAACAGCTTAGCAAGACCAAAATCCCCAACTACAGCTTCAAAACTTTCGTCAAGCAAAATGTTTGCAGCTTTGACATCCCTGTGAATTATTCTTGGATTACACTGTTCATGCAAGTATAGAAGCCCGCGGGCAGCTCCAACCGCTATCCTCATTCGTCTGTTCCAATCCAAAGTGGGCTTTTCTCGACGAGTGTCTACCAATAAGAGGCAAGCATTTAGGAATCAGCAAGAGGAATAAGAGAAAAGCTGCAGTTTGGTATAGCTTTGATTGAAACAAGAGCGCATAGATGATATAGATTCCAAGTCCAGGGAATTCAAGATTGAAACCATGAATGAGATATTGTTAACTGACCAATTGTTAAACCGCATGCATTTTGAAAATGTGATGCAACAACAAAACTTAAAGGTTTCTACATTGATAACGACTTTTTCGTACCATAAAACTGATATTCAAAAAGGCTTTAAATGAAACCGCATGAGATATCTATTACGTGTTTCCTCTAGAATAATTCAAATCGTTATCTTAGGGATGATCATTTTCTGAAATAATTTTCAAGGGGAAAAAAGATTCTCACTCACTGAAAAGATCAGTAACTAAAAGGTTGAGCTTTCCTCAAATATTACAAATTACAGTTGAGAAGCACCATTTTGAACAAGTTCTTTCACAGAGAGAGAGAGAGAGAGTGAGATAAGCACAGCAAGCCAATATGGAACACACCTCTCAAGCGGTCAGCAACACTCCCATTTGGCATATAAGGATAAACTAGCAACCTTTCATCAGAGGACATACAAAATCCATACAAGCGTAAGAGATTTCGATGCAGAGCCAAGCCAATCATTTCAACTTCAGTTTGAAACTGCACTTCTCCCGTGTAATTTGGATCTTTCAGCCTCTTGACAGCAACCACTGACCTATTCGGAAGATATCCAATATAAACCACTCCAAATCCACCTTGCCCTATGATGTTTTTGGGACTAAAATTTCCGGTGGCATTTTGCAGTTCACGAAACGTAAACCTCTTGAGTTGACTAATATCAAATTCATAATCTTGCTGCACTGAAAATATCAATTTATGAGCAAATTTGAATCCTCATAGCTTCTTACAATCCCAGTCATCTACTTGCTTGATGGAAAATGCCTTAGTTTAGGAAGTACCATAAGATGTAAAGAGAAGCCGAGATCTGTTCCAATGCACCCAACAGACAAGCAGCATCACAGAAACCACAAATGCACAACTGATGCTAACAGCAACAGAAAGCACCCACTGATGATGACTACCGACTTTCTTAAATAAACCTGTATCTGAAATTAAATTATCATGCATATGCATCCATATCGATTCAAGAAATCACTGGCAAAATGTGTTTGACAGTTTGCATCAACAGACCATTTATCGGTTGTGAAACACCCATGCAAACTTGTGTTGATGAAGAAGTGCAAAGAAAGTTATTCCCTGCAATACTGCAATGAAAAACATGAAAACCGTCAAACAGCCAAAATATCATATCAGGAAGAATTTCAAAAAAAATTATTTTTTTGAACCGTCAACAAAAAATGAAGAAAGCATTCTTGCCAGTGTAAAAAAAATAAAAATTATCAACTGCTTAGCACAACATGCTACGCTAGATTTTTTTTCCCTCTTGGAGGAGGATTGGCCCTTTCTGCCATTAATAAGCCTTCCTACTGGGGAGCGCAAAGAGAAGGGCTTTGATGGATGAGCTCAACATTCTGGGATATATACATAGATTTTCTAGTAAGGAGATTGCATAAATATACATACATAAATACATATATATATATATTGCTACTATATTGGTTTAGCACTAACATCATTTTTCTTGTTTAATTATTTCTGATAAAATAACACAGATGCGTTCAAAACAAACTCCCCAAATGATGGTTCAATGCATAGGATCACTTGCATATCAGAAACTAAGTAAAATCAGTAAAAACAAATTATGAAGCCAAAAGAGGACCTTATATAAAGGCAATAGAATGGCATGATCTTAAAATATTGTGTTGGAGCAGGTGAAATAGCTCAACTAGTATGTAAGCCCGCACCTAAAATAAGTCCATTGTTAGGTGTTTGTTCTTGACAAATTGATCAGCCATTGATGTAGGACAGTGTCACTTGATAAAATAACTTGGCATAAAAGCAGTAACTATGGACTGGAAATATAATAGTCTTTATTGTTAAAAAAAAATTCCTCTTTTCACGAAACACCTCACCTGTAGCCTTTCGCTAGTATTTTTGGAGTGGGACCGCTGAGATTATTAAATGATAAATCCCTATGAATACAGTGAAAAATGATTAAAATCCTTTTAAGAAAGTTATGAGAGAAAGCGTAATTGAAATCTGATGGAACACATACAAGTATGAAAGACCTGTGAGATTAGAAACAGTTTTGGGAATCTGGCCCGATAACTTATTTCTACTGAGCTGCCTGGAATTTTTGCATGGGAGAGGTTTAGAGAACATATGTTTAGAGAGAACAAAATATTAAAATGAATAGGAATACAGGTGCCTACATTATGAGAATACTCACAAGTAACTTAGATGCGTTAGAGACCCCAAAGAGTCTGGAATTTCTCCATCAAACTGGTTACCCGAGAGGTCAAGAGTCTGAAGCTCTGAAAGCTTTCCTATGTCGGGTGGGATGGGACCAGATAACTGATTGTTCCGCAATAACCTGCAGCAAGAAATAGAAAAAATCAATTGGTGAATGCAACATTTATTCCATCCTTTTCGCAGCTACACAACAAAAGATTTGCACAATAATTTCAGTTCATCAAGCAACTAATAGAAAAGAACACCTTTTATATCATAAGCTTGTGAAATCACCAATTGTCTCAAAAGCTTACGTTGATGGCCGGAAGAGATAGATTTTGTTTTACATCTTAACACCCCCTCAATGAGTAAATCCAACATGTGAAATATTTAATTAAATGGAGTAAAGTGTAAAGTTAACGTTCGAACTTAAGACCTCTACTCTAATACCATGTGAAATCACCGTTTGCCCTAAACATAAAAATTGATGGGAAGATGTAGATTTTATTATTTATTTTATATCTTAACAAAGCCTCCAATGAACTGTGAACATGATCATCTGTACATAAGACCTACTACCATTATTTCTAGAAAAACCAGGTCTCCTAGCCTACATTAAACACCTCATAGCGCATTTACCGCGAGCATTGCATCAACATTTACAATCTAAAAGATGATCCAACATGGTCGGGAATATTACATTGTGAGAATTCATTCTTGCCTTGGTTACTGAAACCAATAATTGAAGGTCCCAAATCACTGAATCAGCCATATTGAAAAATATTAAGTTAAAATATATAAGTGAAAATTAATAGCTTATTGAACTATAACCAAGTAGGCAATAGAAATAGACAATCTGTTGGTGCCATGAATCAGCAGAATGCCAAGAACTCTTACATTGCCCGAAGATGACTCAAGTTCCCAACACTTGGCGAAAACGTTCCCGATAAGCCCATATTGGCCATCTCACTACCATCATCAATAGAAAACAAGTAACATTAGAAACGCATTTAAGATTTTAAACAGACATCCTAACCAATAAAACCCTTCACACTGAAAAGTAACGGAACTCCCTCCCCAAAACAGAAGAAGACATACAGACCGAAAAAAAAGCAATGAGCAATTTTTTACTTCCATACCCACTCTTAAGCTGCCAAGAAAGCCAAAGGGGGTAAAAACAAGAAGACATATAGCCGTTTTCAATTCTTCAGTTCAGTTCCCAAATGTCAAAATCAGGGTATACTTTATATAACAAGCCTTCTTTTTAACTATGGTGGTAAGTATCCGCCTTTATGTAGCCAAGGTCAAAGGTTCAAATTATGGTAGAGAAAAGAAGGAAAGGCATGACGTATAAACACACCACATTTTCTTATTTGAAATTTTCTCGGTGACTAAACAGGAGCAATAATGTGATGGCAGAATGGGGAACACTCACAGGGAAACAACGAAACCTTCGGCAGAGCAAGCGATCATGTTCCACGTGCAAGGATCAACAGAGTTAATATCCCACCCAGCCATCACATGCAACTCGTCCTTGATCTTACTCTTCACCGCCATCAGAGCAGCCACTGCTTCATCCAAAAATGACAGATTCAGCACAAACGACACAGATAAAAAGAAAAGATATCAATGCACGAATATCAAGAGAAGAAAAAAGCAAGGCATCCCGCATGTATTTGTTTCTTGAAGACCCGCGTGGGACATACCCTCATAGCTAACACCCTTGGGTGAAAGAAGACTGTCGGTATCAGCGGCAATCATTGGCATCCAAAAGAAGTTAAGAAGGAAGAAATACCCAAAACCCAGCATTACACATTCCATGGAAAAAAACTGCAAAAGTTAAAGAAACGCACAAACTTTCAGTTCCGAAAAACTTTCCTGGTATCTTAGTACTGGCGTTTCCAGAGTCTTTAGAGTTCAGACTGACAGTATAATACTATGATCCAAAAGTTCATCCTCCATTCATTGAACTTCGAATGGGGGAACCCTTTCTGGAATCTCGCTTGCCTGGGGAAGCTAACAATTTTTTTATTGTTTTCAATCGAAGGGATAGTAGTTGTCTAATTGTGAGGAGCTCGAGATTTGGGAAGTGGACGGGGGTTGTCGGCTGGTTTTTTCAGTTTAAAATGCGGTTGATTTTGTGTTGTTGGGTTGAACGGTTGGTTTCTGGTCTAGATGTGCGTGGGCATGTTTAAGCCGTTTGATTCTTTGACTTTGACTAGGAATGGGCCCAGCTGTAACGTGGCTCGAGTCTGGGATTGTTCAACGTTCGTCATGGCGCCAAGTTTGGTATACGTTGCCGTTGTTTTGGACTTTTAGGGTGAGGCACAGTTCTGCAACCACGACGTCGTTTTCGTTTGTTCTTTGCTATTTTATCTTTTCATGTCTTTTCCTCCACTGCAGTTCTTAAATAATGTAAGGTAATCGATTTCATATGATATCCTATTCCTCGAAGTTTAAAAAAGTCAATCTGCTTTTAACCTATTTAATTTTGTTTTTTTAAAAGTAATTTAAGTTTGGTTTCTCTCGAGATTTTATATTATTTTACGTTTTAAAATTATAAAAAATATATAAAATAAATTATTATATTTTTAAGTCAATTTATACACTATTAATGTTAAAATTTAAAATTTAAATTTATCTTCTAAATTAAATTATAACACGTACTCTACCACGAATACGTTGTCTGAGTTTGATTTACATTTGTTAAAATTTGGAAGGAGACATTTTATTTAAAAAATGAAGAGACAAAATTGCTTGAACTGAAAAAATAAATTAATTTATCCATAAATCTTTCTAATTTTATACATTCACTTTGAAACATGATGATGATGTCTCTTAGGATCCTTGATGGATGCCAATTTTCAACTGAGAACAATATGAAAAAATTTATGTTGTAATTCACTTCAACACGATAGTCCTTCAGCGATATAGAACCCAGGAAAGGAATCAATGCATAGAACAAGCAAAAATAATACTGCACACAGAACAATAGCATTTTAATTCGTACAAACAGTAGGTAGCATCTTTAGCCTGCAAATATAATTCAACCAAAAAAACATCCACCAAAGAACTAAGGGAAGCAACATGCAAATAAAACCAATATCCAACAACCAACTGCAAGACCGCCCCCACCTTTTGTTCAGCCACTCTATTAGGGGCTTTCTTCCTAGCTATATAGATACACTTTCCCCTGGCATTTCCTCTGCTAGAAGCTTTCTGATCACCATCTCCAGCTATCTGAACTATCAAACATGTACAGAAACAAAATGGAAAGGAGGTTTGGAAGGAGTAGGTCGTGGGAGGGATAGCGACAAAATCGTAGAAACGAACTCATCAAGTGCAGTTATCCAGACACTTGTGTATCTACGTGTCTTGGTAGGGCAAGAGCAAGATATGATATACTGGTTCAGGCCTCAATGCATGGTGATACCAACACAAAGATAGTACCTCCTTGCATCACACATTAAGTGGAAGATAAAACATTCCCATATAACTTTCCTCACTTATGTGCCGGCTGGATGCAAAAAATCTAGACCCATTTGGCGTTTCACATGCTCTGGTATCAACCTATTCACAAGCTCTGGAGAAGCTCCTGACAACTGTAATCACCAATAGAGAAATCAGGAAAACCATTTGTTGCAAATTAAACATTCAAACTGAATAGTTGCTGAACATCCCAATCATCCAATAAGTCAACGTTATCGCATGTTCCTACCACCTATAAATAATGTCTACAACATTTAGGAAAAATGTCATAAAGAATGTGGGCATTTTGCAACATAACTTAAAGCCACATCCATACATACATACTAACAGGCACATAAAACAATTAACTCTCTCTTAGATGTGACATGCAAGAATAAACATACATTAATGCTTTATACCTCAGTATTTGGCCATTAAAAATTCCATAATTAGGTATCAATTTGAATCCAACCACTACCACTAATGGACAAGCATATTCCACGAAAATAGGCAAAAAAGAATACTCATACTTCCTGTTTAAAGTTGAAAAGCGGTGGTAATGGGCGACCATTTGGTAGGCGAGCATTGGGTTCTCGGAGTTCATCGAAGAAAGGGTGTGCACATGCTTCTAGCTGTGATAACAAAGAAGCTCTAAGTCAAAAAGGAGATTGATCACACACACCCCCACACAAACACACATCTAAAGCCAAGTCCATACACTTGAACATAACACACATTTCCACAATACAATAAAATAACAGAACTCAGACCCCAAATAATCTATTGGAATTTACCATGACTAACTTCTTATCACATTGGCTACACCAAAATTAAATGTAGTCATATTTCCACATAAAAGTAATGGCAGAAATGAACTCACTGCTGTGCAGCGAAGACTGGGCGAGTATTGCAGCAGTCGTGAAGCCAGATCAATTGCTTCTGGAGGCATCCTTTTATGGAAAACCTAAATCCAGAAGTTTAAAAGTTAGCTGTAATTTACTACAATGTGTTATATTGAAGAAGGAAAAACATAACTGGTAGTAGAGTAATTAAGTTAATTTTTGCATCATCTAAGAGCTTTAGGTAAACAAACCTCATAAGTATACCTAATTCAAACAAGAACGGCATATAATCACCAAAAAACTCAAATGAAAATGGCAGATGATGCCTCTATATATCAACTTAATCTGATGAAAATTTATTAATTGGATGGAAATAAAGTGCAAACCTTGTGCCAAGGATGTGCTTTTATCTGTGGAAACCTAAAATCAGTATAATTTGGATTCATGCAACGAATTTCTTCACGAGTTGGTGTACCAAGAACCTGTATGATAAAACATAAGAAGTTGACACATGATCTCAAGAATCGCATGCATAAAAGCATAGATAATAAAACCGAACCTTGATAATTTCTACTAGCTGGTCAACTGCATTTTCTCCAGGGAAAAGTGGCTACAAAAATAACAAAGTAGGTCAGGGAAGACCTACCCTCAATTGAAAGGGGAAAAAACCAACCTTGCAAAGACTGCTGGAAAGTTCAATTAAATTTTTTAGGAAGAAAAGGGGAAGAAGAAGAAGAAGCTAACCTGCCCCAGAAGAAGCTCTGCAAGGACACAACCAGCTGACCAAATATCAATTGAGGTCGTATATTCTGTGGCACCAAATATAAGTTCGGGAGCTCGGTAGAATCGTGAACATATGTATGATATGTTAGCTTCGCCTTTCACCTAATCACAGGTAAATTTGGGGTGAATGGCAGAAACATTACATTCGAGAATAGACCAAATAAAAAACGGCATATTCTCTAGAAAAACTCTATTCGCAAGCTCATATTTTGACACAGTAAAACACACCAGTGATGTGGAGGATATAGAAACATGCTACGTCAATTAATAAATAGAGTTTTGACTTTTTTATAACTAGTTGAGGTACTACAACAAGTGGCGTGTTAACACACCAGGCTTGCAAGTCGCATGACTCTATTCTCTATCATAACATTATAAGCAATCACAAATCAATGTCTTCCGAGAACAAACAACCAAAAGTAAGCTAAGCATGAAGCTTAAAGACAAAACTCCACTTGCACCCTTAAACATAGGCACCCCCCTCCCTTCTCTCGACCAAGAAAAGAGACAACCTGAGGGGAAACAAAAATGAATCTTTTTCTAATTGTTGATAAATGTCATGGCTGATAAACCTCCCCTTCCAAAGATCAACCAAAAATAAATTAAAAGATAACATTGTTAATATAAAGCACTGTCAACCTACTCTGGCTGCCATGTAAATGGTACATTGTAGTACAAAATAAATATATATATATATATATATTAGTAGAAAATTTTCCACAAATAAACCATGCAATCTGACATAAACTGAATTAGAGACAACAAAATATATCGCTTAGTAGTTACACTATTCTCAACAATATCTAAGCCATAACCTAAACTGCAGTCACTGCAAATAAAGTTGAAACGGACAAACACATTATAGCATAATAGGCCACAATTTTAAAAATCAATCAAAAAACAGACAAATGACATGAATGTTGTAGCTTTTTATGAGAATAATAAGTTAGCATCCAGTTGAAATCCTAGACACCTGGATTCCTAGAGCATAAATCATTGGTCAGCAGGAAAATTAAAATGCATGGGAACCAGAGGAAACATGTGAAACTTTGCGAATGAGAGGTCAACATACTAGCATTTTTGCACTTCCAAAATCGCAAAGCTTAACCTGGTGAGTGAGAGGATCAACCTGTAGCCAGTCATGAATAGTTAATTAAACCAGTCACATCATTCTATTTTTATTATTCTATTTTAAAAAGGCAACAGTTAAGAAATTTTGTTGTTCATTTTTTTTTTCTAGCAACAGTCTAATTATAGTTCGTTTAGACACTTGGAGTATCTCAAAATTTTGTGAATAGTAATGAAATAGTTTGAATTAAGATGTTTTATTGGGTTTTGGAAAATGAGCGAGAAAAAGATGAATATAAATATTATAAAGTAAAAAATTGTTTGAATATAATTTTTTAATATTACTTTGTTTTGAAATTTGAAAAAGTTGAATTGATTTTTGTGTTTTGTTTTGAAGTTTGTAAAAGTTATATTGGTTTTTGTGTTTAGATAATGATTAAGTAATGATTAGATGAAAAAAGTTGAAGATTTGAAATTGAAAAATATTTTTTGTTTGAATGATAGTTAGGAATGAAATTATGAGAAGTTCTGAGAATTTTGAGAATTTCACATCTCATCTCTGTGTTGAAACGTCCCTAACTTTTGTTGCCATTTAAAATAAGAGAAGAGCATACCAAAAGATTTTGAGGCTTCAAATCCCTATGGCAAACTCCAGGAACCGTGTGTATATAAGCCAGCCCCCTAAAAATCTGGAAGCAACCCAGTTAATACCAGGAAGAATGTGATTAAGACAACATCATAAAAAACCATTATATATACCTGGTACAAGTAAAGTTTCACAAAGATGAGTGGCATTCTCTGATTTGCGCTGCTGTAATGCTTCAATACCCGATACATGGTCTCCGGGACATATTCCATAACAAGGTTCAGAAAAAGTTCATTCTTACTAGTTGTGGAAAAAAAACAATGCTTCAGAGAAATCACATTTGGATGATCCATCACACGCATTAACTGCAGTTCACGATTCTTATATCTTCTGTCCTGCAAAACCTTCTTTATAGCCACAGTCTCACCAGTTTCCAAGCATTTTGCCTAAGAAGACAGAAATATCAGGAAAATAACATGTTAGGGAGGGAGAGAGATAGAGAGAGAGCTGCAAAGGCTACATTAGTATACCTGGAAAACAATTCCAAATGAGCCAGTCCCCACAACACGCTCTGCCATGTAACTAATTGTCTGCAATGAGAATTCACCAAAGGCATTAACTTCATGAGTTTTAACAGTCTAAATCTCCAAAATTGTTCAATACTGTTGTAATAATTTATTTTTTATAAATAACATCCATATTTGTAATAATTAAAGCAGTAACAGTAGATTTAGTAATGTATATGAAAAAGGAGAGCAACAAAATAGGTATTTGCGAAAATGCTTACTTGCTTAGGTTCTCCATTTTTTCCTCCAATCGTAGTGGAAATGATGTGCCCCGTCGGATCATTTCCGTCAACAACAGCACCAGATATTTCCTGCGAAATACATCACGATGAGGCTTAAGTATTTTAAGGAAAATTTCAAATTAGCAGGTGTCATCGGCAACACGAGCACCGAAGGCTGGGAAAGAAAAGAAACGAAGTAACTCAATACTTCATGAGCATATTATCAGCTTAGACTACTAGAAATGGAGTCTGCAAAAATACAGGTAGGAAAAAATTACATAAAACAGATAAAGAAGCGGATCAAACCACTGAGCTCATTAAACAATCTTGCCAAAACAAAATGACTACCTTCCCAAAACAATAAGCAAAAGCACTCGAAACTCTACTAAAAACCGAGGCAGCTACCAATTAAGCTTGATCCAATGGAAAACCGTGTTCAAAAATACAAATTAAACCTCAACTGTTCGAGGAACCCAAAGTTTAACCCATCTAAACCAATAGAAGAGCTGATTACGTTGATCTAAAGGGGAATTCAGCTAAATCGACAAAATCAAGCTCAGAAAAATGATAATAAAGTAAAACCAAAAAATATTCTAGATGCTAGAGACAGATCGGAGAGGCGTACAAAATCCAAAAAATGGGTCCTTCTCAGAAATCAGAAGCAGAAAGAAAAAAGATCTGGCCATGCGAAGCACTCGCTTCGATGTCAGATCAAACCAACAAGATCCCTCTCTGAGTCTCCCTACAGATCAGCGACCGAGATCACCGCAAACCCTACCACGCCGTTCAGTTGTTGGGAAAACAAAGAAAAAAAAAGATTTCCAGAAACCCAGATCCCGCATTTCTCACTCAAAACTCTCCTACCAACAACAAACCAGCTTATCCTCCGGTTTTTCTCAAACCCAAACGATCAAAATAAAAGAATTTTTCTTTGTACCGGGGAATTCGAAACGACGAGTACCTTATCGTCGGCCATGTCCGGACGTAGAAGACGGAATATTCTTGTAAGCTCTCAGTCGATGAAGATGATATGGAAGAAGATCATTGTGTGGAGGAGGAGGAGGCCCCGGCGAGAGACACCAACAAGCCCATGTGATTCCCACCTTCTTTTTTTCCTCGTAACTCTTTTCTTCTTTGCTGTTGGGGGCAGAACAAAGCAAAGGGCCCTACTGTTTGACGAAATTACGAGATTGGACTTTGAATATTGGACTCATCGCCGACGTCAAGATGACTGGCCAACCATATCTTTCCATTTCTACTTTTCTTCTTTCCTCCGCAAAGAAATACAAAAACAAAACATGTCATGTACGACTACAGTCCTAATAAGGTAATTTTTTATTTTTTGATAGAAGTCCTAATGAGGTAATTGAATTGACTAATGAAACAGAAATTTAAATAAATAAATAAATATTTAAAATATTTATACGATTATTCTTTAAAGTAATGTCAGTAAAGTGTGTTAAATATTACGTAATTATTTTAAAAAATATATATTATTAAAATATTAATTTTTTTATATAATTCTCATATTTATTTTTTTAAAAAAATTATATAATGTTTGTGTAATCCACAATTATAAATATTTTTTTTTTATCTTTATTATTTTATATTGAATTTGAGATGAATTATGAGTACCTCTTTCTAAATAAAATGAATTTCAGTTGTAGCGGGAATGGATTATTTGTTCTATTCATAACATGATATTCATTTAATATAAAATATAAGATACTTTAATAATTCTATTTATTATCATGTGTAGATACTATTCATGTCAATGATGGTACGTGGGTCTCATGCACCAATAATGAGGCATGCCAAAAGACCCCATTTGATAAAGCAAAATGTTGATATCCTTGCCGAGGGACTGGTGAGAACAACACAATAATTAATGGAGGAAGGTAGATCAAACAATACAAATTTTGATGGGAAAAAAAAATAGCAAGAAGAGAGGAAGACTAGAAGAGCAAAGAGGCAAATGAAAGGAGCCTAGAATAAGGGAAATGAAGAAGAGATGAGGAGGTCCTTAGAGCTTGCCAACAGTCAAAAAGTTCGGGAGATAAAATTCTCAACGAATTGATTTGAGGGTGAGTTTGGTTATCAAATTCATCTCAACTCATCTCAAATCATCATTACAACTTTTTCAAATCTCAATATAAAATATAATAAATAATTCAACTTTTTCAAATCCCAAAATAATAATAATATTAAAAAATAATATTCTAACAATATTTTATCATCTCAACTCAACTCAACTCAACTCATTTCAATATTCAACTTAGTTTTGTAGTTATTTTTCTCGTTAGGTTATTTTATTCTCAAGTTAGTATGTAGAATATATCATTCACGTTACTTAAATAATAAGATTTGATTTGTAAAATTAATTTTATATTTTATATTCTAAATCAAATTATCTCATATAAGCACTTTACTAGAAGTTATCCATACTGACTTATAAATATAATTTTTTTTCCTAAAAAAATAAGCAAGAACTATATCATATTAACCCACTTAACAAAAGAAGAAGAAAGGACAAAACAAAAAATAGAATAGTAAAATAAATACGAAAAAAAATAGTCACAAAGGTGGAGTTTTTTTTTTTTTTTTTTGTAAGTAACATTGCCCTTTCTCGATCAAAAAGAGGACGTTGAAAATATGCAAGATTTTTGTATTTTCTTGTTCTCATGATCCCCTACCTTTAACATGACAAAAAGCTCCATTAGTCATCAATGGCACGAGAATTTCATGATCAAGTTATAGTGTAGACATCCTACCGCATGGTTTGCCTCTTCTCATATGTGTTTTGCTATGTTCCCAGTGTTCATGGGACAACTATTTGGAGGCTCTTTTGGCCATATATATTTGGAACTGAACAATTCAACATGCTCCTCCAGTCCTCCTGACTTCATTTCCCATATCTAAATCTCGAAAAGCCATTTTAGCATTCGTAATATTTTTATAGCTGGATAGAGTCAATTGTAGGCTGACGATTTTAATATCATGTTAAATTATCAATTATATAAATAGTGTTGTGAAAAACGATGACAATAAAGCAAATATAAGTAAGAAATAATCAATCAATCAATCACACAACACGAATTTACGTAATTCGACGTGTCTACGTTCATGGAGCTGCATATGATTTTATTACATTGAGGAATCACAAGGAACATTGTTTAGGGCGTTTTTACTGTGCACATCATATAACCATAATGTTCAAAAACCATATTTATAGGGTTATACGGCGGAAACTATAATTTTTAATTTTATGTAATATTTGCTCGAGCGGCATGTTGAGCGCGCATTGAACGAACTCTCTATCTGGCCTTCACTTGAGCCATCTGTCGAGCGAGTAACGAGCAAACTCTCTGTTTGGCCTTCGCTCGAGTCATTTGTCAAGCGAGGCTCGAGCAAATTGAGCCAGGCTCCACAAACCCAACAATTCTCCCACTTGGAGATTGGTACAGCCAATACATCACCATTTGTCTCAAAAACGGATATCTTCCACCTCTGCAATTCATACCCCCTGTCTTCAAGTGAGAAAACCAACTGAATTTGCGCACAACTTCAATTTTTCAAGTGTAACACCCTTTGTCAACATATCAGTAGAGTTCTTGCTTCCACAAATCTTCTCATGTGTCAACTGGTCATCATTAGGTAGGGATCGAATGAAATAATACATAATCTGAATATGCTTAGTCCTTGAATGAAATGCAGGATTCTTGGTAAGAAATATGGCACTTTGACTATTGTTGTAAAGAGTGTCATTCTGATTCTTTTTACCCAATTCTTCTAAGAAATCTTGTAGCCAAATCATCACCTTTGAAGCTTTTTACATGACAATATACTCAATTTTTGTAGTAGACAAAAAGACTATCTTTAGTAAGTTAGAACTCCAAGACATGCCAGTACCACCTAGAGTATATACAAAACATGTGGTACTCTTTCTACTATCAGTGTCTCTAGCCAAATCAGCATCAACATAACCCTGTACCTCCAGACTCTCTCCAGTGAAATACAAGCACGCTTCTGAGGAGCCTTTTAGGTACCTCAGAATCCATTTCATAGCCTCTCAATGTTTTTTTCCTAGGTTGATTATGAATCTACTTGCAACTCCTACTGCATGGGCAATGTTTGGTCTTGTGCAAATCATAACATATATAAGTGAATCAATAGTTGAGGCATAAAGAACCGTACTCATGTAGTCATGTTCCTTTTCTGACTTGGATGATTGATTCTTGCTAAGTCCAAAATGACTGCCCAAGGGTGTGCCAACTGGTTTGGCCTTGTCAACATTGAATTTGTTGAGTACATTTTTTACATATTCTGCCTTTGAAAGTCTCAACGTGCCCTTGACTCTGTCTTTGATAATTCTCATGTCAAATATTTGTTTTGCGACTTTCAAATCCTTTATTGCAAACTGCTTTGACATCTGCTTCTTCAAATTATTAATCTCCTTAATGCTGGACCTTGCAATGAACATATCATCCACATACAATAGTAGAATAATATAGAAACTGTTAAAGTGTCTGACATAGCAACAATGGTCTGTCTGACATCTAAAATACTCTGAACTGCACATGAAACTGTCAAACTTCTTGTACCACTGTCTAGGAGCTTGTTTCAAGCCATACAAGCTCTTCTTCAATTTGCAAACTGAACTCTCATTCCCTTGTACTATGAACTCCTCAGGCTAATGCATATATATGTCTTCTTCTAGACTCCATGAAGAAAAACTGTTTTCACATCTAACTGCTCAAGATGCAAATCTTCAGTAGCCACCATTGTCAGTACTAACCTGATTGTCATGATCTTCACTATAGGAGAGAAGATCTCAGGGTAGTCAATACCCATTTTCTACTAAAAGCCTTTCACAACAAGTCTTGCCTTGTATTATTGTCATCATGCTTGGTCTTTACCCGGTACACCCATTTGTTGTGCAACACCTTCTTCCCTGATGGAAGTTATGTTAACTCTCATGTCTGATTCCTTAACAAAGAATTCATCTCATCATTCATAGCAAACTCCCAATTGCTTGAATTTTCATCTTACAATGGTTTCTCATAGCTCTGTGGTTTCTCACCACTTGTCAATAGAATATAATTCAAGATGAGTGAAAATCACTATGAGGGTCAGATAGTCCTGGTAGACCTATGAACTGTAACTGCAGGTGTGGATGGCTCTAGATCTGATTAAGGAATAATAGGACTGGGTGCACTGAGCCCACTCTCTCCGTCATTCACGTCACTGCACTGCACTGTAACCTCTGATAGGTCATTTTCTTCGTCACTCACGTCCCTGCATTGCACTGTAACCTCTGATAGGTCATCCAGACTCAGGAACTCAGATTCCTGAAGAGTTATATCAGTTACTGTATTGGATTTGTTATTGTACATAACTTTCTCATTAAATATCACGTTCCTACTCCTACTGATTTTCCGACTCTGCTCATCCCAGAAACGATAGCCAAATGCCTCATTTCCATAGCCAATAAAATAACATTTTTTTTTTATTTTGCCTCAAGCTTGCTACGAGCATCAGAGTCAACATGAACATAAGAAACACAACCAAAGGTTTTTAGATGATAAAGTTTAACATTTTTTCCGCTCCAAGCCTCCTTAGGCAATCCACACTCTAATGAGACTGATGGCCCTCGATTTATCAGGTAAACAGTAGTGCTAACTGCGTCTGCCCAACATGCAGTCTCATGCTTCTAGTACGCTCATTGATGGTTTTGTTCATGCATTCAACGACACCATTATGTTGTGGGGTCCCGGGAATAGCCTTCTCCATGCTGATACAGTGAACTGCGCAGTACTCTTTAAACCCTCCATCAATGTATTCTTCATTATTTTCAGTCTTCAAACATTTTAACTTTAGGTCTGTCTCTATCTCAACTAGAGTTTTCCACTTTTTGAACACATCAAAAAATAAACCCATATCTTTCTGTTGTGGTTGTCAATGAATGTGACGTAGTACCGAAAGCCTCCAAGAGACGACACTAGAGAAGGCCCTCACAAGTCTGTATGTACAAGTTCCAGCTTTCTTGATCTCAGTGCTCTACCATTTTTCAAGAAACTAACATTTTTCTATTTTTCCAGTATACAGCTCTCACACATGCTCAGATCAACAGACTTTAGTTTTGGTAGCTTGCTTTTTGACAATAGTTCTTTCATGCATTTCTGACTCATATGGCCAACCTTGCAGCGCCACAACTCTGCGATGCTCTCTACAGCGATGGTAGCAATAGTGTCACTTAAATTGGTTGTCATGTACAGAGTATCAGTCTTCTTACCCTGAGCCAGCACCATTTCTCCTCTGCTCCTTTAGTAACCTTCCAGGTGCTATCTGAGAGCACTATTGAATAGCCACAATCGTTGAGATGAGATTTTTCTTCAACTCGGGAATGTGTCTAACATTTTTCAAGGTTCATGCATTTTTGTTAGAGTACAATGTCAACGTCTCTTATTTCCACCACGTTCAGTGCCTCTCTATTAGCCAAGTATACATTCTCGAAGTCATCAGTAACATAGTTCTATATGATCTCTTGATGCGAATACGTGTGAGCCCCTGAATCCAATATCCAGTCATTGACCGAACTATAAACTGCAAGTAGCAGTGCATCATGTACTTATTTAGTTACTATGTTTGCACTATCATTTTCCATCGTTTTCAGATTTTTATAGTTCCTTTTATGTGACCAGTCTTGCCACAGTTTCAGTAAGTTGCATGTTGTCCAATCCTTTACTTGCTTTTGCCCACATTCTTTGATTTTGATCTATCTCTATTTAAGTTCCTGTCATGTGGTCTCCCCCGAGCATCAACATTTAGTGTGGAACTCGACCCTAAGGTCTCGCCGGAATCCCTCATCCGCACCTCCTCAGCCAAAATCAAATCACAAATATCATCATATTTTAGTTTCATTTTTCCGGCATAATTACTAATAGTCATTCTCATGAATTTCCAACTGTTTGGCAGTGATGCCAGAAGTATCAATGCACGAATGTCATTGTCAAACTCAATTTCAACAGAAGATAATTGGTTGGTGATAGTATTGAACTCATTTAGATGTGGGCAACAGACGTACTTTCTACCATATTCAGATTGAATAACTTCTTCATTAAGTGTGCATTGTTATTAGCAGACCGTTTTTCATATATACTTGAAAAGCCGTCATAAGATCTATTGTATGCAACAAATCTCGACAGGGTTAGCCGAATAATGCCTAGAATCTGTCGATCTAACAGACTCCAATTAGCATCTTCCATGTTGTTCGACTTTTTCCCAATAATGGAAGATGAAGTTTCTTCCCATAGAGATAGTCATCTATCTGCATCCTCCAGTATCCAAATTATATGCCATCAAACTTCTCAATCTCAAATATCTTCACTTTTTTCCCAGCCATTGCTTTCCCTTACATCTGAACCTTGGCTCTTTATACCAATTGTTGTGAAAAACAATGATAATAAAGCAAATATAAGTGAGAAATAATCAAGCAATCAATACGCAACACGAATTTACGTGGTTCGAAAACATACCTACGTCCATGGACCTGCAGATGATTTTATTATAATGAGGAATTACAATATACACTATATGGGGCATTTTTACTATGCACATCGTACGACTATAATGTTCAAAAATCATATTTATAGGGTTACACGGAGGAAACCTTAATTTTTAATTTCCTGCGATATTCACTTGAGTATCGTGTCGAGCGCGCATTGAGCGAACTCTTTGCCTAACCTTTGTTCGAGCCATCTATCGAGTGAGTAACGAGCGAATTCTCTACCTGACTTTCGCTCGAGCTATCTGTCAAGCGAGGCTCGAGTGAACTGAGCTAGGTTCCACATACCCAACAAATAGGAATGAAGGTAGCTATTCCCATGAGATTCTGATCTTGATCATTTGCTCCACAGGGTGACCCGTGAGGAGTATAGTTTTGAGGGAGCCAGGGGCCCCGAAGGGAAAGCATGGTTGGCAGGCAAGCCACCACTTCGAGGAGGCTGATCACTAGTAGTCCTACTTTGTCATATATCAAGTAAATAAAATTATTTTACTAATATTTTGTTAATCTATTCACTTAAAATCTTGACATCTAGATCCTTAAGGGCTTGCGTTATCTTAAATCTGCACAAATTATTTTCCTTCCTCAAATGTTCATTTCTTTCCTTTTCCCAGTGAAGTTGAAAGAAAATAAGGTAGTTTATATCTTCTTCTTCTTCTTCTTCTTTTTTTTTTTGAATAATAAGGTAGTTTATAAGAGCAAACTCAAGAGGATGTGTTCGTACTTCATACACGGTACGAACTCAGAAGATTTGCAAGGCATATAAGGAACAGTCTTGGGCATGAAGAACTAGTTGTCCATGACAGTCTACACCCCAGCTTCTAAAAACTGAATTTTGTTGTGGCTGTTCTATCCATATACTGGGTTGTTACTGCAGTTTGTTTAAGCTGGCAGGTGCCTCTCGTTGTCCATAGCTGGCCATCTCGACCTGACCGTCGGTGAAGCCAAACTTGCATGCGGCCAGCCTCACTATCACAGAGTAGGATTGGATAAGATCATCTTCGAATGACTCCAAATTGTTGTTGAAGTCATGCAAATATGTTCTTTATAAGAGATAAGAGCACTAAGACCTTTATCAGGCACATCCGACTGATTCTCGAATTAATATATAGTAATACCAAATAGTTTTGTCTTGTATGATATTGTAATGAGTGATAAATCAAAATGACAATGATTCTCCCGACAATGTCCGGCCAGAGTTTTGTCTGTCCTGTTAGTGCCAATATATAGACACGATGCATTGCCAAGGGAAAAGAAAAAGAACGCTCGACATTCCAAATCAAAGTCGGGAGGACCATATCAAATTCTCTGCTTGGAAATTTCTTGAATTTTCTTCCTCTTTGCTCTCTCCTCGTACAATTTTAATTTGGAAATGGAGACCCAGAGGGCGCAAAACCGACGTTTGTTCTGGTTGGTGACCAGTAGCTGTTTCAAATATGATTCTTGTTTTAAAAGGTTAGTTCCAAAAGTTTTGTTTGGTTTTTCGTTAATCGCTTGCTTTTCACTCATCTATTTATGTATATTACTATCACCCACTTCTTAGCTTCGGTTTGAATGCATTCTTGGGTGTGCTTGATCTATCAAGTATCTTTTTTTTTTCTTGATTTCAATACATGCCACCATATCCTGAAATTGAATCTGCCTCATATAACCTAATGGGTTGGTGGGTCGGTTTTAGAAAGAAAAAGAGAGAAAGCGCTCCTAGAAGTTGAGGTTGGTGCTGGTTTAAAAATTTGCTTCTAATCCTTATTTTAAAGGTCATTATCTTTTATAGGCTTGATTAATGGCTATTTTTGTTGATTTTTTTCAAATGAGAGTGGCGGTTGTGGTGCCAGGTTACTATTCTGGGTATTTGAAGTTTTAGCCAGAGGAAATGGTCTAATGGGGAAGCAAGGTTCCCCAAGAAGAGTCAGTGTCCTGAATTTCAAAATGCTGACTTATTTTTAGGAATGGAGGAATATAGCTTAAGAGGTCCAGAAACTTTACCAGGAAGTGATCCTTCTATTGGAAGGAGAATCTCATGGGGAGATAGCCATTGTAATTCCAAAACTGTATTACTTCATGGATTGAAGCATGATTCTGCAAAGTATACTGTTTGTAAGGGAGTCTATGTGCGGAGAAGGTATTCATGGCTGTGAAAGCACGTGAAGTCAATTGCTTTTATGGTTGGGTGATGAGTTTCATTCTCCTGCTTCATTCCCTCATGATGTCCATTTTCTAATTGGGAAACCTTCAGAATCACACAGCCCAAAGAAACTCTAGTGGGCTCAAGGTAAATATATCATGTTGCAATACTAGATGCCCTACCCTTGAACTAGGTAGTGATGTTATTTCTGGTCTAGACTCTACAACTAAGTTGAAACTCAAGAAATGGAATTGGAATAGACCAAAAATGTAGCTATTTGAATTTTGGTGAAAATCAGGTTTTACTCCATTGCTTCTTATTGGAGAAGTTTATTATTTCATTCTTATATATATATATATATATATAATTCACTTTTTTATTCTTGGTTTCATTGTTAGTCTGCAGCCATTGCTGGTGATTGAGTTGAGTGTCTTATTCTTTTGCTTTTATTTATATTTCTTCTTGTTGCTAAGTGCTCCAGTCATATGCTATTTAGCATAATTTTATAACTCGTTTTCCTACTGAAATTCCATAGTAGGTGATATATGCACATTATTGATGGATATTTATTGCTTCTGTAATAAGTCCCCGAGTGTAACATTTACCCTTTAGTTTGTCGAGTAGGCTGTGGATGAAAGTCATTGATGTATATGTTTTTCTCTCTCTTTGCACCACTTGGAATTGATGTTTACATGGGCTGTGGATGCATGTTTATCGATTTTAGCTGCTACCGGTCATAGGCATTATGCATTTGGGTGTGCTTTATGTGAATTTGTATCCTTAGTCATTTGCAAGAATTTCTCTTATAATGTGCAAATCCTAATTAATTATCAATTTTGTAATTGGAATGATGTTCTGATATTTACTACATCTATTTTTCAAAGGAGGAAGATACGGGTGCCTACACCTATGAAGAAAAAATATTGATACAGATGTATGACCGACTTTTAAACTTGGCAACCATTGCTCTTACACAGGTTAGCTGCATAAACTCTATTTTTGGTACATATATTATTAGCTTGTCAAATTAGTTGAATTTCTTTTATCCCAATATCTAAGATCATAGCCATGTTTTAGAAAGAGTTTAAGCAACAAACGTCAAGGCTCTGGGAGGAACCATATTGGAAGGCATCTGCATGGAAACCGTGTGCGAATAAAAAGCTTCCGACCAATCTTGGTATTTAATTTTTATTCCACCTTGATTGATGCATGAGAAATATGCGGTGCTATACAAGTTTTAATATTATTGTCCATGAAAATTTCAATAATAGCTAGTTTCTTAACTTTTATATGTCAAATGATATCCGCTTCAATAATGAAATTATGTACTGTGTAAATTAATCTTAAATTAGTTGCTTTGCTGGACAGGGAAATTTAACAAAAATAATTGCTACATAGTAATCAGTGTAAATGGTGGTCTTAACCAACAACGAGTTACTGTAAGTACCTTAGGCTGCCTTGAGTTTTTATAATTATCCTTCTACGTCAATATTCTGAATGCTAATGAGTTGTTTTTAAGTTTTTTGTACAACCTTGTAATTCCACATAGTGAGAAAAATAAATACACAGGACAGCTTCAACCTTTTAAAACCCAATAGCTCTTTGTTTGAGACTCTTACTCTGTAAATGGTCATAAATCCTGCATTTTTATGAAAAATGTGGGTTTTGACCTGGTGGAAAAGCAATGTACATGATTCACCCACTCACCCATATCTGACACTTGTTAAAGGAGAGATGTGTGTATAGTCGAAAGATAGGGTCATTCATGAAGCAAGGAGTAGTTATTTTGAAAAGTTTTATTATCAGATTATGCTATGTTAACTAGTATCAAGTATGTTAATTTTTTCTACAACTATTATGGGTTCTCTCTGAAGTCTCTCAGGTAATGGATTCATGATGTTGACACATGAAAACTAGGTTTAATCCAGGGGAAGGGAGAATATCCCCAGATGCTGAGTTAAAATTCAGGATGCTTATGTAAGAACAACCTGTGTTATAAACTCAAGGCCAAGTGTTTAAGTTTATTTACTAAACAAAATATGAATTTCTATATAAATTGTTTCTTGCAAATGAGTAAACAATGTGAGATTTGCATTTATATACAGTTCATTTTTTTCTTTTCTTTTCTTTAAAGAAGAAACCAGTTAATGTTAGTTTCTATGCAGCTACGTTTTGGGTGAGCTTATGTTGTACTCTTAATGCAATCTTTTGGTAATGCTTTCCTAAACTAGTAGTAGTGACTGAGCTTTTGGTAATGCTCACAAATTTGTAATGTTGTTGCTTTGGCATCTCTTCCCAATGCAACTTTGGTTCTTCCAAGATTTCTATATAGCAATTTTTGGAATGATCCCAGGTTTGAGATCATAACTCATGTATTTCCTATAAAAAATGAATGCAAATCTGTGAAGATTATTTATGTGGTAATATTGACCTACAAAGCTACAACAATGCAATACTGATTGTGTAAGTCACTAACACCATCGGTTCATTAAAAAACGAATGCAAATATGTGAAGATTATTTATGTGGTAATATGGACCTACAAAGCTACATCAATGCAATACTGATTATTCTGTGAACCGAGGATGGAGGTTGGTAATCATCACAGATGACATGAAGATAAATCAATATATTTTTATCTTTTCATTGTTTACGGCTAATGCGTATCATATCATCATCATTTATATTCACTGATGAATCGTTTCTGAGCATCTGAATGACCTGAACCAATGAACAACATATTTTAAACTATGCTGGATTATACACTCGTTCCTAAATTTCCTGGTTGATCACTTGAGAGGTTTTCCATGACACTGATGGTTTAACTAAAACTCTTAAATTCAATTAGTGTTTATTCAAAAATATTTAATTTTGGGGTGAATGGCAGAAACGTTATCCAAAATATTTAATTTTGGGTCTCACGCTTTGATATTGATTCACCCATTTCATTTGACAAGAGTGTAGCCAATTTGGTGATATTTACCAGGAGGAATATTTTATAAATATTTTGAAGGATGAAATCAATATTGTGAAGGAACTCCCTCCTCATCTGAGATCACTTGACATTGAAGCACTAGGTAGCCTGGTATGCTGCCTTCTAAAATTGTACAACATGAATAAATTGCACCCATTTTGAGAATGCCCTAAAGCTTTTATATTGCTTCTTGAGATTACTGATGCAGACCTTGCGAAGGAGGCAAAGCCTGCTGATTACATCAAAAATATACTTCCTCTCCTATTACAAAATGGAATTGTTCACTTCCTTGGGTTTGGAAATCGACTAGGCTTTGATCCATTGCCTTCTAAACTCCAGGTTATATGAATTCTCCAAAATAATAATATTCTCTTGACCTATTGTGTGGGGTTAATTTATTACATAGTTTTTGCAATTATGACAAGTTATGCTCATCGTTTTGGAGTTGATTTGAGACATCTGAAAATTCTGTTAAGCATTAACTACCGTTTGGATAATGAGTTGAGATGTAAATTGAATAAAATATTGTTAGAATATTAATTTTTAATATTATTATTATTTTGAGATTTGAAAAGGTTGAATTGTTTATTATATTTTATGTAAAAATTTGAGAAAGTTGTAATGATGAGATGAGATGAGATGAAACATTTTTACCATCCAAACGGGGGGGCCCTTAGGCTATGTAGTATATATCATAAAACATGAGTGCACATATACATGAGTACATACATGTTATACATACAAATAACTAGACTTACTCTAAATGCTCTCATCTGTAGGTCTTTTCTTGTCCTATTGCTTATCCCAGGCCAGCTCTTTTAGGCTCCTTAGGTAGACTTATTTACCGAATTTGCAATATGCTTATGTTACAAATTTTGTCTATCTATACATTAATCGCACTATAGCTCATAAGCAGCTCTCCCTTTAATCCGCCTCATTGTGTCTAGTTCAACTTCTGACTATAATTCATCAAAAGAAGATTACTGAGTGGTTAGTGTAAAGTAATTATGGCCAGTGTTCTTCACCACTCTATTTATTCAGATTATATTTAACATCCTAAACTTGTCCTGCATAGTTATCCAATATGCATGATCATGATGTCTTTAAAAATCTTTTAAATATACTTGGAACTTTTGACAGAGATTAAGATGCAAATGTAATTTCCATGCTTTGAAGTTTGTGCCAAAAATCCAACGAGTTGGTTCATTATTGGTCAGAAAAGATAAGAAAATATGATGCTGCACGAAGTATGTTGGACAAAGAATTACTAGGAAACTTCATTCCTGAAAATCCCTCGAATGAGCTGGATGCTGTTAGTGGCCCATCCAAGTACCTTGCTTTACATTGGAGATTTGAAGTGGATATGGTGGCCTATTCCCTCTGTGAATTTGGAGGGGAAGAAAGTGAGAAAAATGAACTTCAAGCCTATAGAGAAATCCATTTTCCTCTGTTTATTGAGCGCTTAAAGAACTCAAGGTATGGTTTCTTAAATTTTTCAAGTTATGCTTTTCTCTAATTTGTTTTTATGAATATCTTTGAGTTGAATGATCTATCTCCCACACTACTTCCTATTTACAGCCCTATTTCTCCAATAGAGTTATGAAAGTTGAGAAGATGTCCATTGACACCGGAAGAAGCAGCGCTTGTTCTAACTGGACTTGGTTTTAAGCGTGGAAGTTACATTTATTTGGCTGGTTCTCATATATATGAAGGAAAATCTGGGATGGATCCCTTCACCAGACTGTATCCCAACTTGGTCACAAAGGAAAACCGTCTCACTCCCCAAGAACTGGCACCGTTTAGAAATTTTTCTTCTCAGGTAAGTTTGTAGCTTTTTATTCTTTCTATTGTAACAATCACATTATCTTACAAATGTATCAAACTTGTTCAAAATTTCACTGGTATCAAATTGTTTTCTTCTCTTGCTAATATTATCCGACATGATGTGGATTTTGTTTGATAAGGAAGTCATAATAAGGGTATTTAAACCAATTTCATAGTTTATCTAGCCTCCTCTTGCTCCCTTGTAGCAATTAGAGAATTAGTAAACAGAAACTGCAAAATTGAAGGAGGGTCTCTTTAGAATTTTATTGTATTTTCCATTGTTCACTCATTTTAAAGTCCACTAGAAAAGTGTAAACTGAATTTCAGAGTTCTAAAATCTCAATATGCCTATGTTGAGGCCTTAAAATGCTAACATTTCATCAGGATGCATGCATTGTAGTTCACAGGAACAGTATTTTTATGTTCCAAATGCTATTTATAAGATGGCTCCCTAGTCCATATGGTAACATAGAATGGAAACGGTTTCAATAATTTTCCTCAATCTAGATTATGTTCCTTATTGCTTAATCTGATTAGCTAATTATCTTAAGCCTAATGGAAAAATGATATGATCTGTAATCATCCACTCAATTTAGCCATGGTGTTACTACTACAACTAAAGAGTTGCTGTGGATGCAGCTAGCTGCGTTGGACTTTATTGCATGTGCAACTGCCGATGTCTTTGCCATGATTGACTCTGGAAGCCAACTTTCATCCCTTGTGTCTGGATTCAAAACCTTCTACGGCGGTGATCATGCCCCTACCTTGCGGCCTAACAAGAAGAGGTTGGCTGCAATTTTGTTGGAGAATGGCACCATTGGATGGAACAGTTTTGAAGACAGAGTGAGAAAGATGATCGAGGAAGGTCAAAGGGTCCGTGTGAGGGGCTTTGGTAGAAGCATTTATCGACAGCCAAGGTGCCAGGAGTGCACGTGCAAGACCCACTAGCATGTCATTTATCTCGACGACTCATGTTAACATTTTCCCCCCCTCATTTATCTGCAACATTGAGATTTTCAACCGACAGTGTAGCAATAGTCACATTTTGTAAATTCTCTTCTCCTTCCCCCTTTGAGAATTCTAAGCATGTAATGAGTATTACAATTTTCAAACTTTTTTGGCTCTTGCACTAATAATGAAGTTGAGCTTCGGGCAGTTGTAGAGGGATTAAAATTCTGCTGGCAGTTGAGTTATTTTTTCATTAATATAGAATGTGATTCTTTGATTGTGGTTTCTTGGTTAGAGAGAGCGTGTACAATGTAGTATTTTTTAGATCAATTGATGAGCTTGTTATATAGTTTTGATTTCTCTATCAAGCATTTATTTAGAGAAGAGAATAAAGTTGCCGATGAATTGGTAAGGGTTGGTGCATTGGGAGAGGATTCTTTGTTTTTAGATGCTGCTCAGTTGCCATGTGAGTTGAGAGGTTTGTACAGATTAGACAAAATGGGTACCACATATGTACGGCGTTGTTTATGATTTTTTAGTATGTTGTTGGGTAGAAAGTTTGGATTGTAAAGGGAGTTTATTTTGTTTTGAAGGATTTTCCTCCGCGAAAAAAAAAAAATGTAATGAGTATTAGAAAAAAAATTATTTTACATTATGACATGTTTAGATGTAGCACATCAAATAGTAGTCCTTTTTTTTTCTATTTTTTCTAATATATTTTGATAAATGTGATTTACAAATTGACATGACTTGATATATTATATTAGATTTATTTTATAATAAAAGGAGTTCTATAATATGATATAACATATCAAATAATGACAATTTAAAATTTATATTTTTTATTAAAACAAATTATATTTTGTTATTTTCCCATCCGCCCACCCCAGCTTCTTCGCTTGGGCAGCACGAGCTACCCTTGCTACACCATGTGGGGGGCATGTTGAGCCTAGGCTCGGCCGCACAATCCCCCGCCCCTGCCCCAATTAACTATCATTTATAATTATATATATAAATATATACATACATATATTTTTAAAAAAATCGTTAATAAAATAACGTCGTTTTAATTTAGATTTTATTTTTTAAAATAATACATGTCGTTTATGGCTAGGTTTCAATTAAACCTAATCCTTCCCTATACTCCCGTCTCTTTCTTTCCCCTCCCTTTCTCTTAGCCGTTCCTGCCTCTCACTGCTCCCAGTCTCTCTCAGAGCATGGTGGTGGTGTCGATCACAGAGCACAGCGGCACGCAAAGGTCAAGTCTCTTCCTCCCTCGAAAATATCTCTCTTTCTCCCCCGTCACTATTCTCTCTCTCTCTCTCTCTCTCATATGATATATATACATTGTTTTGATTTTCTTTTTCGATTTGTTTTTTTTTTCAATTATTTTCCACAGTAGGTAGCAGGGTGTGGGAGGGGGTGCGCCCCCCGCCCGCATGGGGCCCCTAATTGCCAATAATATTGGATATAAGAGCACTGGCCAAATGCTAATGAAATCTAAAATATAGCTAAATTTTGTATAAATAACCTTCATTGGACTAGTTAAATTGACTTTGAGTTATAATAATTCTAGAGGAATTTTCAAAGTTAGAGTCTCAACAATGTCTTTTTCGGTTTTCCCCCTTCTTATTCACAAGTAATTATTGACAATAATTATTGACAATGGACAAATTTTAATTAATATATGGAATGTGTATTTACAAATATATAAAAAAAATTTATTAAAAAAATTTATTATTATTTAGACTTTACAATAAATAGTTCAATGTAGACTAATTTCTTCAATGACTTGAACTTTAACCCATAAGGCATCGAAAAAACCCAATATTTCAAATCCCAATATTCATTGGATGTTCTCTATAATGTTCTCTCATTGGCCCTTTTCTTTTTTCTGGTCATTTATTTGGGGGTCTGTAACGGTTGCTGCGACTTGTCCTTTATTTTCCCCCCTATGCAATGAATCATTTTATATTCCAAATAACCAGTCGAGTTTTATCTTCTTCTTCGTATATATATGTATATCATTTGGGACGTTTGCTGATGTTTTGGGACACAAGACCCCATACATGCCATTTTCGGATATTGAGCTCAAAACCTAAGTACACCAAAAATTAGGTGACTTTCATATCGAAATAATCCGAGTCAGAACTACACTTTGAAGCAATGAAAAAGAGGGAAGGGAAAGCAAACATTCAGAACACATGGATCTTTTTGTTGCACACCACCCCCCCCCACCCCCCTCCCTTCTTTCACTGAAATCGTGATCATCATGTAATTCTTATCAGGAAATGATGCTTTTCCTCTTAACATCCTTCTTTCTTAATAATGAGCACTACAACCACTTCTTCAAGACGGAGGGAAGAAACGGTCGAGATTGAAAGGGAGGGTGTAGAACTCCTCATTACGGCTGTCCCCCTTAAAGTTCCTAAATTTAACCCACCATGGCATTCCCCTGTCTCTGGCACTGTTCTTGTAGTCGAGAGTGTTGTCCAAGAAAATTGCGACTATCAATGCAACAGTCGAGGATGAGAAGAAGATTGTATTAAGGAAATCATCGAACTGCACATCAATAAAAACACAAGAAGTTAAAAGGGAGAGGTTTTTGAAGTTAAATAATACACACCAGTCCAAGCTCAAAGCATTTTTGTTCTAGTTGTTGCAAAAAGTTTCAATCCAATAATAATTTGAAAATACTTTTAGAATTTTTTATGAACTGATTGTACTTTTAGACTGTTATTTCTCTTTCTATGTGGGAAATAAGCTCAAGTAGAGATGAAGAGTCGAACTCACCCATCCAGCACTGGTATGTGCAGGACCATGAAGAGCCTTGCCTGTATATTCCCTAAAATACTCAGGTATGGACAAACCTAAGAAGAAGGAAACACCCGTGATAAAGAGGTTCCTCATCGAATTCATGTTTGTGAACTGCAAAAATGACAGCCCCACCGAAGCTGAAAAAGCAAAAATAGATCAACACTCACAGTGCAGAGACGAGAGGAGGAGACTATAAATTGGTATTAAGAAAGTAAAATCATGATACCCACCAACAAGACCAAACAAAACACAATATACTGCTCCAAATATGGTGAAGGGTATTGATGCAAACAAAGCTCCAAATTTTCCTGCAGGAATCAAGGAATCGGAGTTAAAAAGCGATTATATTAGTCTCAAAAAACGCCATTATATATAGGTAAATATATAACATAATCTGTGACTCACCTAACATAGAGAAGAATATCATAAAACCAGCCGAGATTTGGATAACCCTGCGGCTTCCAACTCGAGTGCTTCCCAGAAGCCCTACATTTTCTCTGTTGTTTCACATAAAGAATAAGTTTAGTTGTCGAATATAAGTGAGGAAGTTAAAAACCACAAAGCAAATAATACTTACACAGAGACTGTTGAGCCAGTCAATGTTCCAAAGAGTCCACTCAGCAGAATCCCAAGTCCCTGCCATCCAATACCACGGCTAAGAATATGAGCTGGTGGTGGTGTAGCGCTTGCTAGACGCGATGCAGCCTTGTAAGCACCAGTTGACTGCAAATGCAAACAACATTACTTTCATGTGTTGCACTTTGATTAACTATGGCTGATGCAAGTAAATACCTCAATCAATGAAACTAGAGCGGCAGCCATCATTCCAAAAGAATGACCAGCGTCAAAGGTAGGAGCACCCCATTGAAGAGGGTATGGGATCTTTATCCTGACAGCAATCAATTTCAAGGTTAAAAAAAAAAAAAAAGCATAAATGGTTGTCCTAATAGTGTCAGGTTTTGGTTTGTTACATTATATGAATATGTATTTGATATGGGATGTAATTTAGCTACGAGAATGTTTAGCTACCAACCATGGAGCAGAAGAAATGAGATTGGCCTGGTCAGTTCTGCAGTTAACTTTGGTTAATTCTGGTCGATGTCTGTATGCGCCACTGGCTGTCAAGAGGTGTGCGTATGCCCATATCACAGTGATTGATATCAGGAGAGCAAACCGCTCTATAATTGGCAGTTGCCTTACTTGAAAATTTTTCAAGTACTGTATAACAAAAAAAAAAAAAAAAAAAACAGACACCGTTATTGAGCATTCTATAGCAAAACCAGACTTGACACAATTAACATGGAAGTATGCAAGCTATTCACTTTGGCATCTCTTATTATTATTATTTACTATGTTTTTCACCAGGATGCTATTACAGTATTCGAACAAGTTTATAAGTCATCTGAAATTTTGTTTTAAACAGTAGTACCTGGGAGAAGATTATAAATAGAATAAGCATGGGAACGCCGATCTCAACACACCGACCAACCTGATAAAAATTAATGATGAAAAAAAAAGTATGAGCGACATTTTCATTATGATTAGGAAATATTGAGGATTAAAAAAGTGGCTGTAATATTCTATGTACTATACCACAGGGAAGCCTCTATCAAACATGCCAAAACCAACCAGCGCAATCACCGGAGCCATTCCAAGAGGGCTAAAAAACCTGAAATGTTAAAAAAATAAAAAATAAATTAATGAGGTTGAAAAATTGATACCTTTTGACTAAAGAGGGTGAAAACTCATTTTATTTGGAGGAAAGTACCTGGAGCAGATGGCCCACATCTGACTAAATCCCAAAATAATTTGTATGCTTGATGCTACTATTAGAGCACCTTGGACTGCTCTCATGGTGTTAAGAAATCTCTAGAAATAAATGCCAAGAGGATTAGTTTTTGGAAACAATTCAAAACACTTCTAAAACGAATGCAGCTAAATAAATCGGCAGAGCTTGTCCTTGCAATTTGTTGATAAGAGTTAAGGCTAATTGAAACATTAATTGCTCAAATATAGGATCATGTTCATAAATACACTTAGACCTGCCAACTTCTACCCTTCACACCAGCACACACGCACACCTTTATTAATCTTGGACCTTTCTATGTTGATTTGACACTCCTTTGATTTGTTTGAACTCCTCAACCATATGTGCCTATCTTGATTTTTGTCCGCTATGATAAAGCCAATTGGGTAAGCGGGAAGTATCCGCCGAAAGAACACGTCTTTTTCACAGATGTTGAGTCCAGCTTGAAGGAAAATAATACAAAACTGAGCTCTGAAAAGTGGTATACAGATTTGGACAAACCTGATGAGGATCGTCAATGCTCATCAAGGACTTATCGTGGATTATGGAAATGATGGGGACCATGAATGCATAAGACCCTCCGATCACGGTTGGCAGCCGGGTTCCAAATAATGTCTGCAGAAGTGTATTAATACCTTCAACAAAAAGTAGAGTCTGAACCACCCTCACTTTATCATCCTGAAGGATCAAAAGAACAAAAAGCCATACCAATTATGAGCACATTTTAGCTGATCATAAATTAAAAATAATAGATAACATGATTTACTTAATTGTGTAATTTCCAACTACGAAAATAAGTGAGATATATATTCAACGAAAATGATAAAACAATCTAAAATATAAACCGATGACTTTGAGAATCCGCTCACATCATTGCCACCCATCAATGGAACAAGGAATGATGGAATCATAACCGCGGTTCCTAAGGCCAAAATGTAGTGCTGGAAACCCAGAGCTATTGCCTCCCCTGTTTTCACAAGCAAAAATGAGAAGGGCCAGAAACAGAGAACATAAAAATGGGCCAGAACTCAGTATATGAATAACCCAATGAAGGGAGAAAAGGAGATTGAAAAACTTGTCATACCCCATGATGGATTTGAGTCAATACAGTACTCTAGACCTTGAAGTTGGTCCATTGGTGGATGGCTTATCTCTTCTGGTTTCGGAGCTTCCATGGCTAAAAACTCTTCTTTAGCTACCAAATCCAAATGGGTGTAAAACAAATGTGTTAGAGAGAAAAGAAAAGAGAGAGAGATCCTCTCGGGGGGTTTTTTGCTTAGCGAGTGCAATGGAACTAAGACAAAACCAATGCAAAAAAAAAAAAGAAAAAAAGAGAGAGAGTCAAATCGTCAATGAAGGTGAAAAGCAGAAAGAAGAAAGCTAATGGAAGATAGAAGCAAAAGCAAGAGATTGAAAGAGAAGTTTAGAGAGAGAGAGATCACAGATGAAGATAGACTGCAAATGGAGTGAGAAAGAGGATGCGCAAAGAAAAAATTGCAATCGTCGTCACACTTTCTGCGTGTGGGTGAGAGAGAGAGAGAGAGAGTGTAGTTACATCTCTATCTCCCTTTGCTTTGCTGTTTATTTATACAAAAGCTCCGTTAACATTTTCATATCCGCAAACTGCCCCTTAAGGAACCTCCAAACTGAATGTTACCGTTGCCTCTCTGTTTCCCATTAAATTTCACAACTCCACTTCTGTAATATAATACTTTCTTTCTTTCTTTCTTTCTTTCTTTCTGCTCCCAATATTTACCAATCCTGGAAGAAGAAAGAAACAAGCAAGCACCTTATCAATTAATAAAAACTCCAATTTTGAATATTTAGAAGAAAACTTCTCCTGAACAGTTATTATTCACTACTTTATATTTATACTTTATGAAAAACAGCTTTACATCTTGTAAAAAATACTTACATATTCTATAAAAAAAAACAAATTGTAAAAATAAAATTATAAAAATAAATAATAACTAATCAATAAAATTACTCTTTTTAAAATATCCTCTTTTTTCCTCTAAATTATTGTATTTTCACCTCAAAAGAATAGAAAGGAAAATGATTGAATCATTTTCCACCTAGTTTCAGGTGGGCTAGGTATCATAATTTCAGTCAACCTCTACTTTTTCACCCTATTTTTTTTTTATTTTTCTTTTTTCTTTTCAACTCTTTGCCCAAATTCTCTTTAATTTGGAGAGGCAATTATAAAGAATCATTAGGGGAGATCATTAAAAGATATGCTAAACTCAATCTAGTGCTTAACATGCTCCATCCTCCATTTAATTTTGATAGGTGATAGACTTGCGAGAGGTAATAAAGGAAATCTATTATATTATTAAAATAAAATCATTACACCCTTTTTTTCTTCTATTTTTCTCAAAAGAATTATTCCGTATTTTTGTTTGGGTTCTAATTATTTTTCTTCTTAAAAAGATTTAAATTTAAAAAAAAAATTAAAAAATTTGATATGCAAAACACATCCTCTATTTAATTGACATGATAATATTTGATTTGTTAAAAAAATTTAAAATTAAAATCTTTTATAAATCAAATTTTTATAACATTGGTATTTTCTCATTTAAAGAACATGTTTATGGCATAGATATTTTTATCATTTAATCCGAGAGGAGAAACATGATTTTAAAATACAAGGTGTTAAAGACGTGTTATTTTATATAATAAATTTATAAATATAAAATTTCACATATCGATAGCTCTGACATGCAGATATTATTTAAAAAAAAAAAGAAAAAAAAATTGATAATTAGAGTAAAAGATAATGGATTCTTTCTTTATTTTAGTTTACATAAAAATTCTGGAATTTCCGTACCTCAAAGCAGTTATGTCACAGTAATGAGTATAAAGAAAGAGGGGGTAGTGAGTCTAGTGACCACTGACCAGTGACCAGACCCCCAACGTGTGAAGGAACAGTGCGAATCTCTAACGTCTCTTTTTTCGGATGCCTGCCAAAGACAAACATCATCGAAATCAGAGCTCCTCTACTTACGTACATAAAAACCTCAAATTTTTTTTACTTATTTCCTTATATTTTACAGTTTTACTGCTCTGTTCATCTGATTCTTCCCAAGACGCCAACTGCTAACCAGCTTTTGTAAAATAAAAAAAAAAAAAACCGAAGAAGAAAAGAATAGCAGTAAAAATAGTTTAGTCATCTAAAAATTTTAAAAAAATAAATATATAAATTGATATACTTTAATGTGATACGATAAGTTATAAAATTAATTTTATTATAAAATATATATAATATAGTATATAAAATTATATTAATTTATAAATTTATTTTTATAAATAACTTTATGGCTGTAATGCTTCTAGTATAAGAAAGAAGTATAATTACTCATACAGGGTTGATGTTGCCAGATTTCAAGATATCTTTTTGGATTTTCATACCAAAAAATGATTGAAAAAAAAAAAGAAAAAGTTGAATAATTAATGGGAAAAAGTTGTTTGCTTGAAGATGTAAACAAATATGGAGTGCTTCAAGATTGAGTCTGCACATCCTAGATTAATAAAAAAAATTATTTTAATCGCAATTAACAGATTATAATAAAATAATTTTATAAATTAATGTGATTTGATGTGATTTATTTAATTACAAAAATTTTTTTATAAAATTTTTGTGTGAATGTAACAGGAAAGGAGAGTAAATAGGTTCAATTAATAACTTATGTGATTTGGTAGCTCAATAATAATTATGAAATGGAGGACATTTAGCTGTGAGATTTATTTGGTATTGTTTTAGCAAGTTTGAGCAATTTTTTTTTTTTGGTAAGGATTTGCTATAATAAAAACTTAATAGTTTCTGCATATATTTTGGTTAATATTTAATACAAAAGAGTCCACATACTTTATTTAATTACAAAACCCAAAACAAATTGAAATCTTGAAATTATGAGCCACAATGAAATACAATAAAACTTTTAAATATCGATATTTTAAATATCGATAGACTAAGGGTATGTTTGGGTGCCAAACTACTCTCAACACTTTCCAAATATTTTTGTACTTTTGAAAATACTTCACATCCCAAACAACTTAAAATACTCTCAATGGGACCCACAAATCCACTTCAATCTCTACTCATAACTATTCACAAACATTCTATAATACTTATCACTATTATATATAAATAAAAAATAAAATCATTATAATATTTATCACTATTAAATATAAATAAAATAAAATCACTATAATATATAAATAAAAAAATATTTATCACTATTATATATAAATAAAAAATAAAATTTCTATAATATATAAATAAAAAATAAAATCACTATAATATTTATCACTATTAAATATAAATAAAAAATAAAATCATTATAATATATAAATAAAAAATAAAATCACTATTAAATATAAATAAAAAATAAAATCATTATAATATATGAATAAAAAATAAAATCACTATAATATATAAATAAAAAATAAAATCACTATAATATATAAATAAAAAATAAAATCACTATATATATATAAATAAAAAATAAAAAATAAAATCACTATAATATATAAATAAAAAATAAAATCACTATAATATTTATCACTATTAAATATAAATAAAAAATAAAATCATTATAATATATAAATAAAAAATAAAATCACTATAATATATAAATAAAAAATAAAATCACTATAATATATAAATAAAAAATAAAATCACTATAATATATAAATAAAAAATAAAATCACTATAATATATAAATAAAAAATAAAATCTATAATATATAAATAAAAAATAAAATAACTATAATATATAAATAAAAAATATTTATCACTATTATATATAAATAAAAAATAAAATCGCTATAATATATAAATAAAAAATAAAATCACTATAATATATAAATAAAAAATAAAATCACTATAATATTTATCACTATTAAATATAAATAAAAAATTAAATCATTATAATATATAAATAAAAAATTAAATCACTATAATATATAAATAAAAAATAAAATCATTATAATATTTATCTCTATTATATATAAATAAAAAATAAAATCACTAAAATATATAAATAAAAATAAAATCACTGTTATATATAAATAAAAAATAAAATACTATAATATTTATCACTTTTATATATAAATTAAAAATAAAATCACTATAATATATAAATAAATAATAACATTACTATAATATTTATTACTATTATATATATATAAATAAAATCATTATAATATTTATCATTATTATATATAAAAGTAAAATAAAATCACTACAATATTTATTAATATTAAAAAATCATTATAATAAAATCATTATAATATTTATTACTAAAAATAAAATCACTATAATATTTATGGGACCTACACATTTTTCAACTACCTACTCAAAAGTCAACAACTCAACATACTTCACACATCCAAACAACTCAAAATATTCTCAATGGGACCCACAAACTCACTCTAATCTCTACTCATAACTATTCACAAACATTCTCAACACTTCTCAACACTTCTCAACACCCAAACGTACCCTAAATATAATTCACTCAGAGATTAGATTTTAGAGATGAGTAATGCTATTTAAAGGATAATACGCCATCTATATAGTATAATTTAATTTGTAAAATTTAAAATTTAAAATTTATTTTTTAAATCAAATTATATTAGTATGTAGTGTAAAAGCATTTAAATAAAATTATTTTTTATTAACTTGAAAGTATCAAATACTGATCGTGCAGTTATTGAGAACTCTTCCTTTGTCATAAGTGAGACTTATCCGACAAAATGTACGAAAGTAACGTCCTCTTTTGCGAGGGGAAAAAAAAATATCTTTGCAAAAAGCATTTCTTTTACATAATAATGCAAAAAGCCTCACGAGTAACAAAAAGCTATATATCTTATTATCTCTCATACATATATAAGCATTTCTTCTCCTCGGAAGGTCAGGAAATCCAATTGCTTAAAGGTACATCGTTGTAATGCCGTTTGTTTCTTGAGAAACAACGATCAAAACTTGTACTGTTCTGCTCAGAAGGATGTCCCCAATCAATCATTGCATAGAGATCTAACCCATCAGAAGAGAAAAGACTTCATTGCATAGTTAAGTACTGCCGAATGAATCGTCTGACCTATTTTATATCTACAAATACTAGAAACCTTAAACTTAACAGCCGAGAAAATTCTGGAGGGTGATCATGTAGAAGTACGTATTATTCAACTCCAGTAGTATGATAAGGACAATTGAAAATGACTGGCCTATAAATTATTAGGCATAAAAATATCATTACTCGGCTGAGAAAATTGATAATATAATGAAATCGTTCATGTCAGACAAATTAGCAGTTAGAAACTCTTTTGTTTTGAGTCAACTAACAGGAGTCTATGTCCAAACATGCATAATCAAGAAGAAGAAGGAAAATATTCAAAAGAATGTTGGAAGAAGCCTTTTCTATTTGAGCACAGAGAACAGCATTTGAAAATATTTAAGGGGTGGAAAGCGCGCAGCAAAATTAAATCACGATCGATGATACATGATCACAAAAAGAATAGATTATAACAAAAGTTAAAACAAACAAGGAAAACAAGCATTGCATGTAACTCGGGAGCATATATTGCTTGCTTTTGAAGGACCAAAACAAAGCATACAACTAGTGGGGGCAAATCATGATTTACAGATACCAGCTCCGATGTTGACCGAAAAAGAATGAGAGCCAGGAAAAATGACCACTCAACTCGAGCAAATGATTTGCATTAGGATGGCCACTTATATCCTTGGGTCCAACTGATCTTGAGATCCGAGTCCTCGTTTCCTAGAAAACAAGAATATGATTTCTAAGATGCCATGCCATTAATCAAGAATGAGAGATGCATGTGGCTACACAGTACTGTCTGTGTTGTGTGTGTGAGAGAGAATCAGCTGACATGGTGGGCTCCTGATATCGCTTTCGGCTTGAATTTGGAACATGCATATACAGATCACTTATTTTATGAAGGACCGAAGTCAGAGAAAAGAGAAACGAGTGAGCTAGAGCCTAGGGCTAGAGCTGGAGAGCAAAAACCTTGCCACTTTTTCAACACACTTATGCTGCCTATAATTGCTCCATCTACAAGCTGTCTTTAACTTACCTACGCTGGCTGCAAATATTCAATCAAGAAGTCTTAACTGCAGGGTGTCAAATCGTGTTGATAGAAGTTTGTCTCATGTCAAGATATGTGTATTATATTATATAAGTCAATCTTAATTCAATCTGTTAAGTTTATCGTGTTAAAATTTTAAATCTTAACATGATTTATTAACATAACGGATCGTATAGTGTCAATCTGCTTTGACCCGTTTATATAAATGAGTTGAACAGACTTAAAATTAACCTGTTTGACCTAGTTAAGTTTAACATAATTTTAAATAAATGTTAAAATTACAATATCTATAAAAAGATATAAAATTAACTACAAGTCTAAAATTACAATCCAAATAATAAAAATATCAAAATTAAAATTCTAACAATTTTATTTTAAAGGATCAGTCAATCCGTTTTGACCTGAACCCGTTGCTAAACCCTAACCCGCTTTATCCTATCGTGTTCGTATTAGATTAATGGATTATGTCACATATTACTACCCATAATCTTAAGTACCTGTTCTTGTTGTACTATATTGGGGAAGAAAACAAAATAGAACAATTAACCCCGTCAGGATTCCTACCAAAACAGATGAAATTGGTCCTAAGCTCATGTTATAGCTATCATGAGGACTAAGGCAATGACGCGACAAGAAAATATATGCATTTTCATTTTTGCCATATACATGAGGCACGATTAAAAATAAATACAAAGCAGCTCGTACATTGCCTTTAACTGAGGAAAAAGAAAATGGATCTATCCACTCCGAAATGTTGTATGGTAATTCACCGGTAAGTAGTAAACTGAATGGCTCAGGATGATCTTCTGATCTCCACCTTCCCTTCACTACATCTTTTTTCTTCAGCCTCTCACTGTCTTTGCTGCCTGCCACATGATGATGGACCATCCAGTGTTTTAGTGAAAATACTCTTTACTACAGCGACTAAATGAGAATGAAATGGCCAATGACGCAAAATAATCCAGGGAAGCTCACCTTTGAATGATCAACTCAAGTTCATGTAGCAACAAAAACTTTCGTCAATTTACATGTATGTGATTTATACATATATTACATGTAGGTGACGTCACCATTTGAATACTAGGAGAAGAAAATGATAATATATATATATATATATATATATATATATATATATATATTCTTCAAAGATGATAACAAAGCTCACGCTAAAGCTACGTATCCAGCGCCAGCATTAGCAACAGATCATAAAAGTACATTATGAGCCCCAGCTGCATAAAACAGATTCCCGCCTCTTTCCCTGGTTTCTTTGATCCTCATGATCCACCTGAAACCAAACAAATTAATTTAATAATATATGTCAGATACTATTTTCTTTTCTTTTGGTTCAATTCAAATATAGATTCACATTAAATTATTAATATTATCTGCTAAATGATTCATTATATTTCATAGTGAGACTAGTCTAAACTCTAAAAATTGGAATACTGTCCTTTTTCTTAAAAAAACTATTGTAAACTCTAAAATGGCTCAAACACGACTTGAGGGAGCATGTGACTTCCCGCCGTCCAGGTCCATCATTTCCGATTCCTAGTGAATATATAGGATGCTAATGTTGTAAATTGTAATAACTTTAGCCATCATGGATTCATATCATCTAGAGAAATGATATTTGTAGTCTGTTAAGAGCCTCGGTCTAACCCTTAAACATAAGTTTTCATTTCCTTAGATCCAAATGATGAAGTCTCCTAGACCGATCAAGAGAAACACAAGATCTCCTCCCATAAACCTAGATTCGACAATATGAGGTTAAAGGTTGGTGTTTGAGTTGAATGAGGGTTCGGGTATGTGTTTGAAATGCAAGCAAGAAAATAACATAGAATTGAGACAGTCTTAGTCACAGATTGCAAAGAGCCATTCTCTACAAGGAATTCACAAATTGCACCCTAGTAGCTCAAGTGTAGAGTAAATCACTCTAGCACCGAAAATCTAAAGAACTAAACAAGCCTAGCCGAAATTTCTAAAAGCCAAAGAATGAATAAAAAGTAGGCCACAAGGCCTTTATTTATAGGACTTTCTAGCAAAGTTTCAACACAAGTGAAATGCTAAAAGCTAGGAAAGCAAAGTCTAAAACATAAGAGATAAAGTCTAAAAGCTATGGGATAAAGCCTAAAATGTAGGGATAGGTTTATCCCCTCTTGGTGACCGGCCACATAGTGCCCTCATGGTGTCTTGGTTCGTCTTGGCTTCATCTTCGACTCTTCCTCTCTCTTTGTCTCTCTTAAAGTCAATTTTGGACTCTACCTTATCTTGTGTAATCACTTGAGAGTCCTGTTTGATCTTCTCTTTGTCTTCTCCAACAACCTTATCTTCTAGAAGCCTTGAATCCCCTCCTTCATGTCTCTTTGGTGGTCATGGCTGGCCATGAGTTGGCCGTGGCCTTGCTTGGGCCATGGCCTTGGCGTGGCTTGCCATGGCATGCTGTAGGCTAGCTCGTGGCTAGCTTTGGTTGGCCCTCGTGGGCTGCTGATGGGCAGGCTATGTGTGGTCGTGGTGTTAGGGACCTCGGTCAAGTCCTTAAACACTATGTTCTCCACGCCAATATGTTTGTTGTGATGACCGATCCTTCGTTCATCTCTTGCTTGATTCTTGAACAATGGTGGTCAAGGTGATCACTTTGGTGGGATATGGTCAAGTGTTTAGGCTAAATTGGATGAATGGAATGGTGGGAAATGTTGGTAAAGTGTATGGTAGCAAGGGTGAAAAGTGGTGCACGGCAATGCGGTAGAATGAGGGTTGGCGCCACTTTGGATTAGGTTTAGAGTTTGGAAGTATGGAGATGGGCGGCTAGGGTTTGTGTTTAGGGTTTAGGAGCTAGGGCAATACTTGGTCGGCTAGGGTTGGCCGAACAAGCTTGGGAGTGATTGGTGGGATGTTCCTAAATTCAAGGAACTCAATTGGATTGACTTGGCCGAATAGGGTAAGTGTTTGGGTCAACTAGGGATTCCTAAATTATAGGAATCCTAGTTTGGTAAGTGGAGTGGGCGGCTAGGGTTCTTTCCAATTAGGGAAGTGTTGGCCGAGTGGGGTTTGCTCACAAATGGAAAGAGTGTTTCGGCCACTAGGGTTGGAAGAGTCCAACAATTTATGAAAAGTAGACTAACACTAGGTTAGCCGACTTTTGTGAGTGAAATGGATTGAAGAGCTGAAAATAATGAAGAACACCAAGAACAATATGAATATTACTCAAGAACACAAGTAAGAACACTTATGCCTTGAATAATCAAAAGAACAAATAAGATAATTCAACACTTGATTCACGAGTTGCACAAGAATTGAATAAACCTCATATATTGATAAACACAACTTGGATTCATGAATTGAACCAAGTTACAAGAATAAGATAAATGAACTACACTTATTCAAAGAATTGCAAAGTGTAATCCTCTCTTTGGGATCAACGTATATCACCCAAAATGCCCAAGTGCTATGGCACCGATTTGTGATCTCTCAAATAAAAGTTTCTCCTCTTAGGAATTTGTCAAAAGATGTGAATGAAATGACTAAGGGTCCTATTTATAAGTTACAACTTGGAAACCGCCAATAGGTCCATTGAAAGTAAATAAATAATAATTAATTAAAATAAAAACAATAAGATAAAGTCATGGACTAAACCATAGTATGACATGCATGGGCCCATGGTGGGTTAAGTGGTTGCATGTTGGTCTTCGGGTTGGTCTATGACTAAGTGGTTCAGCATGGCCCAAGCTGGTGGCTTAGGCGCTGGCTGCATGGCACGGGCTGGAGCCGTGCGCTAGATGGCATGCATGGTGGACATGCCACTGACCTGCTCCGCAAGGCACGGGCTAGAGCCATGCGCTGGATGGCATGCCATGGGGCGTGTCACTAACCTCGCTGGTGTACGGCAGATTGGGCATGGGCGTGCGGCAAAGTGAGTCTGGGCATGCGCGCGCGCGCACGGGCTGGACTGGCTGTGCGGCGCATGGGCGCACGCATGACCTTGCGGCACAAGGGTGCGCGCAGGGCCACGCGGCCCATTGGCGTGCGCACTAGCCTATGCATTGGGAAGCGCATGGGCGGGCGGCCTGCTAATGCGCATGATGCCGCGCGCATGGGTGCGCGGTGCTGTGCTGCGCGCATGCTAGCCCGCATGCTGGGCGCCCCGTGAGTGCCATCGTGCAAGCCAAGGCATGCATGCAGGCTGGGCGCCCCGTGCGTGTCACTCAACGAGCCAAGGCATGGTTGTGGGCTAGCCAAAGTGCATGTCCCCACCATGACTAGGGCATGTGCGGCATCTCTAGAGACAACTCGACGTGGGGGTCTAACACGTGGCCTGTCCTTGGCTGGTCCTTGGTGCTGTTAAGGTATGGGCCATGGCCTGTATGTGGCTCGCCCATGGCCTATTATGGCATGGTCATGGGCGTGTCCGGCTGGCCGCGAGGCAAAGGCCATGACACGACCAAGGTTGGGTCATGTCTTGCTTGTGGCATGAGCCATGGGGTAACCGAGGTTGGGCCATGGCCTACTCGTGGCATGCGTCGTGGTGCAGCCAAGGCATGACCTGCCACAATCATGGTGTGCCCAAACGTCGCGCAATTCTTTTTAAAAAATTGAGTAAATACGATATTTATATAAGAAAATTATATTTTTAATAGTAAATATCACTCTTTTTAAAAAATATTATACAATATTTATACATTCTACGACTATATCTAACATTACTCTATTGCCTATTTGCCATAAATATTTCAAAAGTTCAAATTCTAATCATGCCTTGATAACTCGTTAAAGAACAAGGTTCTTAACTAAATCTATTCTCAAGAACGTTTTTTTGTGTTTAAACCTTTCCTGGTTGACATTGAAAGGTTGCGGGCCTTGCGGCTCCAAAGTGCGAGTTGTGAAGTAGAGAATATGAGTAGGCCGACGTAATAAGGATTTCTCCTAATTTTTCAGCAACTAAACAATGTATGTTGAAAAAATAAACGCGGTACATCGGGCTCGGGAGACATAGCAACTTCATCGTCACCATAGTCCACAATCGTGACCTGCCCTCTCCTACTCGTCGTGGAACTATCCAACGCCGGCAATGCCTCTTGCTTCGACGACACGACTGAAACCCGAGGCTGTTGCGTCGTATTCTCACAAGGAATCGGTGGCGTGGCATCGTGGGCAGAATCACCGCCTATTACTCTGTCATCGGTGCCCATGAAATCATCTTGCTCTGCCATTATCAAGTCCCTAAAGCGTCATCTTGTTGCTCTCGAACTGAATCTTATCGCTCTGCGTTCTCATCTTCTGGTCGTCGTTCCTCCTATTCTTCTTGTTCGTCGTTGTACATAGATAACATAGCAATGCCTTCAAATTGCTTTTCCTTAGAACCATTGTTTGAAAGCGTCGAACCTGGGGATTGGTGGCATGGGGTTTGAAAGTTGAATTAGGAAGCAAATTTAGTACGAATTGAACTTCGAAAGGTAGGAGGAACCGGGGATTTTTGCCTTCCAGAAGCTTCAAACAGATGAGGAAAGTGGGCTGGGCCGACGGTGTTGATTTCACTCTTGGGTCATGGTTAAGCTAAGGTCGAGTCTTTTGTGAATGGATCAAGACCCACTATGTATAGTTTTTATCCAGATTTTAAGGTCTAAAATAGAGAAATAGACACCTTAAATAAAAATTGAGGAAAACAATATTGAGTCCAGTTTGGATATAAAAATATATTTTATTTTATCTCATTATTATAATTTTTATAAATTTTTATATAGAATATAATAAATAATTTAATTTTTTTAAATTTTAAAATAATAATAAAATTAAAAAATAATATTTTAATAATATTTTATTTAATTTTGACTTAAAACTAATTCATCTTATATCACTGTCTAAACGGGCCTGAATGATCATACATGGTCCAAAGGGAACACATTACCTCTTGTTTTGAGCTCAAGCCCTTTTGTTGAGTCTCGCATTACAATTTCGTGAATTATGCTCATGCAATAGCTTTATTATTAGAATTCATGACAAGAGTTTAAAAGGCGAAGTAGAGACTTGACAACCATGCATCCGTATCACATAGGTCACGTGTTCGTAATTTAACTTGCTCAATAGTTCATTTTAAGTGTGCAAATCTTTCTGGATGTGCACAACAGGTGATCACTCCGACAGTTAATTCAACTTTGGAGACGACAAACCTGAAACACTCTTGGGCATAATAATAATTAAAAAAAAAACTCAGTTCTGTTATAGTGTGCAAAAAGTGAACATCCTTGAAGAAGACCATGCATCCTTTTATGCAATGCATGTATAAATCCTCAAGGAAAAGAAAAACCATCAAAAGGAAAAGTACTAAAGACATGAAAGCCAAAATGAAGAAGACCGGAAAAACTCTAGAGAACCGGCACCTTCCATGGCTCAAAAGACACTGGGTAAAGCAGATTACTAGAAGCCATTTTAGTTTCTTTCTTTCCATAAAGAAAGGTACGTATGTAGCTAATTAGAACAACCTCTGCTTTTTTGTTTTTGTTTTTGTTTCTCTTCATGTTGGGAAAATAAACCAAGCTCAAAATAGTATTCCAACCACCGTCTTTACTCCCAGTCTCTCATCAAATGTAGGAGGGAAGAGAGAGGAGAGGACAACAAGCAAAAGTTGAAGAAGGAAAACAAGTCAGACTCGCATAAGGTGAGATGACATAAAATTGTCTCCCTCACCAACCACTCAAAAAAATCCCAATAATGGAATATGAGACCAGAAAAAAATGGGAGAGCGACTTCTGGGCAACTCCTACCGGAAGACGGGGAGATATTCTTTAGCCTCATGTGACAGGACGCTATTTTATTTATTTTCTCTAGACAAAATGGGTCACCGACCCTCACTGTACTATAAGATATGAGAGATTATGAGACTGTAATATACTTTCAGTATAGAGGATTTACCCTCCAAACGATTCTTGTATGTAGGCTTCGTGCCGAATCATGTAAATCTGTATCCTATTTTCCATTTATATTTCCAGTATTCTTTTACTATTTATTGCTATGGATGTATATATGGTCACATACCAACGTCCCAAACTGTCATCATTTCAAACCGACCATTGAGGCCCTAGTCACTATTGTGGGCCGGGAGTGACTCTTTTTCCCGTTCTAGTCAGTTGGATGATTTTTGTCCTTTTAACACTTGGGCTTATAGATAATCTCTCAACTTAAAAAGGCTATTTTAGTATCAGCAATGGCAAATGAGTAACTAGTTTTGTAGTTAAGAGCCTTAACGTCAGAGCAGGGCGTGCATTTTGTTCCACCCTCTTTGGACGCGAATCATACCAGCACTAAAGAATCTCTTGCTTTACGTTCACTAAAGCTAAAGAATCTCTTGCTTTTTATTTTTCTTTCCAGTTGCGTGTAGTCTTGTCTAGGATTTGAAATATCAGCTTCAAGGGATGATATCAATGAAAACTACATTAATACGTTATAATATAAAATAAATAATAAATTTTTTTTTTTTTTATAAATTTAAAAATTTAAAATAAGTTATGATTTCACGTGATATCAAAATAAAAATTTTGAATTCAAATTTTGATTCTATACTATATTTTATTTAATTAAATATTTCACGTATTAGACTATCTATTAAAGAAGAATTTAACCCATACATAAAAAAATATTAAGATATAAAATAAATAATAAAATTTAACTTTTCTTATACAAACGGTAATTTTATACCATCAAACATTTGGATGATGCAGAAAATCCATCCATCCGGGGACCGACTCCACGTTTGCAAGTTGTAAGAAAACTCCAAACGAAGTGGGAGTGAACACGGCGTTGGGTGATGTAGAAACTAGAAAGAAACTCTCCCTTTCCGACCGCCCACGTTCGGTAAGATACTCCTCATATACATGACAAGACTAATAATGCTATATATCTATACCACTGCCCATTTTCATCTCATTTGAACGGTTGTAAAGGAGTCGAGCATGATTGGCTATTTGAACGTTGACCGTAGTGGCGGGGACAGATGGGCGTACAAAATTGACGGCATGGACCAAATTAACAGGGGTGTCAGGCTGTTATTTTAGACCACAATACGCCACAGATGATCATAAGCCAAGCAAACATGCATCCACCGGCTGAGGGTCCGGTTGGTCCAAATACATACGTAACTATGATAAACTCGACATGCACGAATAGGATATATATCTAGCACTCTAGGATATTTTTCTCTTGTGAAATGTCTCAAACAAAAGAAAAAAAGAACAAGAAAAATCAAAAGAATAAAGGTAAAGGAAATAAGTACAGAAAAAAAAAAAATGCAAAGAAAGAAAAAGAATAGCTATGCCCAAAAGGAAAGAAAATATCTATTATAGATGGAAAAAGAGAAAATGATGGGGAACCCTCGTGTCGTAAGAGGCAAGCAACAAGCTCAAGTGGGATACTCTGCAAATCTGCCATCTTTGCTCACCAACATAAGAACATCCCCACCACCATCCATTAAATTCCTTACCTTACACTCCCCTCTGTCTCACTGTTTTTTTTTTTTTTGGAGGCCTCTGGTCACTATTTTTTAAGTTTTGTCCGTACATGCATGGCATAATAAGAATTAAAATCTAAATAGAGACACGAAAACATTATCTAAAAATCATCTGCAATGCCCATCGCCTCAATGAAAGCGGCAAAAAAATAAGTATCGAGGTAATCGTTCACTTAATTCGCTCTTCACGAGGTCCCCTGTTTCGCACGCGTGGTGGAAGATGGCAATTCGTTTATCTCGGAACTTGAAGCGTCGACGTCGTAGCGAGTCAACTCAGCTTCAGTCCGCCGTGGGTGTGATGTTTATGTCCTTGAGTAGACCCAGGACCTGTTGCATGGTGGGTCTCTTACCAGGTGATTCCGCCGTACACAAGTACCCCACTCGGAGACTCTCCACCATCCCCATGACCGACTCATCCCCTCCGAGTCTCAGCCTCGGGTCCAGCGCTTTAACTCCCAGACCTTCTCTGACCAACCTCCTCACCCACACCACCGTCTCCGCGGACCCAACTTTTCCCGTCAGCAGCTCCATTAGAACCACCCCGAAACAATATACGTCCGTCTCAGTGCTGCACTGCCCCACGTCTCCAGTCCCGATGTTCCGGAACCCGAAATCCGCAATCCGGGGCTCGAAGTTCTCGGAGAGTAGGACGTTGGAGGCCACGAGGTGGCCGTGAATGACGGGTCTGGACCCGGCGTGGTGGAGATACGCAAGCCCACGAGCTATGCCCACTGCAATGCGGTGGCGCGTGAGCCAGACCAATTTCTCCGGAGAAGATAGGTGGGAACCGGTGGCGTCATGCAGCTCCCAAGTATCGCCGCTCCAGTCCTCCACGTTGGGCTCCCCAGTCGGTAGCTCGTGAAGCAACCGGTGCAAGTCACCGTTCGACATGTACTCGTAGACAATCAGCTTCTCTTTCCCTGGGGAAAAAAACCGCGGAAAAAGATGAAGCATCAATCTAAGACCGTCCAAATGTGACGAATCTCTATGAATCTCTGCACAACCTAATCATGACCTGCGCTAGATTTCCGCGACAATAGTCATGCATCACAAAACAGTCAACAGAGTACGACACTAAAGCCATTCAAATTCAAAACCCGTGAGGCCGATCGATCAAAGATTAAAAAACCGGAGGAGTTGTGAAATTTTGAAAATAAATAGAATATAGATAAGACAACTGGATACAGTACAAGTACAGTACCTGCGATGCAGTAGCCAGAGAGAGGCAATAGGTTGTGGTGTTTCAGCCGGGAAAGGTCCTCGAACAGGGATACGGCGTCGTCGTGGTCGACGTCCCTGGCGTTTTCGAGGACTTTGATTGCCACGTGGATGCCTCCAGGGAGGATGGCTCTGTACACGGGCCCACTCCTACCTTCCGCGAGCTGGGAGTCCTTGCCGAAGTTCGACGTGGCGGCGATCAGGTCCTTGAAGGACAGGTTCATCAGGGGTTTCTCGAACATCACTACAGGGGCAGAGGTTGGTTCTTTGATGTCCGCCACCCATGATGTGCCTGACTCCGTCTCGAACGAGAACGGCCCTGATTTCTCGAACTTGAAGGGCAACTGGACCGGTTTAGAGATTGCCCATTTGTTCTGTCTTGCCAATTTTTTCCTTCTGCGCCACAACAATCCTATACAGAAGGCCATGAAAACAAAGACAAATGCAGATGCACATGATAGACCGAGAATCAGAGGTTTGGATTTTGACACGGGTTTCTTCGTGCTAGAGCTTTTGTTTGTGGGGATGTGCTTTCGGAGGGGTCTGCGAGGTGGGGTTTGGGAATGAGGTGGGATATTGTGAATACTAGTCGTTCTTGAATTATTAATTCCAGATTGTATGAACGCGTATTTCCCAAATTTCAAGTACTTGTCTGGACCAACTAGTCCTGTGAAGTTGTTGAACGAAACGTTTAAGAATTTGAGCCCACTGAGTGGGGGGAAATCATAAGGAAAAGTACCATTCATGGAATTGCTAGACACGTCTAGATATTTCAACAAGCGAAGAACCGACATGGGTTTCACATGGCCTGAAATGTTGCAGCTTGAAATGTCGAGGTGCTCTAGCTTGGTGAGGTTACTGAACCCAGAGGGCAGAGTTCTGAGACTGTTGTGCGAAAGGTCAAGAACTCTGAGCTTCGAAAAACCATAGAGCCGAACCAAATTGGTGAATCTATTGGCTGACATATTGAGCACCTGAACCGATGAGAACGAACGGTCTCCCGTGGTGGATTCGAATCCAATGCTCCCTCCAAACTGGTTCTTGGACAAATTAACATGTATCAAGTTTGAAATGGACCAAAACCAACCTGGCACAGACCCCTGCAGCGAGTTTCCAGAGAGGTCAAGAACCTGCAGCTGAGACATGTTTCCGAGAAACTTCCAAGATATGATCCCGCTTAGATTTCTGGACGGAAGCCTTATCTCCCTTGAACAGTTCCAATCTGAAGACGGGTCAAGCCAAGAATGATTGAATCCATGGACTGATTCGAAAGCCTTCAAGACCAACTCTCGGTCTGTACTGTTGCATGCAGATTCCACAATCGCAACCAGCAAAAAGAAAACAAAAAATCTGGAAAAGATCTTCATTTCTTGGTTCACAGTTTTTGAGATTCTCCTGCGTACCTTGTTTAGTAAGACAAGCAGAGCGAGAGAGAGAGATGAGCATGAAATGATGAAATGAATGGAAGAAGGGCCTAGTATGGGACTAGAATGGTTTGGTTATGACCGAGGGGCGCCACACGGCAGTGGGTTAGTGAAGTGGGAGGCTGGCTTAGCAAACGACGTTAACTTTGACGGAAGACTTTCAGAAGGGAGTGTTGAATTGTTTATTATATTTTATGTTAAAATTTAAAAAAATTATAATAATAATTTTAAAAAATTATTATTATAATTTTTTTAAATTTTAACATAAAATATAATAAACAATTCAAATTTTTCAAATTTTAAAATAATAATAATATTAAAAAATAATATTCTAATAATATTTTATTATCTCAACTCAACTCAACTTAACTCACTTCAATATCCAAATACAACTTTAAACACAGCTTAATTTTGTTAGTTTAGGTAAAAATAAATTTATAAATTTTTATAATTTGATGAATTATATCAAATTATAATATTATTTTTATTATAAAATAATACCGTATCGTATAAAATTACGTCTATAACTTATAAATTTATTTTTATAAAATTTCTTTATAACCATACTACTCATTTTATAATCATCATTTTTCTATAAATTATATATATTTTCCATACAAAAATTTTCATTCTTTTATTAACCTCTATTTTATTTTTATTTTAAAGAAAGTTATATGATCTTAGTCCTAAAAGACCATATCTCTCGTAGCTTTCTGTCCTTTCCATGCACTGTAAAAGAACATCAATCCCCAACTTTTGTTGAGAGAACTATCAACGTTCAAACAACCACCAAAAGCTCATTTGCAAACATGGTGAGGCCGTGCTCGTTAGCTTTAGCAAAACATATAATAAAAGACTGAGAAATGTTAACTGTATCTAAAAAAAGTTTACAAAATATTTAATTTTTTAAATGTGAGGGCATAAAATATACCATGTCTAAAATGGTTCTCAAGATCCAATCCATCAAAAGGTCATCACTAGAAGATAAATAAAGAGAGAGAAAAAAAGGCTAAAAAAGGACAAGAGGGCGAGGGAGTCAGGAATCAGGAGGCAGTAAGGTATCATGAGAAAGTAGAAAATGAGAGATGGTCAGACACGTAAAATAGACATCCCTCACAATTACCGAGATGTAGGCATGAAGAGGGTCAAATAAAAGGAAAAGGGTGCCTATGGATTGGGGACTTCCGAGTTTTTCTTTTGGCTTCAACTTCTTCTTCAACCTCTAGACAGAGAGCTCCAGAGAGAACATTTTTTTCAACAAGTAGATCTCCAACTCCTATTGTATAGTGAGAAATGTAAGGCTATGAGCGAATGTAAATAAGCATATTATAGTAGAATCTCTCCTCCCCAAACTCCTGTAGACGTAAGTCCAGTATCAAACCACGTAAATCTGTATGTTCATCTCTTCTTATTTTCTCTATATTTAAATATTGCTCACCACCATGGATATATACACCGACACAATACAGCCGCACTGAATCACTATCGGGGGCTCCAAACCTCACCAATCGAGGTCCAGTCTATCTCAACGTATCTCAAGAATAGATCTTTATTCCCTTTCAGACTGTGTCGTTTTTGGATATTAACATTACGTATTAATTACTTGTTAAAGATTATGAAACTTTTAATTTTAATTTTAAATTTTAATTTTAAAATAAATTGATAAAATGAATCGTATACGTTAAATTTTAAATATATATAACACTACTCGAAAAAAAATTGAACTAGATATTAGAATAAACTCTAATCAAGAGATCGATGACCGACCGATGGTTTCATAAAATTAAAAAAAAAAAAGTTTGTAAGTAATTTGGTCTGAAACTAAAACCAAACCATGAGAGTACTGATTAGTAAATAGGTTAGTTCTATGATGATCAAACTAATTGAACCAGCTCCATTTAACTTCCTGTAAAGCTCTTTTTTTTTTTTTCGTTATTGGTTGGTTATAGCAAAGTGAACTTGTTGTGGATGATGTCGGTTGATCATAAGCTGAGATGCGAACAAATACACAGAAAATTTCATTGATAGGAGAAGTCAAGCATATAAATTGATACGATGATGCATGTTTCACGTAATGTACATTTCAGATGCAACAACCTTTACCTAAATAAACTCGAGTCCCGATTAGTCCTTAGTAGTTAAGGCCTTAAATTCCTTTTAAGTTGAATTAAGGAAATGGATAGGTAGAAGGTCAAAGTGAACTACATAAATGATATTTGTAATTTGAGAAATACTTTAGCCACAAATAAATTATACAAAAATAATTCCACAAACTAATGTGGCTTCACGTAGTTCGTCAGATTGTAAAGCATTTTTATTGTAAAGTAGATCCAACAGATCACATGAAACCACATCAGTTTGTGTGATAACTTTTGTGTAATCTCTTTGTGACTATAGCAGTCATCTTGTAATTTTAGAGTCTACAAACCCTTGAACTTCCTTTGAAAGAAGTAGATAAATTTGAAACTTACATAAAAAAATTATTTTTTTAATGGTGGACTCCACATTTTTTTTTAAATGAAATGTGCAAGATTTACATAACCTAAAATTGTATCTAGCATTAGTCTTTTTAATTACTATAATAAGCGACAGACCTACAGTATGTCCACTTAGGAGGGTCATGGCCTCCCCAAAATTTTAAAAACATTCAAAATATATCCTATATTTCTTTTATAATTCTATAAATATACCCCCCCCCCCTCCAAAAAAAAAATTACAATCCTTATATGTTCTCTAAAATTTTCTAAAATTTCAATATATCTAGAAATGTATTTCTCCAATTTTTTTCCTATAGTCTCAAAATTTTGTATAATTTTTATATATTATTTATTTTCAAGGATGTGGCCTCACCAAAATTAAATTAAAACTAAGTTTAGGAAAAATAATAAACTCATTGATATGAATCTCAAAGTTTTTTTGTTATACAATATTAGACTTCTTAATATGGAATCCAAAGTGAAAAAACAAGAAAAATCATTTAAAGTTGATAATTTACATGAAAAATAGTTGATATGTTTTATTCTCTATACTTCATTGAGTAAAAAAAAATATATTATTTAAGGTCTCAATTATAACATTATATGCTTAATGTGAAACAAAAATATCTAGATTTTAGATAAAATTTGATAAACTAACTTACATACTAAAATGAAAGATAACCTTCTAAAATGAATTTCAACTCATACAAAGCTTAAACTATAATTGATCAAATGACACTGATGATGTTGTGTTTTAGGGGGCCTGGGCAACTCTATGCAGACAATGCTCAGGTCGTCACCTGCATAGTGGAAAAAGGGGGACCTCGGGATCCGTTGTACCTCCAATGCTTAAATTAGTTTTAATGTAGGAGATGAAGAGAAAATAATAATGAAAATGGGTGTAAAAATTAACCTTCTTGTTTGTTGCAAGTAGTGTCTATTTATACTTGCTGACCTGGTCTCCATGATAGTGGGATGTTGCATTGCAGGAGATTATATATTAATGTCGTCTACACACTGAGCTATATTCATGCCGTCTGCTCGCCGAGCTATGAAGTGTTTAGATTCGCTGTGCGTAGTTCGAGCTCTGGGCCGCATTGAATGCGGCACACTTTCTGCTCTGGTCTACATTCAATGCGACGTGCTTTCTGCCCTGGTTTGTGTTGAATGCGGTGTACTTTCTGCTCTGAGTTCCTCCTATCCCATTAATGCTCGGTGTGAACTGCCTTATATTTTCATGGCTTGCATTGAATGCGACATTCATTTTTCCTTAAGCCTCTCTTGTATCCTCTGACTTGGTTCCTGACATGAGCATGGTCTAACCCGGATCTCATATCCAGGTTCCGACCCAAGACTTTCTAATCTATTTAGCCCTGTCCAGATCTCGTATTTGGGCTCTAACTTGGGCCTTGCCTTTAGCCCCGACCCAAGGGATTTACTCCCATCATAGACACAATTTTATATAAAATAATTGTAAGTATATCATTATCCATTAGTATAAACTCTGATCAGAAGATCGATGAGCAACCAAATTTTCACCATACAATTTCAAAAGCAATCCCGATCGAGAGTGCAAAACTTCTTATCACATAAATGATCCAAATGTTGCATGTATGCATATCACATGCAAGTAACAAAACGATTACACCACCATATATAAATAACATTTGGCATTTTGAAAATAAATTAAAATGAAAACACGTACAGTTTGTACATATAGTACCTCTAGCTTAAAGCCGGCCTCACCCGCAAAATTCTTGGAAGTAATTTGGTCTGAAACCAAAACCGAACCATGAGAGTACGACTCATGATTACAGTGATTAGTAAATAGGTTAGTCCTAGGATGGTCGAACTAATTAATTGAACCTGCTCCATTTATATTAACTTCCTCTAAAGCTTTTTTTTTTGGTTGGTTGGTTAAAGCAAAGTGAATTTGTTGTGGATGATGTCGGTTGATAAGCTGAGATGCGAACAAATACAAATACACAGCAGATTTCATTGCTAGGAGAAGATATGATGATGCGTGCTTCACGTAATAATGTCTATTGCAGATGCAACAACCTTGACCTAAATAAACTCAAGTCCCGATTAGTCCTTAGTAGTTTAGTAAGGCTTTAAATTCCTTTTAATTTGAAGGAAATGGATAGGTAAGACAGTAAAGTGAATCATATAAATGATATTAACAATCTTAGAGTGTATAAATCCCGTATATTAATTTCTAATACCCTGTGTAAGCTTGTCCACTCTGAACGAAGGTTCAAGATCATCCATATATACCCTGTACTTAGCATGATTTATATTATGTAGAAAACTCGAGCTACCGTACGTGAGTTTTGGCTTAATTCTTTTGTATTATATTCTTTTTGTATGTTGGAATTGTTTAAATATCATCATCTATGACCTAACCCTCACTTCTATCCAAATGAACCTAACATTAATTATTGCAGACACGGCTCATATCCGTACCACTTTTTCATAGCAAAAGGCTAGACACATTGTAACACCCTCGTTTTCAGATATATGTCTACGTGTCTCCGATTCCATGTCTAGTCATTAAATTTATTATAAATTGGTGTGAATGACCGATTATTCACATGGTTAACACAGTAGGAGATAACTTAGGGAGATAACTTATGGAGGGCTACAAACGAATCGAGTTGGATTGAGTAAGGGTATTCAAGTTTGATTAACATGTTTGTTCGTTTGAACTGGATTCGAACTTGAATAAATTTGAATATCTTTGTTCGAACTTGATTCGTTAATCATTAATGTTGTTTGAATTCGACTCGAGCTAGACTAAAAATAAACAAATGACTCGAGCTCGAACTACCGAACTCGGATTTTTATTTTAAAATTTTTGAATTTTATCTTTTGATTAATAATTTTTTTAAAAAATATTTACTAAAAAAACTCAAACCAAATTCTTATGGTATAACTTTTTTCATAAAAATAACTTTTAGTTATAAATTAAAAGAATAATACACAAGATAAATGTAATAAACTAAACTTTTTATTACATATAGACAATATAATAAATCAATAGTTGTAGTTGTATGATATATTATTATTCAAATTATCCTATACACATTTTGGGAACATAACATATATATATATATATTAAATAACGTAAACTATATATAAATTAATAATATATAATTAAGTATATAAAATATAACTAACATATAATATATATAAAAAACATATTACGAGCTTCAAAACGAGCTCAAACAAATTAAGTCGAGCTTATATGAGTTTTATTCGTTTAATATTCGAATCTATATTAATATTTACGAACATCTCATTTATTAAATAAACCGTGTTCGAATCAAATATACACAAGCCAAGCTCGAACTCTTCACAAGCTACTCTGTTCATTTGTAGCTCTAAATTTATGTGTCAGAAGAATAGAAGGTATGAAAGAAACACAGATTTGCAAATAGAAGTTTAAAAGGACCATACATACGGTTGAAGTATTTACGAGCTCATACATTCATTGGTGAAATGAGCGTCCCCATTTTCTGCCTCAGCACCAGCATTTAAGGGGTTATATGTGAGGGGTACTGGACTTGATGGGCCTGTAAATCTGTATGGTTGGGCTTTGTACAACAAATTATCACGCTTTTTTTTTTTTTTTTAATTCTATGATAACCCACATTGAAGAAGCATCGAACCCAAATCCAACCGTTAACCAAGCCCACGGCCCGATCATCCCCACCCACTTGGTATTAATTCTAATTTTGGAATATTGGGCTTCTCCACTCTCAATTGTGGATACTTTTGGGTTGTAATATACAAGACCGTGTTATTTAAAGAAAATAAAAAAATTAATATTTTTAAAACTGCTGATATAAAATGCTTCTATATTAGCGATGTATTTTTTTAGAACATATTAACGATGTATTTAATTTAAAAATTTAGACGACGTTATTTAATTTTTGAAAAAAAAAAATTAAAACATTAATCATTTTTAAAACTATTGATAATATATTATATGATATGAAATACTTCCACATTAACAATGTGTTAGGTGTACAAAAATGAGTCTTTCAAATAAATTTTTTCTAACTTTATAATAGCCATATTTTTATTGTTATTGACGTGATATTGGATAATAAGATTCTCATTAGAGGATATTATAAGAAAAGTATCACATCAATAATAGTTGCCAATAATAGAGGATTTTATATATACATGTTCTTAAAAATTTCGAAGATAATTAACTAAGGATATTATAAAGAATTTATAAATAGCATTTTTCTGACTTATTATAACACATCAGTACGTATTATTATATAAATAAAAATTATAAATACAAATAGCATCTTTTTATGACAATATCATATCATAAAAATCAATGCTTATATAAAAAATATAATATTTTATGACAAATTAGAAATACCATCTCGTAACCAATGATCATGGCTAGCGCATGCTCCCAACTTCATATTTTTTCCATGGGTTTGGAGCAAGTACTTGTCAAATAAATTAAGGCATGCATTTTGCAAAAATTTAAATATATTTTTTAAAAAAGTATAAATGATTTCTTGATGCCAAAATCAAAGAAAAAAATAATCATGATTTGATGATTACATTAATATAAGGATTTTAGAATATAATTTTATTCATTGAAAGCAAATCAAACGTCAGACAATCAAACGTGGGCAATAGTCGATCTTTATATTTATTTTAAATTACAATGCCAAGAGGCTATATTAATATACGTATTATTTTCTGAAATTCGTATTCTTTAATTGACTTCACAGTTCACACCCAAGTGAGGAACAACCCAAGTATGCTGATTTTGATTATATATATATATATATATATATATATATATATATATATATTAACACCGTCTGATATTTTATTAAATAAATAGTCATGTGTACAGATTTCTCGCTCCTAATTTTTAAAACATAATTATTTTCTCCTTTTAATCATCTGATGATAAAATTCGGTAGATCTGTATATCACATTATGTCTAATTAAGAGAAATATATACTCCATCAAATACATGTGACCCTTTAAATACGGTATTATATTTTTGGTATAATAATATTATTCTCCATACCACTTAGTGGGAGAGCGGTGACTTTCAAAATGAGAGTTTATATATATAATTATTATGTAATACTCATAATATTTGATTTTATTCGTAGATCACAGGACTAATTATTATACTATCTTGGAGTACTATGAATTATTATAAGTATGATCTGATCTTATATTTATGATTACAATTACTTGTATAAAAAAATTAATTATTTCATATGGGTCTCGTTATGTGACTCTCATGATATTACTCTTTTTTTTCTTTGTCAGCAACTTCATGGTAATTATTCACGACTACTTATGTCATTTATTATTTGTTAGGAAAGAGAATATATATATAATTGTTGATGTATTTATAATTACAACCGAAAAAACCACCAAATATTGATGCAATATCAAAACTTGTATTTTGTGGTTAAAAAACGATATGTTAGTCTTTTTTTCCATGTCACTAGTAAATTGAGAAATTGTGTGTTCGAAAATACAAGTTTGAGTTTGAGATGATATTACATAGCCATTTTACGAAAAAGATATAGCTTACAACTTATTATGAAATTAAATTCAACACGTGGTTGCTTCCATTTTGTATAAATGCTGGTACATACAATATAAAGGTAGACTATATGTGTTAACGTAGTGTTTTGTATGTCTTTGGACCAAGTTTCAGTAACTCAGATCTTCAGAATTAGGCCTGCGTAAATAGAGAATAAAGGCATTGGAATAGGGTGGCTTTGGGGCCGGGGAGTCTTCGATGCTAAAGTTAATAAAGTATCTAGGAAGTTTGTAAATAATGAAAGAGTCTAAGAATCAGAGAGACTTTCTTGTATTTGAAAGTTGCTATTTATACTAGGGGAGTCTGGAGGGGACAGATTATGTTTGCCCCCATAGAGTCTGTGTTCTTTTACTGTTTCTTCTGTCAAAGTCCTTTTAATGCGGCGTGCCTCTACGACGACATCATTGATATGGCGTGTAACTTGGATAATGGTGCCAGTAATGCCGCGTGATTCCCTGATTTGTCTTACCCTGCTAGTGTCCTTGATGGTCCGTTAATGTCTCCTTATCAGAGAATCGAGGGGTCCCCCTTACTTCCCGCCCGTTACGCGAACATGTACTCAAGGGCTGGACAAGTACTCATCCACCTGCAGTACGTTCCCTTATGGAGGTTGCGTCCAGGGGGCTTACTCGTGGACCGGGTCGAAGAATCTATTCTTTCTGGGCTGATCCTTCATTTCTTATTCTCTTAGTTGCCTCAAATCACGCACAGGCGTGGGGAACCCCTTACAATATGCATCGATGTGTCTATGTCTTTACTTGGGTAGGCCGGCCTCCACATTCAAAACTCTAATTCCTCTTGTCATATGATCGAGTCTAATGACTACTTAATAAATTTCATACATAATTTGGGTTTAGGCATTAAACATTTTAGGGATCACATATTATCCATCTATACTTGACTCTCCCAGACCCTGCTTGAGATTTGGCAATGACTGAAGCATTAGAACATGCAATACAAGGCTACATATCCCTCGTCCATGACAATTAACATGCAATGCAACTAACATAATACTAGCAGTATGCAATAGTTGCAGAGGAATAAGTTATTTCATAAAAGGTTGTACTAGAATAAAACTAATATCCCAACTTCATTCATAACTTTAAATCATACTTCATAGTAATGGAGTATCAAACTCCCTGTTACACTTTAACATAATAAGTATTGTCTTCAAGGCCTTTTGCTAACAAAGAAATCATTAAAGTATCTTTTTAATCTCTGCTATCTCCAAGTAGGTAATGACTAAATCCATTTTTCCTCTGGGATCTAGCTCATACTCGGCCTTGATCATCTTCCTGATTAGCTACTCCCGATCCTGCTAAAAGTTCTATCACTCCGAGAGGAATGGTAGTGAAAATTACCGCAGTGAGATTTCAAAAAATTTCAGCAAGTTAACCAAAAACATATACATAGATAACATAAGCATATATAAGGTAAACCATGAGTATGAATGCATGAACATGTACTTTGACCCAAAACAAATTTTTGTCCCATCAGTATTCTTTCTTTTTTCAAAGAGACATTGGACTTGTGCACATGTAATCCATGTTTCAATATAACCAAAGAACATAGTACCATTTCTTATTAATCTCTAGTAATCTTTTCAATATAACAATCTCTTGTAAGCACCATCGGCTCTCGGCTAGTGACTGCATCACATTACCCTCTTGACTAGGTGTGAGTACGTTAGCGTTCATATAACGTGACAGTTTGCAATTCACCTTCATCGCTTTTACAATATGATATGGCAGATCGTAACACCTTCACCATATTCTCCATGTGTTGCAGCCATTAGCTTTAAGTGCTACTTCGCTCCAGAATCCTTTAAAAAGAATCCATTCAAAATTCGTTGACTGTACTTCATCAACCGAGGGGTTACTACTCCAATTTAAGCACTTCAGAGTGGATAGAGGAGTTGTACTAGGATATTTTCCAATCCTAGCATTTGAGGTCGTGACAAAAATAATTTTTCTTTCATTTCTCTTAAATGCACAACCCGAAATGCTTGTGACACATATTTGTGACAAAACCACTATTTTTCCTTCAATGCACAACCTAAAAACATGTGACACATGACCATGTAACTCTCATGCAACAATGTTAGGTACTTATGCCATATACATCACATGCATAGCTTGAAGGAATTAGAAAATGCCGAAACAGATACTTGCATACAACATATGAAAGCTCAACAAAGCATATACCATTTCTCAAACTCCCAACATGTCATCTGAATTAACAATTTTATCAAACAACATTTAAGTATAGCATGAACATATAAGATACGAATCATAGCATGTAATAAGTAGCAATTCCATAATCCAATTTGAGCAATCAAAATGCAAATTTTATAAAAAGAAAAATATATTATCCAATAGTAAGTTAGAGGCTAATTTACAAAGTTTCAAAGTATTATTTTTCGAAGATCAAGCAAGCTGAAAAGTATATGTTTCTATAGTTAGACTTAATAAAATCAACAATAATGCAAACCAAACATGTGCGTGTCGTGTTCTAGGGTTTAACCTTATTCGGTTTTAGGATTTCTTGACCCTTCATCTTCCTTGAGCCTCATAAGCTCGTGCCTTGGGGAAAACCCTAGGTTGAATAGTGTTTATACTCTCATTTCTCGATAAAACCTACAATGATTTTGTCATTGTAACCCTAATTGCTATTAGTGTGCGTGGTGTGTGTAAGGAGTACACTTTGTGTGTCCATGAACTCTTATGGCCGAAAGTGCAATGATCTCTATCTAGAAGGAAGACCCTTCTTTGAAGCCCGAGTGATGGTCGAGTGTCACCTAACTCTCTCAAACATTCTTTTACTTCCATTTTTGGCCATTGGTGGTTTAGGCATCTTTGAGAAGAAAAAATCCTAGACACTCATACTCGACAAGATCAATCATGATTGAACCAAATATTCCCATTATCCCTACAAACCTTGTACAACCTTCACTCACCCAAGCCGAGCCCTTCTCAACTAAAGGACCTTCGTGTAGGTGTATGTGTGCTCAAGAGAAGTGAGTGAAATAGAGGTTTTAGGATTTCTCACCATGCGAATCCACCCAATGTGATGTCTGAATTTTCTTCCTATGTTTGTGGGTAAGTGGCGTTTGGAAGGTAGGAAAACGATGGTGTTTGGCTTGCTCTCCCTAGGGTAGACGAGATAGAGAGAGGAGAGGATATGTGAAATTTGAAAAATGGGACAAATGACCTTAGGGTGTCTTTGGTGGGGTGTAGGGCATCGGCCCCTTTAATGCTTTCTTTAAATATGCTCCTCAATTCCTCCACACATTCTCTCTCTCCCATCATCACTTCTGATTGTGGAAACCAAATGGCCTTTGTGCATGCACGCCATGTGGCGTGTTGCTTCCTGCCTTGGCCGAAGTCCTCATTCTTTCTCTTCATCAATGCTCTCTCTCTCCCGAAAATGCCAAAGGGAACCTCTAGCATGGATGAGAAGTGATTATCTCCTTTCCCTAGTCGAAACCCTAAAGCCCCATTCCTATCTCTTTCATGTCTAGATGCAATGAACCTAGGCTTGAGCAAGGCATGGTTGCCAAATGGCATGCCATCTTCGAAATCCTCATTGTCGCTTCATCAAAGATTCTTCTAGAAAATTCCTTGTGGGTGGCGTGCTCCTATCCCCTAACCGAAACCCTAGAGATTTTCTAAAAGCTTGTGTCCTAATCTCATGGTTCCCCATGTATCTTTTACACTCCTTCATGATTATATCTCCTAGAGATTTCCATGCATGAATGCTGGAGGGTTGGTGGCATGCGTCCCTTGGATGTCCGAAATTCACTTATCTATTCCCTTCTTCCATTTTTAAGTCTAGATATAATGAATCCTGAGAGTGAGGTTGCATATTGGACAAACAGCGCATAGCATGATTTTAGCTAATGCATGTTAGACAAGTGGTTTTTAACTGTGTTGGATAGGTGGCACCTAGCTGATGCATGTGAGACAAATGGCGCATGGCTGATGCATGCTTGCCAAGTGTGATGGCCGAATGTCTCTCCCTTGCTCTTCATCATTTGCTCTCTTAAAAACTTAAAAAGACTTTGTTGCATGAAGGACATGTGGCGTTCCCCATTAAGGTCGAAACCCTAAGACTTTGTCATCATAAGATCCTTATAGAAATCCTAATGCATGAATGACAAGTGGCGTAGCCCTTATCTTAATCCAAAACCCTAAATGCCCTTGGCGTGTCCCTCAGGTGGTCTAGGTTCAATGAATCTTCAAGGGTGTGTAGGTTTTTTTGGCCAAAACCCTAAATGAGTGGCTTAGGGGTTTGGGTCTTGGCATGTGCATGGTTGCCATTTGGCAATGGCATGTGTGCATGGGTCTTGCCCTAGCCGACCCCCCCTCTCTCTCTTTCTCTTCTCTTCATCTCTGACTTAGATTCTTTTAGAATCCTCAAAAGCTGTGTGTGCCATTTCTCAAAGCCCTAACTTCCTCTTCCTCACGATTACACCATTCTAGAGACTCTCATACTTCGTGCATGCGTGACAAGTGGCAAACATGGTGGTTGAGGCCCCTTAGGTGGACGCGTATCCCTTTGGCCAAACCCTAGAGCCTCTTTGAATCTTGTGCTTCTGATTTGGCACTTTCCCTAGGCGCCCATCATCATTGCATTGGTTTTCTAGGAGCTTGCACACTCATCACTACATGGTGTGGTGCGTTGGCCCCTTTAGGGTTTCCGAAACCCTATTTTCTCTCTCTCCCTTCTTCTATTTTCACATCCAGGTTCATGTGGTATAGAGGTAAGCCTTGCATGTAAGCCATGTGGCATGTGGGTGATGCGTTGGGCGTGTGCCCTATGTGTGTCAAACCCTAACTTCTTTTCTCATCAATTTGGTTTCTCTTATAAGCCTTTAAGCATGCTTACCAAGTGGCAACAATGTACTAACCAATATGCTTCTTTCCTAGGTTCCTAATGACGAGAATTCTAAGGAAAACTAAAAGTATTTCTTCCAAATGGGCGCCTCCCCTCATAGTCCAAACCCTAATTAGGGTTTCTAAACCCTAAACCTCATATTGGTCGTATGCCATTAAGTCCTTTGTTCCTCTTAGTGGGCTTGGGCGCCTAAGGTACTAAGGATGAGATGGGGCCCATGTCCCTCTCTAATTACTCACCTCATTTATCCTTTGGCCAAATTTCCATTGGGGTTAAGGCTAAAGGTAATGAAAGTAATAGGAGAAGATTTGGCTAAGTCCGGGTCATCACACTATACATGTGTGTGTTGGCCTTTTTGTGTGGAGTCTAATTTTGTTTATGATTGTTAGTTGATGACCTGACTCAATAAGGGTCCATTCCGGTTTTTAATAGATTTTTAATGAGACTTGTCCATAAGCATTTCAGCTTGGGCCGATATCTCATGGGGTTCGTGGGCTTTGCCCCAAGGAAATTTTTTTGCTCATTTTTTGGCTCTTGGCCCGACCTAATCCGTTGATTAGGGTTTACTTACATATTATATTATACTCTTGTACGATTGCGGTATTGTATTTTTAGTTATCATCTGAAATAAAATCCTCTATAGCTCCATAGACGTATGCATATTGTTGAGTCACGTAAATCTTGTATTGTGTATGATTTGTTTGACTTTTTTTTCTCCTATCGTTCCTAACAATATATATTTATCTAGCTAAGAAATACTATTTATCATCTTTTTATTTACAATCCTTTTAATTATCATAATTTTTTAAAATTAAAAGGATTAACACACAAATAAAACATAATAAATAATTTTTCAATAATTTAATACCACATTATTAAATGATGAGAGAATAATAAATAAAAGGATGTTGTAAGAATTGAGTTATACCATTTATAAGTAGAGCCGTAAACATACTGTGGAAGTCATTATTGCTATAAAAAAGAAAAAAAATCACAATGCCAATACATTATGATGTTAGCTTTTTTTATTTATTTGAAAAACCTTATGATGTTAGCTAATGCAGAAGGCTTTTACATTATTAGTATATTAGGCGGTTCAATAATTATATTTGTCAATATAATATTGTTTCTTATTTATCTCCTAACTACCAAAACAATTTATTTACCCTTTCAACTTGTAAATCAATGACGAAAGTGATAGACTCTGACATATTTTAAAATTATGTCATAAGATTATGACATAAAGGTAATAGCTTATAAATATAATTATTAAAAGGTAATAATACATGATATAAAAACTACATGAAGTTCTTTTCTCAAAATGAAATTGTGAACATCCAACTTCCAAGTTCTCACCAGTTATGTTTGGGTAATAAGATGAAATTTATCAAGATTTTTCATAATTTCGTTCCAAAACATTACTAAGACATAAAATATTTTTCAATTTCAAGTTTTATTTATTTTTATCTAATTATTATATAATCATTACAGCTTTTATAGATTTTAAAACAAAACACAAAAATCAATATAACTTTTTTAATTTCAAAACAAAAATAATATTCAAATACTTTTTTAACTTTAAAATATTTTTATTCAACTTTTTTTATCACATTTTTTAAAATTTAATAAAAAATATTAATTCAAGAAATTTCTTATATTTGAAATTCTGGAACAGTCGAAGCGTTCAAACGAGGCCTTACTCTCGTAGCAAGAGAATGAGATAAAAAGAGAATATATATAAGATAGAGAATATAGAATATTGCTAGGTACATGTTTTAAATAGATAAGTTCTGTACAAGTCTTAAAAAATGATTTTTATAAATTTCAAATAGACAAATTTTATGCAAGCCCTTATAAAAAGGTAGACCTAATCTTAAAATAATGTAAAAAAATTATTTTTTATTAATGAGACATACTTTTTATAAATGACTTGTATAAAACTTGTATATTTAGAGTTTGTATCTAATATCACTCTTTGTAAAAATATACACCTCACTATTTTTTATTTATTATATATTTTGATTTTTTTTTATATTTGATAAAAAAACAGACTTTTCTACCACACTCGTACAAATCAGTTCACTAGAATATAAGTGTGTATACAAATTAAGTAATGAAATACTAGCATAAATGAGTCGTGCTAGGTACAGTCTCCATTGGGGGCCTGCGTGCGCACGAAGAGAGTGCTTAAGTAATTTTACTATAATTTTGTTCAAATGTCAAAAATATCCCTCACTTCATATCATCTTACTTCCTCTTTCATTCTTATCTCAGACCAGAAGACAGCCCAAAGTAAAACTCCAATGCCGTCGGTCACAGTCGACGTCATCTTCTACTCCACTGGCCGCCAACCAGGTAATAATTGAACTGTTCTCAAGAATTTCGATCGTTATTTTTTCAAAAATTTACAAATAATTACCTCAATAAAAAAGGAAAACCTCAAAGCATATCTTAACTTTCCACCATAATGATAAGAAGAAAGACCACAAAATCACAATTAAAAGATCACAAAATCACAATCAATCAAAACCCAAAAAAAAAGGAAAAAGAAAATTTGCAACAGGCGTGTTATAACTTTGCACATATTTAAACGAAAAGTGAAAAAATAATATACAAAACAAATAAAAGAGATAAAAGAAAGAAAGAGAGACACCAGAGCAAGGAAAGACGACTATGGCAGTGGAGGCTTTGGAAATCATCTGCATAGAGAATGGAGGTAGAGATTATTCAGCAACTCAACTCATCTCAACTCATCTCACTACTATTCATTACTATTCAGCAACTTTAACTCACAAATCTCACTACTATTCACAGCTCATCTCATTACTATTCACAATCCATCTCAGCTCATCTCAAATTATCTTCAAATCCAAACGTCTCCATAGAGTGTGCGTATGCGTGGGTGCGTTGGCACTTTTTGTAGTTGACACTTAGCACGTGAGAGAGAGAGCCTTGTTTATGAGATGAATGAAATGCTCTTAAATGAAACGAACCGTTTCGTTTCGTGCGCACGAAGGCCCGACGGAGGACTGTATCTAGAATAATTTTCAGCATAAATAGAAGGAATGGCTTCTCCCAAACCAGAATCGTGTGGCTTTTACTTGTTGTGGTGACATCACTCCGCACTCTCACAAAACCCACGGGGAAATAACTAATAAGGCCAAGTTCAGGGCACCCTTTCTTTCCTTATTATTTTCGTCTTTCCTTTCCAAATAACCTGGGCCACTTCAATTGATCTGTAGCGGGCGCCACTTCCTACTCCAATGGCCTCCTCCACCACCACCACCAAGAAGGAAGCTCAGGCGCTACTTCTCGGTCGCTTTGAGGTGGGCAAGCTCCTCGGCCACGGCACCTTCGCCAAGGTCTACCATGCCCGCAACGTCAACACCCAAGAGAGCGTCGCCATCAAGGTCATCGATAAGGAGAAGATCCTCAAGGTCGGCCTTACCGCCCACATCAAGCGAGAGATTTCAATCCTCCGCCGCGTGCGCCACCCCAACATCGTCCGTCTCTTCGAGGTCATGGCCACCAAGTCCAAGATCTTCTTCGTCATGGAATTTGTCCGCGGCGGCGAGCTCTTCAACAAGGTATCCAAGGGTCGTCTCAAGGAGGACGTCGCCCGCAAGTACTTCCAGCAATTGATCTCCGCCGTCTCCTTCTGCCACTCCCGTGGCGTCTTCCATCGCGACCTCAAGCCCGAGAACCTCTTGCTCGACGATAACGGCGATCTCAAGGTCTCCGATTTCGGTCTCAGCACAGTGTCCGATCAGATTCGCCAGGACGGTCTGTTCCACACGTTTTGTGGCACGCCTGCCTATGTTGCTCCCGAGGTTTTGGGCGGAAAGGGTTACGAAGCCTCCAAGGTGGATATCTGGTCCTGTGGGGTTGTGCTCTTCGTTTTGATGGCCGGCTATTTGCCCTTTCACGACCAAAACATTATGGCCATGTACAAGAAGATTTACAAGGGCGAGTTTCGATGCCCGAGATGGTTCTCTCCGTCGCTGACTCGGCTCCTAACCCGTCTTCTGGATACGAACCCAGAGACTCGGATTACAATCCCGGAGATCATGGAGAACAAGTGGTTCAAAAAAGGGTTTAAACACATCAAATTCTATATCGAGGATGACAAGCTTTGTAATGTCGTGGATGAGGAGGAGAAGCAGGGAAAGGAGGACGACGAAAAGCCGGCCTCGGACCAATCAGAATCGGACTCGGAATCCGGGTTCCAGACGAGGAGGAGGGTGGGTACATTGCCGAGACCGGCGAGCTTGAACGCGTTCGATATCATATCGTTCTCGCGCGGGTTCGATCTGTCTGGGTTGTTCGAGGAGGGAGGGGAGGAGGCCAGGTTCGTATCGGGCGCACCGGTATCGAAGATTATATCGAAACTGGAAGAGATCGCGACGCTGGTGAGCTTCACGGTAAGGAAGAAGGATTGCGGGGTGAGCTTGGAGGGGTCGACCGGGGGCGTGAAGGGACCATTAACCATTGCCGCTGAGATTTTCGAGTTGACGCCGTCGTTGGTTGTAGTGGAGGTGAGGAAGAAAGGAGGAGATAAAGGAGAATACGAGGAGTTCTATAATAGGGAATTGAAACCCGGTTTGCAGAATTTGATGCTAGAGGAAGCTGCCTCTTCCCTTTCATCGACTTCACTTCCACTACCTTCATATTTCCCTTCGGATACTGAATAGAGGAATAGAGAGAAGTGAGGGAGAAGGGTATGCTTTTTCTCTCCTTTTTCCTTTTGTTCATGTATGATATTTACATATATCTATATATTGTTTTCTCTTGTTATTCTCTTTTGTTATTCTGTTGTCTTACTTAGGTGGAGCTTTAGAATCTCCTATAATTTAAGTCCTCTACTTGTATCAAGATTCCCACGTTAGATTATAAAGAATGGAGTCCAGATTTTCTACTTCATTGTTCATCCTTCCCTTTTTTTTCAATGTAGAAACTACAGGAACTATGGATTTCAGCAGTAATTTCCTGGACTTGATGCATTTAATCAATTTTCCAAAATTGAAGAACAACTTTAATGAAAATTGCATTTATTCATATTTAATCAAGAGGAAGGTCACAAAGTCATTATGTGAGGTTTTTCTCGATTGATTAGGAAACTGTATCGGGTTAACTTGGAGAAGGGCTTGTTGAGAGTTGAATTTTGACGAATCATGGAGATCTTCTGAGCACTGGGGTTTGATTTTACATATAAAATCCATTGGATGAAGTTGTTGAAGTTATTTTTTTAAGCACTGAATTTAGATTGGAAACTTTGAGTATGTTGGGCAATTTACACACAAGCATTCTGATTTAGAGCTGCTTTGTATAGGAAAAAGCTTTGTTTTTTGTTGTCAATGCTGATATTACCTCATGCTTGATTTTCTTGGTAGGAAGATTACTTTCCACCTTCCTATAGTTGGGGAGTTATGCAACCAAGTTGTGATCGATTCCTCTGATTTCTTTAGTTGTGCAAGATTAATTGCGATGCCATCTAATGGGGTTACTTCGGGTTTCCTTCTGAAGGAATGAAAGAAGGAATATCACTTTAATATGGTGATATGGTGGTGATCAGGATGGACACTTCTGAGCAAATGAAAGAGGAAATATCACCTAAATTTGGTGATATTTCTAAATATTGCACATTGCTCAATCAAATGCATGCAGAGCCAGAAACCCTTTGAATCTGATAATAGCACATTGTTGTCGGAAAAATGTTTGCATATCTTACCGTCTTGGTCTGAGTCTGGCTGGCTCTCTCAGGTTACATTGCTTTTGTTCAATGAGGTAACATAAAGACACAGACCTCTATGTTTGTACTTTTTTCGATGGGGTCGCTAGAGTCAAGGAAATGAGAGATCTAGGTTTTTTTCAACTTTGTGTTATGTATATTTTCCTGCGTAGAAAAGGAGAATGATGGATATTTATATGCAATTATGGTGGATCTTTGAATGCAGATTGAAGGGATGTATTTTCGATTTTGAGTCATTGAGATGTTGGATCAAGAAACAGGGGCGTGGAAATATCAAGGATCGTTGACAGGGGTAGACCCCCATGCCTAAAAAATTTGCAAAAGTCCTTGAAAAATCTAGCATTATATAAGACAAGACTCTAAGAAATTAATCTCTCCCCAAAGAAAAGCTTTTTATGGTTTTGTCCGTCAAATAAAATGTTCCCCTGTTCTTGGTGTAGAAGTCTCGTTAGTCTGCTAGAGCTAGAAGGAAGTGAATGACATAATTTAGCTGATAGAGAAAACCTTCACCTTCTGGCCTACTGGAGCATGTCACAAACGCGCTTGTCTTTTTACAGGTGATGCCTGTTGTCAACTTTCTGACTTTTCCAAAATTTTGAGTCTTTGGCCGGTTTGTTTGGAATTGAGTTATTTTGTCTCAAAATTTTTTAGTAATTTTTTTTTTAATATTACTTAAACCTAAATATTTTTTAATTTTAAATCTTTAATTTTTTAAACTATCATTATTTAATTATTATATATTTTTTTAAACTTTTAAAACCCAAACATAATACAATTTTTTTAAATTTTAAAATAAAAATTATATTATAAAAATATTTTAACTTTATAATATATTTTTTTCAAATTTTTCTCTCATTTCCAAAACTTAATAGAATACCTTAAATTAAATTATTTTATTATTATTCATAAATTATTTTATTATTATCAGGTATCTCATCTCATCACTTGCCAAACAATATGGATTCGCGACAAGACTAGATATTTACCATTCCCTCTGAGCTGCACAAATAATTTTCATCTGAAAGTTGATCAGGCCTAGCGGATGGACTTATTACGTGGGTGGTGTTGCAGTCTGGCCAAGATTTGAGTCATTGTTTTGACAAAATTTACTTGAGACTCTGCTTTCACATTGTACAGGGGACGACAGCCTAATTCAAATGTAGGATTCCATCAAAAGAGGAATCACACATCCTGGAAGCCGATTGCAGAACAAAAATGGTGATGTAAACAATGGTTCTTTGCAATCGTGCGTAGCCTATACGTGCAGATGATTGGAGAAGTTTCCATTTCCGTGACAAAATATTAACTTTAAAATCCCAGATGCCAAACGTACATAAAATCCAGAATCAGCTAAGAAAAAACAAGAACAATCTAGAAAGAAAAGGTGGGGGGTATTCATGATATATATAGCAGGTGTCAAAACTTAAAAGTCGTGTTTAGTTGGCTTTACCGATGTTATTCTATTGCTACCTTTTGGCCTTTTGCCCAAACAACAATAATAGTTTTGTTTGTATTCGTAACTATCTTAATTCACCTCAATTTATTTCATTTCATCATTATAATTTTTTTAAATTTTTACACAAATTATAATAAATAATTTAACTTTTTCAAATATCAAAACAAGTTTTTTAAATTTTCACACAAAATATAATAATTAATTCAACTTTTATTCTATTATTCACAAACTATTTCAACCCATCTCAACTCATCTCTGAATCCAAATCACGGAGGTCTTGTTTGTATTAGTAACTCATCTTAATCCACCTCAACTCATCTCATCTCATCTCATCATTACAACTTTATCAAATTTCTACATAAAATATAATAAACAATTTAAAATTTTCAAATTTAAAAATAACTTTCCTAAATTTCCACACAAAATATAATAAATAATTCAACTTTTATTCTACTATTCATAAACCATCTCAACTCATCTCTGAATCCAAACCATTCAACTCATCTCGAGTCATTGGCGTTGTCTCGTGTTTTTTGAATGTTTTGGTGGGCCATCAATCAATGCGCATTTTTTCAACTAAAACGTCAATCTTTCGACTTTCTGTACCCCAAAAATTGTTTTCCTTCTACACTCTTCAGGCTACTTTCGGGTACGAGACCGAAGAAATAGAGAAGGACAACACAAGATGAGAAAGGAGTACAGTACCTTCTCGTTTCGGACATATTACTTCATTTTAATAATAACCATGATTTAGGCGAAAATTCTCCTCTAGTCTTATCTGAAGGAGAAGCAAAGGTGGAGTGAGAGTCTCAGATTGCTCGGCGAGTAAGGAAGATCATAAATTCTCCTCAGTTTGGTAGTAGACCTAGGGTGGTAGTGACGAGGAGTTAAGGGAGAGATGAGATCAACTAAGGCTTTCAAAGGAAGAGAATGCTGCCATCGATTTGAATACAGAGCAAATGGGGAAGGTTCTGGAAGAGGGGGAACGAAGTATGGTAGGGAAGTTGATAACTGAAAGGAAAATTAGTAGGGAAGTAATTCAAGCAACAATGACGAAGATCTAGCATATGGGTGGGTCCCTTGTATTCCATGAGATCAGTTTGAATCTATTCGTAATCACGTTCGAGAACCAGAGGGATAAGGATAGAGTATTGGAAGGTAAGCCATGGTTGTTTTACAACCACATTCTAGTTCTCTAACCTTTCGATGGCTTCACATCCCCTCAGTTGATGAAATTCGACAGAGAGGAGTTATGGGTGCAGCTGTATAACCTTCCTCTAGCATATATGACACATGATACTGGATTTTGGATAGAGCATCTATTGGGGTGGTTAGAGAAGTGGACGTGAGTGAGAATGAGATTGGATGGGGTAAATTTTTTATAGTGAAAATTGAGATAGATTTGAAGACGATGGTGGCTAGAGGAAGACCGACAAACTTAATTGGAAACAGAATATGGATTCCATTGAAATATGAAAAATTACTTAAACTGTGTTTCAAGTGTAGATTGACTAATCATGGAGAGGAGGGGTGTAAGGGAATAGAAGGAAATGTTGTACGTGGGAATGGATGGCCACAGTTTGGGTCATGGCTTCGTGCCACTCATACTCCACAAAGGAGAAATGTAGAAAAACATAGTGACATTAGTAAGGCAAATATAGGAGAGGAAGTTTAGGGGATGAGAAGGAGGACATGGAGAAGGGAGATGACTCAACACCAAATGATAGCTCAGTCCAAGTGGGTGGTGAGAAGAAGGAGGAGGGATGGGTAGTCTGTGAAACAACAAGATCTAAGGGTGGTCAGATGGAGGATGAGGATACGGGAGTTGAAATTGTTAAGGGTGCTGCTGAAGTGTTTGAAAAAATGCGAAAAAGATGATAACAAGAGAAGATGGAAGAGAAGAGCTAAAGCTGCAAGTAATAGTAGCATTGTCAAAACAAATTCTAGTAGCAAACGTAATTTAGCCACTAGTGATTTTGATGATATGGTTAAGGGGATGGGTAAAAAAGGAAAGAAAAATGAAGATGAGATGGAAGTGACAAGTTTTCTGAAAATGGCAGAGGCTGCTAGTCAGCCTCGCCAAGCATTATGAAAATATTAAGCTGGAACTACCGGGGGCTTGGGAACTCCTAGATAGTTCAAGATCTTCACCTAATGGTGAATGATAAGAAACACAATGTTTTTTTTTTTTTGGTAGAAACGAAGATGGTTACCAATAAGTTTGAAGGAATTAAAGAAGGATGGATTGGGAAGGGTGCTTTATAGTAGAACATGTGGGTAGAAAGGGGGGATTGGTGTTATCATGGAGAAGAGAAGTGGAGGTTGGGATTCTTAACTACTCTCAACATCATATAAGTGCTGGTAAGGAGGAGTGGTGTCTATTAATTGGGTTTTATGGCCATCCTGAGGCATGTAAATTGTTATCAATGATAAAGCCATCAAAGCAGATGTCCTAGTGTGTAATAGGTGACTTTAATGATGTGATATGGCGAGGGAAAAAGGTTGGTGGTTGACCCAAATCTGAAACTCTGATGAGGGACTTTAGACAGGCATTGGAAGATAACAGTGTATTTGACTTGGGATGGAAGGGGTGTAGATTTACCTGGAGCAACAGACATGAAGACCATACTTTCAGGCTGGATAGGGTAGTGGCCAATTGCAATTGTTTAGAACTATTCAAAGATCGAGTCGTAGAGGTGTTAACTGTGAGACAGTCGGATCACAAGCACTTTTACTGACTATGGAGAGGAATAGATTAATGAGAAGAAAAGGAAGAAGGGTGTTTAGGTTTGAAGCAAATTGGGTGATGGACGAAGAAGGTGGAGCTGTTGTAGAAGATGTATGGGCTAGAAGGGTAGCATATTAGAACCTGTTTGGACAGGTGCAAAAGAAACTGAGGAGATGAAAAAGAGAGCTGCTGAATTGGAGCTATCAGAATGGTCAAAATGCAAAGCAACAAGTAAGGGAGAAAACAACAAGATAAAGAGATGAACAAGAGAATGGAGGCACTCATAATGCTGAGATAGTTAAAACCTTACTAAGAGAGCTAAGATTACTATTGGAGCATGAAGATATGATGTGGAAACAAAGAGCTAAGAGGAATTGGTACCAAATGGGCGATAGAAACATTAAGTTTTTTCACTCATGTGCTAGCCAGAGAAGAAGAAAGGATTGGGTGAAGGAAATTAAAGATACCCAGGGAAGGGTGGTGGCTGAGCAAGAAGAGATAAAGAAGGTCTTTCACAGCTACTTTCAAAACTTATTTTGTTCTTTAAGCCCTACAATGGAAGTGATAAAAGAGTGCTTGGGAGACATAGAGCCGAGAGTTACAAGAATATGAATGAAGAGCTACAAAAGAGTTCACAAAATTAGAAGTCGAGGAAGCTTTGAAGCAAATGGCACCGTTGAAATCCCTTGGCCCTGATGGGTATAGGGCTTGTTTCTACTAAGCCTACTGACATATAGTGGGAGAGGAGGTTAATAGAGCTTTACTAAGCTTCCTGAATGGCCATGGGGGATTGGAAAACAACATTAATCATACTTACATTGCTCTCATCCCAAAGGTGAAGAATCCATCTGTAGCTAGTGAGTTCAGACCCATTAGCTTATGCAATGTTATGTATAAGCTGGTCTCAAAGGTTTTAGCAAATAGACTGAAGAAACTGCTCCCATAACTTATTTCCAGCAACCAAAGTGCTTTCATTCTTGGACGGCTAATAACTGATAACATGATGATAGCCTATGAGACTTTGCATACGATGAAGACAAGACAAAATGGAATGGTGGGAAGCATGGCATTGAAGCTGGACATGGCTAAAGCATATGACATAAATGAGTGGAATTACTTGGAGAATATGATGAGAAGATTGGATTTTGGTGACAAATGGATAAGGCTTATAATGCAGTGTATAACTTCAGTAACATACTCAGTATTGGTAAATGGGCAACCTGGAAGTGTGATTAAGCCAACAAGAGGGATTAAACAAGGGAACCCTATCTCCCCTTAGCTATTTATCTTGTGTGTAGAAGGACTCAGCTCCTTGATCAATTTGGTTGAGAAAAGGAAGGAGATAAGGAGGGTAGCAGTAGCAAAGGGTGGAACAAGGGTCAATCATCTGCACTTTGGGGATATTTGGGAAGGCAAGAATGGTTGAATGACAAAGGATTCATGGTTTGCTAGAGATATATGGCAAAGCCTCGGGATAGATGTTAAACTTGTAGAAAACCACCATTTTTTTCATCTCAAACATTGCTGAAACTATAAGACAACAGATCTAGAAAGTAGCTGGAGTGCCTGTGTGTGGGAACTATGAAAAATACCTTGGTTTACCAGCCATGGTTGGTAGATCAAAATATAACACTTTCAGAACTGTGAAGGAGAGGGTCTGGGCAAAACTGAATAATTGGAAGAATTTGTTCTTATCACAGGCAGGAGAGGAAGTCTTGTTGAAAGCTGTGGTGCAGGCCATTCCAACATTCTCAATGAGTGTGTTCAAGCTGCTAAGAAGAATTTGTAAAGAGATATCTTCTTTAATGGCTAAAACTGGGTTTTCAATGGTTGATTTTCTGTTAAAACTGCCTATTATCTGGAAAAATAGAGAATAAAAAGGGTGAATGGAGAGCCATCAAGGAAGGATAAGTTAGTTTCTTTGTGGAGACAGATTTGGGACTTGAATGTACAAGGTGTTGTGAAGCTATTTCTTTGGAAAGTTGGGCATGACCTTCTTCCTACCAAGACCAGCCTTTTCAAGAAGCAAATTTTTGACTAATGTTATGCCCAGTTTGTGAAAGGGAGATTGAAACAACTATCCATGTGTTGTGGGGATGTCCTGCAGCAGCACATGTCTGGGTAGAAAATGAGAGCCCTGTGCAAAAGTGGTGTAACACAGAGATGGATTTTGTTGAGCTATGGGGTAGAATGAACTAGAGGCTGACTATATAAGAAGTGGAGTTTATGGCCTACATTATGAGGAAGATATGGTTGAGAAGAAACTTGCTGATTTTTTAGAATAAATTTGATGAACCCATAAAAGTTTTGAAATCTGCAAAACAAGCAATGAAGGAATTCAAAGAAGCTAATCAACATCAATAGAGAGGGTTGAATAATAGAAGTACAAGCAGGGAAGAAGCAAAATGGGAAAAGCCAGTTGTGGGAGGGGTAAAGGTGAACTGGGATGCTGCGGTGGAATCTCAAACAAAGAAAGTGAGGATTGGTGTTATTTTTAGGGATGCACAGGGGCGGAGATCTTGGCATGTCTGTGCTCTTCTGCAAAAAACCAAGGAAAGGCGTGGATAGCAGAGGCATTGGCTTTAAGGAGAGTAGCTATGCTGTGTCTTGAGCTAGGACTTGTAAAGGTGGAGTTAGAGGGTGATTCACAGCTTGTGGTGAAGGTTTAGGGTGATTCACAACTTATAGTGAAGGTTTAGATTTACAACTTGTAGTGAAGGTTTTGATTAGTGTTGAAGATGTGATGGCAGACTATGGGGTGCTAATATAGGACACCAGAAGGATCCTTAATGCAAATGTGGATTGGAGTATTAAGTTTATGTATAAAGAAGCAAACAATGTAGCTCATAAACTTGCAAAACTAGCTTTTTCTTTTTCAAATGAGAGGGTGTGGATAGAAGAAGGCTTTGAACAAATTACAAACACTATTCTTAGTGAGAAATACTGTATTGGTTGAATACTTTATGATATATACAATAATGGAATATACTTTTGACTTCAAAAAAAAAAAAGATGAGATAGGAGTGAAAGCGGTAATTAATATCACAAGTAATTAACACATGTATATGTATGCATGTTCACCCGACTCGAAAATAGCCCTTCCGACCCAACCCGACTCAGGGGTATTCCGTTTGGCCAAATGGCCGATTAGCCGAATACCCAACTGAAAAATATTTTTGGAAAACAGGTATTCCAACATGACCCGACCCTTTTATTATTATTAAATTTTCTTTTAAGGTTTTTTTTTTTTTTTTTAATATTACCACCCTATACAAAAATGTTAGAGGGGGTTAAAGAAAATCATCCACCAATTTAAAGATGCATGAAGATTAAGAAATAATGCTAATATTTGACCAAGAATGTGCCACGTCTCCTACTAACCGGGTTACTTTACCAAATCCCTTCCCTCCTAACCATATCTCTATTACCCTTCTCTGAGAGAGATAGGAGTGAAAGAAGTTTTCTCTATTTCTTTCTGCCATTGTCATTCTCTCCAAAGCTATCTTTCTTTAAAGAACCCTTGAAAAGGACGTTGAAGTTCTCTGCTTCGATTTGCTAACTTAGCAAGACTCCTCGAATTGCTTTGTTTTATGTTTGCGTTTTCACATTTGCTAATTTTCTCGTGTTCTCTATACGGGAATTGCCCCCAATGGCTGATGAGTGCAGATTCAGAATAGGATACGCCTTGGCGCCGAAGAAACGAAACAACTTCATTTGAGACTCTCTGCTGAATCTTGCGGGGACTGGACCAGTTTTCGGTTACGGGTATTAACCAACCCTAACTGTAGTATTTCGGTAGTAGAACGGAAAATTTCCGTTTCCGATTATTTCATTCTAGGTCGGGTAATTCGGTTCGGGAATTTCAAAAATTCAGGTCGGTTCGGGGTGGCAGTTTAAATGTACAGCCTTATGCATGTATATGGTGACTTCATATGTTCGGCTTGGCTACTTCGTGGGAGACATGGGTGCCATGTGATCAAACAATACAATATTAAGAAACTTCAGAATTTTAGTTGTAAACAAAATCCAAAATTAACAATTTTCTCTAATATCGCTCAGATGTAAGACTAGTTGATCATAGAACATATGGTTTCAAGTGTGTAATGTGTATTATATGTTCAAAACCGCTTTGCACCGGTTTGGCTGTTATTGAGGCTTTAACAGCCAGCAATAGAATTTTGCCATGTTAGTGATTCCACACAAAATAGAAGAGGCGCATCACACTGGATAGAATAAAAACTCATTCTGTAAAACTCAACCTCGCATTAAGCCCCAATTGAACCTCGTCATTGTAGCACTAACCTAAAGAAATTCCTGCAAAATTCAACCTCGGTCATCACAGAAATCAAATCTTGTTGCCATCACCCATTGTCGCACATCACCAGCTTCGTCGCCCTCCAATAATTTCGCCGTCGAACACCATCTACGTCATTCTGTTGCTTTGTTCATGGAAGCCTCGAGATCCATTGAAGCCTCTAGAGAGACTGTTGTTGTTTTGTGGATCTCCCACAACTTCTTCAATGTTTCACGGATGTGGTAAGAAGTTACATGAAAAAAAAAACTTCCATGAAACTAGCAAATCATGCAAGATTTCTCTCTCACGAAATCATATAAATTAGTGTGTATATATATTTATATATATATATGATCTCAAAGGCAGCCACTATTGATGTAATCTTCGATGGTGAAGATCCTAATAGAAATGGTGTTGTACAACTGGTTAGTTGCTCTTTCAATCTTTGGTCTGTGTTATTTCCGTGCGAGAGGGGTTGGAGAGGATGTGCATGATATCATTATGTGCGGTCACATGGGAGCTAAGTTGGAAAGCTTACTTCGCACTCACTCATTGGAGGACTTCTATTTGGTGAATTATAGATAGACTTGCCAGAAGATTAACTCTTATATGTTTTGTTTTGTTTTTTGTTTGTTAGGAAAGAGAGATAGTAACTCTAATTTTATTATAGGAAGAACCGTATAACTGGTTGAGTTTATCTTTCCCAAAAGTAGCCCTCCAATAACCTAATGCCACATAGGTGTTCCATTAGAAGTACAATGAGACCGCACCCAGGAAAAAATTCCAAGAGTCACACACATATCTGATCCTCTCAAATCTATTTTTTGACAAAAAAGTCGCCCCTCGATCCCCCTTGTGTGTCGCAGCCTCGCAGCCCATCCCAGCCCAACGGCCACCTCTTATCCACTACCTTCGTCGGCGAGGTCCCTCTCAACACTTAAATCTCCCCCTCTCAGTTATAGTCTCGCCTGCTTTCCAACATGGGTGGCGACAAGGGCATCAGTCTCGAGGAGATTAAAAATGATTCTATTGATCTAGTACTCTCTCTCTCTCTCTCTCTCTCTGTATGAATATGTTTAGTTCCCGAGAAAACTTCTTTCAGTGGATCCAAAAATGTTTACCTTTTGTTTTCATTCTGATATGTTAAAGGACTAAAACCAACTCGAGCAATCCATGCATACGGATTATTATTCATTTCACTCTACATTTATATCTTTTTGGAGCTCAAAATGTTTTTGAGCAATCCCGATCAATGTTTTGAATGGTGTACCGGTCAAAGCACTGGAACAAAATATTTCGGTACCAGTACCGTTTCGTGTACCGTTTTGGGATAGTCAATATATGAATAAATTATATATATAAATTATATTTCAAAATAATAGTCTATATACGAATAAATTATATATAAATACATATATATAAATTATAAATAGTCTAATCTAAATTAGGGGTCAAAAAATAAGCTTCTAGTTTGAAAAAATAAAAAATAAAATAAAATAAAGGTCGAAATACAGGTCGGTACGGCTGGTATGAAACACATATGATACCTGTACCGTACAAAAAATCTCGACCGTACCAGCTGGTACAGTACGAAATTAAAAGCATTGATCCCGATTGTGTATATATATATCTCTCTTTTTTTATTGTTCGATGTGTTTTGTTTATTTTGGATGGCATAGATCTGAAGAACATGTCCGTACTTTTTTCCTTTCCTTTTTCATGCCCAAAACCATCAGCGTCGGACTGGTGGTGATGGAACTCTGAATTTCTATCGTACAGCGGTGTTAAGAAACTGGAAGCATAGATGATTGACGTATCTCCTTTTGTTTCCCATGTGAATGAGTGTATTGTAAGTTTGGTATAATTTTTTAGGTGACATCATATATATGTGTGGAAGGCTGTTAAACAAAGAATAACGAATGTGTGGAGTAACAAAGAATAAGCAGGAGGTGCCTCGAAAGAAGCTGGATGGGGAGGGGCTATTAGATCAACTAGCTCTGGAACATTTCTGTTTGGGATTTTGCTAGTTGTTTTTTGGGGGAGAGCACGACTTTTTATGCTGAGAAGTTTGGGCTGCTCTTATGCTACCAACTCAATATTCAGGACCTGCTTGTGGAATCATATGAGATTATGGTTGTTAACTGGATATACAAGTACAAATCTCAACCTCCTTGGAGGTATTATACAATACTACTGTGGGATGATATTTTACAGCTTTGCTCTCAAATCTTTTTTTCCATTCATCTTTATAGAGGAGGGAAGTAGCATAGCTGATGCTAGGGCTGAGCAAAAATCCGACAATCCGACTCCGAATCCGACTCCACATCGGCTCCGCTCCGACTCCGCTCCGGCTCCAACTTGTCGGAGTCGGAGTCAGAGGTTTTTTCCCCTTGGAAGTGGAGTCAGAGTCAGATTCGGAGTCATTAATGAACCGACTCTGGCTTCGCTCTGATCCGACTCCGACCCTCCGCCTCCGCCTCCGCCTCCGATTTTATACATATTTTATAAAAAGATGTGTTTTTCTATATATTAATTATTTAAATTTTATACAACTATATCTTATATAGTTAGTTAAACTCAATAATATACTAGTTAAATAATATATTTATACTATAATATATAGATTAAATTGACTAATAATAGTTTAGTATATGACTATAATATACTACTACAAACACTAAGATGCATAATAACATCAACATGTAATATTGTAATACTAATGAATAAACACTAATCTATAAATTTATAATAACATATAATACTAATGTATAATAACTAAAGTATTATTCATATAAATTACTAATAGTATTAATTACTATATATAAATTAGTAAACCACTTTAAGCCTATATATAAATTACTATATAAATCACTATAGTATTAATTACTCATACTATATTACTATATGATACTATTAACTATAGTGATATACTAGTATTAGACATTAGTGTACTAATACAATCAGTGATATAGTTAGTATAATATTTATACTAATACTATTATATAGTTATACTAAATTAAAATCACTATAGCAAATACTAATATATAATTATGTTCATCACTATAACTAATAGTAATATTAATATAGACTATAGTTATAACTTATAGTATTATAACTATACTAAATCACTATAACTTATACTAATATAGTTATACTAAAATTTAAATAACTAATACTAATACTAATATAGTTATATTACTATAGGGTACTATTAACTATAGTGATCTACTAGTATTAGACATTAGTGTTACTTGTTTTATTTTTGAATGTATATTAGTATGTTATTTGTTTTATTTAGTTGTATTTTTGTTATAATAAAAAATTTAATTAGTTTAGATTATAATGTTGAGAAAATTGAAATTTGAAAGCCTTCCATTTTTATTTTATTTTTTTAAAGTGGGTCCAATATGAAGTTAAAAAAGACAAAAATAAAAAAATCCGAATCCGCTCCAACAAGTCGAAGTCAGAGTCGTAGTGGATTATGTACGTCTCGGAGTTGGAGTCGGGGGTCGGATTTGACCTCCGACAAAGTCGGAGTCAGAGTCGAAAGTTGGGCCCTCCAACTCCGAAAGGGTCGGTGCTCAGCCCTAGCTGATGCATGGATTGGTGAATCTTGGAGCAAATGATCTCAATGCTTCTTATTCCTCCATCTCTCAACTGCCACGTACGACACCTATTGGGATTTTTCAACTTGAATAGATTAGGTATGCCATCTTTTCGAAAGCAATTGTAGTTTCCCTTTATGCTTTTTGTTTATAATTAGTTTAAACAAGTTATAAAATCTTTGGCTATTTGTTTGACTTTTTTAGAGGTCGATTTTTCCAATTGGAAAAATATATATATTAATATACCAACTACTGTGTAATGAATGTTACATGCTTTATTCATTTGATGCTGTTGAAATCGAGTAATAGAAGATCAAAGAGCTCTGTGACATGAAGCTCGATCCTAATTAATTTAGCAAATCCATCAGCCAGATTTCATCTCTCTCGAAAAACATGCAGAAGTTCAAAAGGTAGCACATAATGATCAAGAATATCAACAGTGTGATCAAAGCTTGCATCGAGGATCGGTTTTTGAAAAGAAAATTCAACAATTTGTTACACGTACTGTGATGACACCAAGCTGTATCGATCGGTTTTTGATTTTTTTTTTTAATTACAAATTACAGACTTATAATAAGAGTGAGTGCTGCTAGGGTACGTCGAGTACTGCTGGGCGTGCCCTTTGGAGAAATTCACTTTTTTAATTTTTTTTAAATTTTTTATTTAAATTTTTTTAATATTTTTAAAAAATATAAAAAAAAAATACTTGTACACTAATAGTGACTTCCTTAATTAGTCTATAAAAAAATTAAAAATAAATTAAATGCATGTACAATCAAAATAAAGGGATAAAATAAAGCGACATAGTATCATATATAACTCTTATAATTTGGGCAAACTCCATGCATGGATGATCCATACTTCAAATCTTAAAATTATGATGAAGGAAAGCGTTACAACAAATTAATAAACTAACAAAAGTAGGGAATTGGACAAGGTTTTTATAAACACGAGTAGGATAGAGACGCTTTGATAGAAAAAGATAGTAATGGAACACTCCGGCCTATGTAAGACAGTAAGAGGTCAAAAAAACAAAAAACAAAACCCCTTTGGAGATTGTTGCTGTTCTTGTTATTGTTGCGCACTTCCCTGCCAAGTCCATACAATATCTTTGAGAGAAGGCTTCAAGCCCTGGTTACAGAATTGTCTATACTCCAATGTGTCCCCAGCTGCTTTCTTCATCTCCACAACATGAAGCGATGGAGTAACTTCAAAAATCTCAGCGTCTATGGCAAGTTGCCCTTTTCTTCCTTCTTTTCTCCCCTGTAATTTCACCTTTCCGCCTTTCTTCATCACCCTAAATCTCTCCATCTCTGCTATTTCTTCAAACTTTGACATAATCAGTGAGGCTGATTTTGTAGAAGTGAACAGTGCTTGCTCTCTCTGACTAATATCCTTCTCGAACAAGCCGGACAAATTGAATCCTGGTGAAAGGGAGATGATATCAAAGGCATTGAAACAAGTTGGTTTCATTGGGCTTGTTGCTGCATTAACATCCCTTTTTAAATCATCCTCAGAGCCGGACGATTCAAATGCAGCCTGAACGTCACTAACCGAGATGTTTTCAAAGTCTGGAGGGGGTGGAGGAGCTTCAATCTTTTTGAATCCCTTCTTGAACCAAGCATTCTCCTTGAGCTTGGAGACATCTATTCTTGTGCTCGGATTGGGGTCAATAATTCTTGAAAGAAGCTTTCGGACCTCTGTTGGGAACCATTGGGGGCACCTGAAATCTCCTCTGCTAATCTTCCTATACATTTCCAAGAGGTTTGAATCTTGGAAAGGAAGATAGCCCGCCAATAAAACGAAGAGAATCACTCCACAAGACCACATATCAGCCTTAGCTCCATCATAACCTTTCTTGCTAATGACTTCTGGAGCCACATAGGCAGGAGTACCGCACGTCGTGTGGAGGAGGCCATCTTGCTTCCGAGACTCCCACAATGCGCTCAACCCAAAATCTGAAACTTTGAGGTCACCATTCTCATCGAGAAGGAGATTCTCAGGCTTTAGGTCTCGGTGATACACACCTCGGCTATGGCAGAAATCCACTGCCCCAATCAGCTGCTGAAAATATTTGCGTGCCATGTCTTCCTTGAGCTTTCCTTTCGCAACCATGTCGAAAAGCTCTCCACCTTTCACGTACTCCATGGAGAAATAGATCTTGGTTTTGCTTGCCATGACTTCATAGAGCTGGACAACATTAGGGTGCCTAACCAGGCGCATAACCGAGATTTCTCGTTTGATTTGATCTATCAATCCGACCCTTGAAATCTTCTCCTTGTCAATGATCTTAATGGCTACGTTCTGTCCGGAACTCAGGTTTCGTGCATGGTAAACCTTGGCAAATGTCCCTTTTCCAAGCATGCGCCCTACCTCATACTTTTGCATCAATATTGTAAATCCCTTCTCCTCCATCTTACCTTCCTGCATGGCCTTCTTCCACCTTCCACGACAGGAAAAAAAACAAAAATAGTTATATGAGTTCAAAACCCAGAAGAAGACCTACCAAAAAATAAAAAACGATATGAGTTCAAAAACAAGCGTACGCACCACGACTTATTTGGATTCCCTTTCCATGTTTCTCCCTAGTTTTTTGCTGCGGCTCAAGGCCGCCGGAAGATCATAGCCCATGATCTAGAAACGGACGGCCAGGGACAAAGGCAATTGAGAGCTCGCGCAAAGTCGGAGCCTTTAAGGAATTATAACCCGTTGTGAGGGAGAGAAGCAGCACCGTGTACAAATTTATTGTAGCAAAACAGGCGATTCCAGCCAACGGGCAACGGAACTGTGACCCCAATAGAGCCTGTGCAAATGGACTATTAATATAGTAAAATGTGAGGTGTGCCAAGTAGTGGTTGTAATTTAAGCCCTCAAATATAGACGTACTTACTAACTATTATCTATATATACATACATATATTATATTACTATATAATTTTCTAAGCAACCAGTCTTTTTTTTTTTTTTTTTAATTTTGTCATGAATTTTGAAATTTAGGCATGTCTGGATGTCAATATTATCTCAATCCATCAAAAATTAATCATTGATTAGACTTACTATTTTTTTAACTTCCCTTAAAAAGTTAAAACACATCTGATCAACATATTTCATACATTCAAACACATATATCAACCTATTTATATTAAAACACATATTATAAATTAGACCCATAAAATATTACTATGCACATATCAATTCAGATTATCTAAGATCACCTCAGCATCCAAACAGAACCTTAAATATTTTCTCATAAAAATATATAAATATATACTCTTCAATTTCCTCACCTCCCTTCTCTCCATGGTTTAGAAATTGGGAGTTTTTGCGCACAAGGAAGTCGATCTCACAGAATATTTGCTAACCATAAATGCAAAGATTATAAGAAAAAATTTATAAAGAAGACTTACACCACACACTTCTACTTAGTCAATATATGATTTGTCATTTTTATCATTCTATTTTAATGCTTAAATATGTGTATATAATTAGAAGAACAAAATTAAATGACAAGTCACATGTGCTTAAATATGTGTACTAATAATTTGGAGGCCGCCGAAGTATTGAATATATAGTAGAACATCGATCGAAGATGTTTCGTCCATTCTTTTACTGATGAAACAGAATCTTGGAGTTTGGCCGAACGTTAGAGTTTTCAGCAAAACATGGGGGGCCAAGGCCATCCAAATTTGTGCTTGAATGTGCTTATTATTTCGTATATTTGTAATTCTTGTGATCTATATATATATATATATATATATATATATATATATATATATATATATGTATTATATTGCACAGATTGATTCACTACAACAAATAATTAATAGTACTACTGGGACCACGTACAGATGATGTAGTAGTACTAGAGGAAGAGATCCGCACTACAAGAAATAAGGCTTTTTGCGGCGATTTTTTGTTTGTTGGAAATAAAATCGCTGCAAAAAACCTTTATTGCAGCGATTTTTTACATTGCCGCATTTTTTTTACATCAAGTTGGAAAATTATCTTTTGCGGCGATTTTTCCACTTTTTACGACAGAAAAATTCGCCACAAATACTAAATTGATCTTTTGCAGCGACTTTTGACTTTTTGCGGCGCACAATTCGTCGCAAAAAATTAGTTACTTTTTGCGACGGTTAGTTAATTGTTGTGATTGTGAAAGTAGTCATTTGCAGCGATTTTTTGGACTTAAAAATCGCCAAAATAGATTATTTCCAGCGTTTTTTAAAATCGCTACAAAAAATAAGAAGAACTACTACTTATTTGCGGCGAATTTAAGCGCCGGGGAATTCATCATTAAAACTGAGCCTGTTGAATGTAGGTAAGTGTATTTTCGGCGATTTTTTGTCGCCAAAAGTAAGTATTTGGAGCGATTTTATTTTTGTTGCTAATGCCTTTTTATTTGCGGCGAGAATTTTGATATTTGCGGCGAGATTAAGACGCCGAAAAAAGCTAGTTCAAATTAAATCGCCCGCCTCTTCTCCATTCATTTCCCTCCAGCCCTTCCCCCCTCCCTCCCCTTCTCTCTCCCACGGTCTTCCTTCTCGAGCACAACCCACGCCGGTAAGCACAGTCCGTCGCCACCGCCACCTCACATCGACGGCCAACCCCTCCTTCTCCCCCACCCCCCCGCCGAGCTCTTTCCTCCCCGAATCTGGCCTCAGCTCTCTCTCTCTCTCGGATTTGTCTATATCGCTGCCACTAGGGTCGCCGTTCGCCACCACCCACACGTCGGAGCCCTCTTCTCCTCCACGCCCAGCCCTGCAGCCCGAGGCCCTCCCTCTCTCCCCAGCTCTGTTCACCAACCCACGGTCACTAGCTCTCCTCCATGCCCAGTTCTGTTTTACAATTTTTTTTTTCTTTGATATGGTCTTCCTTGTATAATGTTTCTGTGGGGAATATGTAGGATATGTGGTCCTCCTTGTATAATGTTTGCTTTAAGGATATTGATGAGAGTAATCGGCAGAATGATCTTGGTATGCTACTTTTTAAACCTTTTAGAAATGCATCTTATTTTTTATACATTGTTTATCACTTGAATCTGCTTAGGGACAGATTCTGTAATTTCTTTTTTCAATTTTATAAATCCCTGAATACATATTTTCAATTTAATTGATAGTAAGAGTGACTTAGGTTCACTAGGCAATAGTGTTAGATATATATATATATATATAGGTTTATGAAGCACATTCAGATCAGTACTTGTGCAACAATAATTTAATTGGACCACAAGCTATGGTCATGACTACTGCGTTACAAGTCTCAAAGCCATACCCATTTCCTGTCAGATAGAGATCAGAAACTGCATGCATCTAGACAAGTTTTAATTTGATACAAATTATAATGCAAAATCTGGATTTATTATACATGATGAGGTGCAGTGCTTTGGTTTCAATGCATGATGAGGTGCAGTGCTTTGGTTTCCCACAATATTTATTATACATGATGAGGTGCAGTGCTTTGGTTTCAATGCTCAACTCGTGACTTTAAACCATAAAATTCTGCTGATGAGAATAGACTCTATTTTGCAATGCTATTTATTAAGATTTGGATGTTCATTCCATGCTCTAGGGTTTTGTTTGTTTTTGGATTTTTTTTTGGGTTTGAGAAGATCTAATACTTTGCAATTGTCGTATTCATCAGTTTTTTCTTTAGTTTAGCGTATTGGGTTTGGAAAATTTCATATTGTCGTGGAATAGGGATTTATATGTTTTAATAGGATTTTGGCGTTGGGTATTAGATCAATAGGATTGGTGTGGTTCTGCTATTCACTTACTACATTTCTATCCTTTTTTTTGACATTATTTCTTCCAATACTACTCATTTCTAATTCTGCCGGTAATGTTATTTGAGTGGATGTTCCCCAGTATTTCAGTGCAGTAAGATCATAGGCCCTAGATGTTGTTCTTCTTTGTCATACCCACCTGCTCAAAAGAAGAATTAAAATAAATACAATAAGAAGATGTTATTACTTTGAAAAACACTAATACAGAACTCAGAATAAAAGAAGGTTGAAATTAAGAAGTCAAGGGAGAAAATGAATAAAAGAAGGTTGAAATAAATACAATGAGAAGATGTTCTACTCCTGGTTTATGTAAATTGTTTTGCCACCTAATTCAGTTACAGTTTTATACCATGCAGTATTATTCGTTGACAGAATGTTTTACTGTTCTGTACGGTTACTTTTAGCTCAAAAGTTATTTTACTCCAACAAGGAAAATGAAGGAAATATATTTTAAAATACATTTTCGATTAAACTGAATTCATTTACCTTGTGACCGACCAGATGATGGTCTTGGTTTGTTGTACTAGGGTGAAATTTGAGTGAGTGTGTGCAGAATGTATCTAGTTTTTGTGTTTTACGTGTAAGTATAATGGTTTTTGCAATTGTCACTATATGCAAGATGCAATATATAATCATGTATGATTGGATAGGTTGGTGGACAAATTTTGCCAGCAGCTATTATCTAAGGAATTAAATATGTTGAATGTTTGCTTAGAATTATTTCTGGACTAAATCCACACAATAAAGTAGTAGATTAAAGCTTGTAGTTGGCTTCGTGTATGGTGGAGTATCAAGTGAATATCATCATGTTAATTTTGCAGCTGATTATGATAACAGATGAAGTTTAGAATTTTTTGTGTTGTAGATGAAAAACGTTCTAACCATTGTTTAGATTCCTGGTTTTAGTAGAAGTCATGTTCAAGAATCTTCTAGCATTTTTGTTTCATCCACTGTTTGATTTTGAAGAGAACTGGGGCCTAAATAATTAAATGATAAGTTATCAATAGAAGCCAAGAGTGCACCTTTTACTATTGTTTGTTGTGTGGGTCTTATGGATGGATGTTCTATAGTTCCTGTCAGTGTGAACTTGGAACTTAATTATAAAGCGAGGCTGAGATTGTCTTCACCTATCTTATATATATATTTAGTGTTCCATACTTACTGAACATTCTGCAAGCACAAAATATTGCAATTTAAAATGTCAACTGCATATTCTACTTCGAATCTCCAAAACGAACTGTCCATGCAGCTCATGCAAAAGCAAGGGCCCTAGTGCTTAGAGAAACTAAACGGTATAGCAAGAGGGACAAAGACATAAATAATTCAAACATGCATATACTTACTCTTCCTTTTTTAAGAGAGTAAAATCTGATTAATTCTAATTTTCAGGGCAAGAAAAATAGTTTCAAATTAAAACCACATCATGAAGAAAAGTACTTTAAGTAGCTCAGATCCATTTAGTGACTGTTTTCTAACACGCTAATCCGACTGCTCTTGTTTTTTAGGCAATATATGGCACCCTTTCTGTTATTATAGTTATAATATGTATTTATATATATAGATTAAGCTGGGTAAAGAAGATAGAGTTCTTAAATTACTTGGATTATTTTTGGTTACGGCAGTAGTTGCTCCAAAATTGCAAGCAATATTAGAAATTAATGGTTTATTGTTTAGAAATTTGGGTATAGAGTAAATGAAATGATTGTTCTTCTTGAAAGAATATCATCTCCATTTACTATTGAGAAATTAATGGTTTATTGTTTATTGGTTAATATTTCAGTTATTGAGTTAGGCTAGGATCATATTGTGGAATGGTGAGTTTCATTCTCAAGCATTGTTTATTTACTATTGTTTGGTTTTAGTTTTTTTATTCTTAAGCATATATTATAGTCCTTTCATTTGAGTTAAGGAGATCATAATATGGTCATATTAGGGGCAGGGATCTTTTCAGAGAATGTCAAAAGAATTTTACCTTACAGATCTGTAAGGTAAAATTCTGCTGGCGTGGATTTTTTTTTTTTATATTTTCTGAAACACTATTTGCGGCGAGTACATTTCGCCGCAAATAATTTTTTTGAAAAGAACGCTATTTGCGGCGACTGAATATCGCCAGCAATATCCTTTTGCAGCAAATTTAACCGCTGCAAAAAAGAGTATATAAGGCGATTTTTTAACATGTCGCAAATAATATCAAGATATTTCCGACGATTTTTTTGTGTATTAGCGACGATATAAAACGCTGCAAATAGTTTTTCGCAGCGAAACAAGACTGAAATCTTAACGTTATTTGCGGCGAAAAAAATAATATTAGCAGCGAAAAAAATCACTGTAAATAAAAATTTTTGGCGATGAATTTTATATTTCACTGGCAAATATTTTAAAAGGCTCTACAATTGCGACGAAAGTCCGGCGCAGCATAAATCGCTGCCAAAAAATATTTACAGCGATTTATGGTGTTATTTGCGGCGAATTTAAGCACCGGGAAAGACCATGTTTCTTGTAGTGCCGGCTGGTAGTAGAGCAAGGAGGCTCCGCCTGTTCGTCGGAACCACCGAGAGTAGTACTATCGGTGGGCTGGATTGAGATCCAGCGTTAGGCTATCATAGGAAGCGACATGAATCATTTACGGTACCTAGATACCTAGCTAACCTCTCAAGTTTCGAGTGAGAAAAGAGATAAGATTATGTATTTATTGAGTATTTAAATTAAACATAAAAAATGGTTTGTATAAATTTTAAATAGAAAGGTCTAAAATTTTGTAAAAAAATAGATATTATCTTAAAATAGTATAAAAAAATTAATTTTTATTAATGAGGTTTACTTTTTTATAAAAGACTTGCACGTGCATTAATTACTCATTTAATATCATTTGAAAAATCTAGTCTAGTAGCTATAAATACTACTCACGTGGAGTTTGCATTATATATGTGTATTTTTCTTCCATTCTCATTACAAAAAAACTGTTTATTTGTGGCCAGTTAATTCCAACGAAATTATTATTTACAGTTAAAATAAATCTATTTTGATCACAAATAATCTTTTCGTCGCAATTAAATGGTCATAAAAGTCCATTTTTCTTGTAGTGGATCTAAACTATAGAACTAGCTAGGTTAGAAGTAAAAATTCTAGGTGATTTAAATCTTATGGAAGTGCATTAGGATGTAGTACTAGGCCTTTAATACTTATTTTTAATCGATCGATGATTTAATCTCCCTTTTTTTTTTTAAATTTATTATTTACATCTCTTACGGTGAAAGAATACCTAATTACAAGATGAATTAAGCATGGATGTTATATAAAATACCAAAACCAAGCTTTGGTAAAAATATATACTAAAGACTAGCATATATACGTACAACCATTTGCTATGCAAAGAAGAACAGTTCAAAACTGATCGAGCAGTACATTAAACCAATTATCTATAGAAAATCCATGGAGTATTTATATATAACAATATTTGCTGATTAAAAAGAACAAATATTCATCATGTACGTACGACGTACGTGTTTATAGCAGTAGTAGTGATCAATATTCCTAATTAACAACTAAGCATGCAAGGGCTTCATATATTCTAATTAAATCCGGCAGTTAACAAGCTAGCCGCATAAAAAGTATAAGACAAACCCAGCACAGATGCAAATGCAATGGGGAATCGTACGTAGCGTCTTTTGAACCAAACCACGTCAGCTTTAATTTGCTAACACACGCAATATATATATATATATATATATATATATATATATATATATAGGACATCATGTTCTCATCAGCTTTTAGTGCCAGAATTGAGTTAATCCCTTCATTTGCATAGTCCCATGGGATGGTAGATTGATAGGTGTAGACATTAATGCCGTACGGCTGGATGACAGCTTAGATCATACATGAGAGGAAAGATGGATAGGTTGCTGCTGGGCATGCGACCGGATGTCCATGCAGCCTGCATGGGAAATTAATCAAGGAGCTTTCTGGCGATTTTGGAGCTGGTGGCCATCTTTTTCGAACAATTCAGAAATTCATGTATTCTCTGGCCAGGAGCTAATCTTGTCTGCCCTTTTCCAGTCTCTACAAAAAGTAACAATTCATTTATATAGATCGAATCTATGATTCAATAAACAGCGAATTAGAGATTCTCAATATCATAATTAAGGTTTTTGAATGAAGATTTAATTCCCTGAAAAGGAGGATTAATATAAATCATCATTAAATCGGAGCCTGTTAAGAACCATAAGAAAAAAGTAAAATAAAAGTAAATCACAGGCGATATAAAGTTTACGTAATTCGGTTATATATATGGTTACGTCCACAAAATTGCAGGAAATTTTATTCAAATGATAATCAAAGATTTAGTGTGGCGATCATACAAAAGTTTAATATAATATATAGTAAATCTTAATTATTGGGTTAAGTTAATTTAAGAGGCAAAACGAATGAAAATAATTTGTCCATGCATGATTGCTCCGTATTGTGCTGCTCCATAGCTTTAAGGCTGCGTTTGGTTGTAAGACGTCTCAGTTAAGTTTAGCTGAGCTGAGTCTAATTTTAAATTGAGTTTAATATCCAAATAGTACCTAACTCTTAAATTACTAAACTCTTATCAACTCAAAACTTCCTTACACGTGAGATCCATAACTTTTTTCAACTTTTTATAAAAAGTACTACACTGATCATCTTATATTCAAATACACTTTAAATTCAGTTAGATGAACTTCACATAACTCTCTCAACTACTCAACTTATTACTATTCATAAAAAATTGAGTTCAGCTCAACATCTAAATGCAGCCAATTAGTCTCATTGAAAATTCATAAAAAAATACAACATATCCTTATTGAGTTAAGTTATCAGACCGAACGAGTTATCACAAATACAATCAGACTCCACACGTACATATATATAAACCCAACAGAGCAATAGTGTACTGGAACGCAAGTCAGAAGAGATGAATTCGTTTTAATCCTGAAACATATTGCTGAGATTTCGGATCACTTTCAAGGTATATATAAATAAGCAACTAACTTCTTAATTTGAGATATATAAATATCTTTCACAACCCTCCAGGCTCCAAACAACTTTTGGATTCACCAGTTTTCATTGAAATACTTCTTAAAAAGTTCTGTCCATTTAGAAAAAGAAAGGGGATTGATATGACAAATTCATGACCGACTTTATAAACTCTATATAATATTAATGGAAATATTTTATCCACCTAGAAAAAGAAATAAAAAGAAAAATATCTTATCCCTATTTATAGCAACAGTAGTCCAAAAGTTTATAAAAAACCGTAGAACATCGGTTATATAGTTTTGTCCCGTTCTCGCCTCACTTGTCAAGTATAATTTATACATATGTATATGCATATATATAGACATGTGGGTACCACAGTAATGGGCCAAATGTGATTAACCATTGATCGAAATGGCAACTGATGACCAGGAGCGGTGCCGATCCTGTTTCCTGAAATGGATGAACCTCCAACATCAAGAACTCTCGAAACTCCACCAAGCCCTAACCCTACACGCCTCTCCATGACCGACAGCAATGAACACAACCTTAGCCAACTCGCACAAAAGTGCATCAAACACTTTCAAGACTACGCTGACATGCGAAGCCAACTAGCCCACAACGACGTTTCTGCTTTCTTCATTAGCCCCTGCTGGTGCACCGACTGGGAAAACTGCATGCTTTGGCTCAGTGGTTGTAGACCATCTCAATATATCCGTCTCGTTTATGCCCTAAGTGGGTTGGAGATCGCGGCCCAACTGGATGAGTTTCTTTAGGGCAGGAGCACTGCCGGGACTCTAGGCGACCTCTCTTCCAAACAGTTTCACTGTAATACCCAGGCCCTTGGAACCCAAGACCAGACAGTATGTAAGCCCAACCTTTTATGAGGGAACGACGCCGTTTTAGTAAGATCTTCCCCCTCACATTTCAGTTGCTTTCTCCAATTTCTTCTCTTTCCTTTCAGTTTTCTTTACTCCTGAAGTTTACTCCACCCTGGTTTCCAAACCTCCACGTCTCTACGATTTCTCTTCTACTCCTTATCCTCATATCACAACTCCCCTCTATAGAACATGCTCTCTCCCTCTGATAGCCACTGTGAATGTCAACTTTCTTGTCACCGCTACCATCTTGCACTAACATTGTGTAGACACCCGAAAACCACCATGCATCACCAAGTATAAGCCACCATCTTCTCTTCCCTTCATGCTGCGGTCACCTGCCCTCTGCTTTATACCCCAACAGAAGCTTCCCCCTCCACCATTGACCACCATGGAAACAGCCCAGGAGCACGGCTCAACGCACACACAAGGACCTCTGTTTTGGTCAAGCTGAAACAAAGCACCCACTCTCTCAAACTTTTCCCCCCTCTGTGTTCGGTTCCTCTCGTTTTCCCTCTCATCATCTCTCTGTTGTCGCTGCCCGTACACTCCAGATGACTGCAGGTCACCTTTGTTGCTCAACCACCATGTTGCCGCCCATTATCAAACTACCGCAACAACCCTTGCCCAAAAAAAAAAAAAAAAGAGCATGGTTCCGTTAAACACAACTTCCATGCTAGCCGCATGGTCACTTGTCGTCCATGCGTCGTAGCCCACCCGTGAACCCGCAAGTGGAGCCACCGCAAATCACGGGCAAGACTCCATGGTCGGACTGCAGCCCCCACGTTGCATGGTCCGTAACTCCCTCTCCCTCTTTCTCTTGGATTCTATCTCTTTCTCTCTCGTTGTCAGTGCACATCAGCCAAGCCATACACCGTAGATCTAGTCCAGCCGCCGCTTCCGTCATCCCTGGCCACCCCTCTCGGTGAGTATGGACTGATCCTTATGCACAATTTGAATCTGTAGGTTATAATCTCATAGTTCTTTCTTTGTTGTGACCATGCATGCTTTACCCAAAGAGCCCATGTATATATTTTTATTTCCTTAAACACCCTTGTCATCAGATGGTCTAAAAGGCATATTTTTATATTAAACTAGATTTCATAGAAAATATTTAAAGACTTTTATTATATTATTGGGTATTAGTTTTATGGATTGATTTTGGTAGAAATTTGTAAGTGTTTAAAATTATGTTTTTAAAACACTTTAAGCCTATTATATGTAATAAATCTTGGATAGTTTTAAATTAGATATGATGAGTAATTTACGATGATTCTTAATATAAGTATTATTAAGAATATTTTATGAATTAATATTGCTTAAGAAATTTATGACTTCCTACTAGATTATATATTGGCAGTATTAAATTAGTGTTTTAATAATAGTTTATCGAGATATGAGTTTTAATTACAATTATGTTAATTTTCGAAATGAGTTTAAGTTGTTTTGCCATACTTGATAAAATTATATTATAATAAGTTAAGATTATTTGTAATGATAATATATTTATTAGATTTCGGATAACTATATAGTTACCAATGCCAATTCCGTAGTATGAATTTAAGTAGATGGAGAGTTTTAACAGTTCTTTTAGAAGTTTAGTAACGTTTAGTGTTTCTTATAGGTGACGATTGATATTCATTCAGCACGATTGTGGAAAGATTAAGAAAAGTTAAAAAGTCCAGGTAAGTGGAGTTCTTATGCTAGATTTGTATAAAAAAAAATGAATTGGGGTTGGTTTGTAAAAATGTGCATATTATTTTAAAAAGAAAATGTGAAAAAACAACTCAGTATATGTTTTGCATTCACTCATGAGATACATATGAAAGAAAAAATAAATGCTTTTGACATGAATAGTGTAGACATGAGCAGTATTTGACATGTTTCTAAAATACGCAAAAGAGCGAATACAATATCTGTATATTGTTGTACATATAATATGAAAATGATTTGGGTTTGTTTATGATCAAATGGAAATGATATGAATATGTTCAACAAGTGGTTTGATATGATATGAATATGAAAAACCTTTGGCATTCTTATATGTTTTGATTATGATTCTGAATATGGTTCTGATATGGTGATATTGGTTCACTTGATATGGTTGGTATCAATGTGATATGATATGATATAAGTGCACCTACTTTGGAAATAAAATGGTCTTTTATGTGTTCTTTCCTATGTGCGCACTTGGGGAGATTGCAAAATGGGAAGTCTCACAATATGATACTGCCTGATTTGGCCACCGGGGATAGCATAACCTTACCACAGGGGTTAAACATGGTATATAATTTGATATGATATGATAAGATGAAGATGTTCAGTTATGTTATGCCAAAGTATTTTTGAATATGAAAAGTGTCTTTAAATATGAACAGTTTGTTTTTTGTTTTGATTTTCTGATAACATGTTTCTGAGATCTGCATATGAAAATGAAATATTTTGTTTCTGCATACTAAACTTTCTGAAAAGGCTCATGTTTACATACTAATATATATTCTCTGCTTATTGAGTTGTTGATAATTCACCCCTTATTTCCATGACATTTTTTAAATATTTTGATGATACACTTGGGGATTAAGACTAGAAATCAAATATAAGGCTACGTAAGCATAATGAAATAAGTACAAATATGGTACTTTGGTTATCTAAACATTTTATTCAATAGTTCTATTTTTGCTTTGTCGATTGGGTATTTTGGAAGGTTGGGGTTTATTTTGAGATTTAGATTATTCATATTGGAGTAGTTGATTTGAAACAGTGAGTTGTATGCGTCATTAAAAACTTTGGAGTCTATAACTAAATGATTGAGACATGATTTTGAGTGACTAGTAGTAACTCTCCTACCCATTTGGGATCGAGGTGTTACATTCGCCTCATCAACATGTTACAAGGAAAGACGATAAGATCTGAGGAAAAGTTGACGGCCAGGATAGAGAGCTTGCAGGAGGACGTGGAGGACCAGCCCATTGCAGTGATTGTGAAGGGATTGAGCTGGGTCGGCGAGATGAATGGGGAAGTAAACAGAGCTCTGGACAAACATAAGGAAGAAATGGCGGGTATTTTGGAAGAGATGTATAGGCTGAGGTTGAGCACGCTTAAGGAGTTGGTCGGAATATTGATGCCGAAGCAGGCGGTGGATTTCTTGGTGGTGGGTAAGAAGCTTCACCTATGTGTGCAAGAGTGGGGCAAAAGGAGGGAAGACCTGAGGCATGACAGAGAGGAAATTATATCATGAAAATGAGTACTATGCATATATAGATCATAAATGAGAAATAATTTGGTTCTTTCTCTCTCCAAAACTAGAGATAACTGGCCATTTAGGTTTTGGGTTTTGGTTAAACCCTTGGGTGCATGCAAGTATTAATGTAGTAGATTAATTGCTTAAATGAAGAATGCATTGTAGCATGTTAATTAATAGATTATATTAATTATAAAGGTTGTTGTAATATATAATAAAGTTGTGTGCATGATATATATGATCATCCGGTATATATATGTATCGTGTGACTTATAATTGGACGGGTAATTAGTTAAATATAATTAATATAGGTCACATCTCTATTTAATATAATATATATATATATATATATTTATATATATCTCGCATCTTTTTGTTCGTAGTTGTGGGCTCTTTCACCTAGCAAATAATTAAGGTTTGATTAATAGTACATGATCATGAGTTTCAATCATTCGGAAAAGCAAGTAGCTAGATGATGCCAGAAGTCTTTGAAATGTCACGCTTCTATTTTGGCTATCATATAAATTTTATAAATCAATCACTTAATTAATTATTTGTACATGGTGATTGGAGGTTTTGGGAGTGAGATGAGAATTTTATATTTTGTGTGAAATTTTAAAATATTATGTTTTAATATTATTATTATTATTTTAGAATTTAAAAAAGTTAAATTATTTATTATATTTTATATAGAAATTTAAAAAATATGTAATGATGAGATGAAATAAGAAAAATATATAATGATGAGATAATGATTAATATACCACATATCGATTTTCGATTATAAAACTCAAAATAATCAATTGATATTTTCTATTTGTAAGCCAATCGAGTACAAAAAAATATATATATTTATAATAAATTATTTACGACGAAATAAACTAATTTTGACAAGAATTCGGTAATTTCCTTTCTGCCTTGGTTCTTAACAGACTTTTGAGTATAATATATATTAATTGGATTTGAGCCTTTTGAGTAGTGAGAGACTCTTTTGGGGGGCCACTGGGCCTAGTTGGTTGCTTGCCTTGTTCATGTAGTTTATGAGAAATTATATTTACAGTTATAGAATACAAGTATAATATAATTTTTTGAAAAAAAAATAAGTAAATACAAAATTTACATAAAATAAAAATTAATTTTGTAATTTATAATAGTGGACATTATTTTTTTTCAAAACGACTATGCGGCACTAACGCATTTTACGACTGTATATAATATTACTCTAATTATATTGAATCTTTGCCCTACACTTATTATATACAAGAGTAATGTTAGATACAATTTTTAAATAGATAAATTCTGTGTATGCCTTTTATAAAAAAATAGATCTCATTAAAAAAAAAAATTTTTTTATACTTTTTTAAAGTGAGATCTATTTTTATAAAAAGACTTGTGCATTAAAGAGTTTGTTTTATATATATATATATAAGCAAATGTGATAGGACCGCTCATGTAAAAATTAAATACGTTAGGGATCAAAATTAAGGGAACAAATCCATGGGAGCATACTATCATTTTCTTTTAATCATGGGAGAATCTACACAACACCACATAAACAATCACCCTCGGTGTCCCAGCCGATTTCGTGGGTGGCTGAAAAACTGCCACCCAGAACCATCATGGGGTGGTTTCTTTTTTCATGTATGAGCCACCCGGGGTGGCCACCATGATTGGTCACTTCAAAATTCTTTGAATTTTTTGTTTAATAATTCGACCATACATTATCAACCTGACATAATTTAATTTTGTAAATATAAAAGTGGTTGGTTAGGATTAGATGACGAGGATGATAGAGATTTGTTTAAGTTGTTACATTGTTGAGTTAGATAAATGTAAGTATTTTTATCTTTATCTATAAACATTTAATTTGAATTAAGTAGTTATTCGATAATGAGTCGATAAGTCAAGAGGGTGTGATCTGATTTTCAAAAAGTTAGGAGCTATCCAGTAACGGAACAATTATCTGCCGAGAAGACTTAACGCTAGGTGTCAACAGACGTGTCAGCAGACTTATTCCCAGCAGAGTCCTCCCGTCAACAAATTTCTATTGTGCCTCAAATTCCTAACAGACTCAATTTGTCAACGGAGTTCTACTACAGATCAAATACTATGTAGATTATTTAAATGAGGATTTCTGCTGAGGGAATAGAGCTTTTTGATTAGTTATTTCTCAGAGCTTGTGGATTTGAGAGAGATCTAAGTGCATGAGTGTGAGAAGATAGAATTTTCTCATGTTTTTCAATTCTCTCTTTGAGTATGTGCTTACTCTGAGTCGGAGTTGAAGTGGTCAAGTTCAGCCACTGGAGTTCTAGAATGGAAGTTAATAGTTTGAAAATCGATATAGGTTTTGGCTGCTACTGCGATAGAAGACAAACGGGTAAGAGAGTCAAGTTACAAAAGTTTTGTAATTAATTTTTAAATAATAAGACTGACTTTTCTGAATTTGGCTATTCCAAAAATTTTACTTTTGAGGAGTTCTTAAAAAAAAAATTCTTCCTAATCAAAATTAATATTACACATTTTTATTATTTTATATATTTGATTATTTATCCGATTATTTCATTATGGAAAAGGATGGAAAGGTATATTTGTTAAAGAGCTCTAGATCTACGTCTCCTAGTCCTAGATTAATTATCATCAAACCCGAGTCATATGCAAGGTAAGAATTGGACATGTGTGGGACCCCGAGGATCCTGTGAGCCACGAACAGCCTAAACACATTCCACGTAGAACACAGATGTGTTCCACAATGACACGTTTCAACAAAGAATTCGAACACCAGCTGGTAGATTTGGACGACTATTCAAATTAAGAATGGATTTGATCAAGAAAGGAAGAAAGCTGAGCATAGACTCATGTCCGTCTCTTCCTCTTTGCAAAACGTAACACAGCCTTTCAAACCACGAGCAGCCAATTGCAGTTGCTGCGCGGAAGCCATGCATGCACCAGGCATGCCACTTGCACAGTGGCTTCCCCTCCTGTTTCCATCTGGTAACATGCGCACAACCTCACCTTGCCTATATATATCTCATTCATAGCACAACCCCATTTTGTCCATCACCTTTGTTTTTTCTCTATGAACAACATGAAAACCCAAGTTGAAGAGAAGTTCTCTGAGTTCTTTGAGAAGTGGGTCTGCCAACTTGAAGAACATGTGCAACTACTCCTAAGGGTGTCCAAAGAGAAACAGAACGAAGCAGAGGTACAAGCTTTGGTATCTAGGGTTACAAGTCATTATAAGGAGTACTACACCGTGAAATGGGCTGGTGCGCATGAAGATGTGCTTGCCTTCTTTACTCCGGTATGGTTGAGCCCTTTAGAGAATGCCTATCTATGGATCACGGACTGGAAGCCATCCATGGCGTTTCAAGTAATTGACGGGTTGAGGATCAAGACCATGGAGCCGCGAAATAGTCTGGTGGAGATGTCTGAACAGCAGGTGAAGAAGATTGAGGACCTGAGGGTGAAGATAAGGCTGGAGAAGGAGAAGGTTGAGAGGGAAATGGAGAGGCAGCAGGTTTCCTTGGCGGACAGGAGGATGGTCGAGTTGGCTAGGCTGGCGAGCAGGGTTAATGAGGGGGATATGGTGGGTCAGGTACTGGATGGGTTGGTGGAGGTGGCATTGAAGGAGTTGCTGAAGGGATTGGAGAGGGTGGTGAAGGCTGCAGACGGCGTGAGACTGAAAACTCTCAAGGGGGTTTTGGACGTGTTGAGCCCAAGGCAGTCTGTGGATTTCTTGGCTGCAATTCTTACGCTTCAGATTCGACTCAGGCAACGTGGGAAGAAAAGAAACCAGAATGATCAGGCGGATGGAATATTAGTAGAACCACCCACATTGGTTTAGGAAATTGGGGGGTTTTTGTAGCTTCTACGAGTTTATGAATCGATGATGGGCAGCATGAATTATATTATATCTGTTCGTTTTTGTGGAGATCGAGGTTTGGATTATTTACTTTATTTCCACAGCAACAGTGTACGTCGTCGCAATGCATGTATTGATGGGCACAGTATTATACGAGGTAGGTTATCTATTGCCATTAATGTTAACTAATAAATTATTTTCTTTTTAATAAATTATTCTATTCTCAAATCAATTTAAATCGGGTGTATAGGATATATATATTATTTATAGTAAGATTTAATATTAAAATTTTAAATTTTAAAATTTATCATAAATTATGTTAGGTAAGCGGAGAATATATATTTTTTTATTATTCTAAATGTCATACACAACTAGGAACAACCAGGAAGCTAGTCAATATATATACATATATATATTATATATATGTATATATATGGGTAATGCTAGCTTGCCGTCACCTTGGGTGTGCCATCTAAACAAAATTCATATTTTTTATTTTTTTATTTTTTATTTTCATATTTTTTAACATTTTTAAAAATTTTTAAAAAATTAAAATATATATCAATATACTAATAGTCACTTATTTAATCAATAAGTAAAAAAAATTAAATACAAGAACGGTCAAAATGAGAGGACAAAATGAATGGGCAAAGAAGCATTATTCTAATATATATATATATATATATATATATATATATGGTAGTATCATTAAAAAATATAAAATTTATTACAAATTATAACCATCAAAATTGGTAGTATATATTTCACTAATGGAATAATTTATTGATTTGATTTAGTTAACTTTAAATTAATTGGTGACATGTCAAAATAGAACTTGTAATAATTTAATAAGATTATATGTGAAAATATTAATATATAATTCTTTAGCCAATATGCGACTGTCTAAGAATGATCAATCACTTTCGAAGACGACATTACAAAATTATAAGATTGTGGAGGCAGTCTCGGATTCGCCGTCCAGTTCTCTTCATCCAAAATAAGGTTATGATCTAAAATTAGGTATACTTAATCTGAGGGATGAAAATGGTTGTCGATTGCCGACGTTCAGTGCAAGTGATCATTGCCATTGAATTTTGTTCTCTGTTAGGTAAAGAATTTTGTTAAGGTAAATACTTATAATATCTTAATTGATCCGTGAAACCAACATTAAATTTATTTTACAATAAAAAGACTTCTAATTTAAATTATTGCGTAATTTAAATTTATCTCATGAGATTACTTTAAAAACTGGCCAACACTTCTCTTTTATTAATTACACTTTCTCATCTATTTTTTTTTCTCTCATTTATAATTTTTACGTCACTAGTACATATAATAAATAAAATAAATGGGATATTTTGCTCATCTTGATTGACGAGAGCTTTTATCGTATGAATAGTTTTACTCATCTGCTGACTACTCTTCATACATCACACTCGGTGCCTGTCGATGATGTGGCTTTTTTAAAAAAAAAAAAAAAAACTTGTGTGTTTTACCTTTACTCCTGAATACCCCTAATCAGTCTATAGGTGGATTTCGAGTTTTTTCCCCTTCCCCCCGCCCTCCCCACGTTCTCCCTTTGTCTGCCTCCACCCCTCCACCAGCCTTCGCCCCTCAGCTAGCCTTCACCCACGTTCAGCTCACGGCCTTTAAAATTGCACTATGCCTGCCACCATTTGGAGCTGCTGACGAGAACGACCATCTGGGGCCACATTCAGCTCACACACAAGTTTTCTCTTTACCATGCTGCTCCATAGTTCTTCATTGTCTATATTCTGAGACGTGAGCAACACTCAAGGAAGAAAGAAACAAGACAATAAGATATAAACAAGAGGAACAACGTTGAGAGCATAATGGATCATTTAGGACAAATACCATAAACTCCCATTTGATCGAGAAATCATTTTCGGTCTCTTCATCCTTCATGGACTTTAGAGATTTTTAGTGTCCTTGAAGTTGGGTCTCCACTAACGAAGAACTGATCAGTTGAGGAGCAGAACAAATCTAAGACAAAGAGTTTGGCAAGTTTAGGATGAATATTTAAAATATATATATATATATATATATATATTGACGTCAAGAAACCACACCGGGAAAAGGGATTTCTCAGAGTGGATGGGCAACTAGAGATCATGGGGGAGAGGAATTTCTGTTCACGAAGGAGATGGGATTTCTCAAATGGGTGGGGAGCCAAATGACCATCACGGAGGAAAGGGATGGGAGATTTATCAAAAGGCGACTAGGGACTCACAGGGGAGAGATTTCTCAGAGTTTGATTTTGTGAAATCTATTTTCAGAGTTAGGGATTTACAATTTAACAACTGGACCGGACAATCTTTTAGATCGGATTTGCCACACCATAGATGTGTGGTGTGTGATCTCAAAACCGGACTAAGAATATAATTACTCTTATCATATATTGGATTTGCTAGGTTGTGCTAGCAAATAGCAAAGTGACTAATTGCCTGCAGCCTTGCAGGCCCTCATCTTTACTGCCGCGAGTCATCTCTTTAAATGACTCTTTTGGGATACACAAGAAAACTTTATATGCTTTACATTTGTGTCGGTGTGTTGGCAGGCAATGGATACAATAGTGCTGCATACAGAATTACATAAAAATAAACTCACAAACTGATGTGTCTTCATATGATCCGTTAAATTTACTTTACAATGAAAATAACTTTACAATATGACATACAACATCTAACCACGTCAATTTGTAAATTTAATTTTGTATAATTCCTTTATATATGGCTAAAGTATATCTCTCTACATACATATATATATATATTATATTTCACTCAATCCGTGGTGTTAAATATAAGGATAAAGATCCCTATAGTATAGTTTTCTGCTCACAAACTCTCTAGATATATATGGATTGACGCAACATGGGACCTTATAATATGTTAATACTAATTGTATATATTGAATACTGTGAGGTGAGGTCTACACGCACCTCTCTCTCTCCAATTTAAATGATTAGAATCGCACATTCTCAAGCAGCTTAGATTTTAGGACAAAAGGTGCTTTGGTTGATTCAGTCCATCGTCCAAAATCTCCAGGTTTTGAGAGTTAATGCAATCAGTTTTCGAGTAATAATGGTGATAGTTACACCCTGAATCGGGAAAGAAGCATTGATCATTACAAAGTTGGATTAAGAATTTTCTGAGTTCTCAACAACCTACATAAACAAAATGAAAAAGACGTGTATATTAGAAGGTTCACAATTGCACACGTTTGCTGGACTGACTGGTATGCTAATATCTTACATCTCAAACTTTGATCATAAATATACAAATATCTGGTATGGTATTTAGGTGGGACAACAACACCACACTTGAGCACACAACTATTGCTCAGAATCGAGGGAGAAGCAGGAAGAATCTGAATAGAACGGATAATAAGAACATATATACGTATAAAAATAGAGACAGGCCGGATTTGAGAACCAAATATATATTGACAAGATTCAGTTATGTGGTGGTGGAACTGATTAAAGGCTACTCTTCAGCACTCAGATACAGAGAGAGAGAGAGAGAGACTTGACTTACAGCACAAAGAGTCATGTGGGAGAGGACTTAAGTTGCCTCCGTGGATAAGATCTCGAGTTCAGCCCACCAGAGGGGAGAAAGTCTTGGTGTTGCTTGATCAGGTGAAATAGCAATCACTTCCCTCAATTTGGCAATGATGCACTTCATTGTTGGTCTCTGCCTTGGATCTGGTTGTATACATTCTTGGATAACTTCACAGATAACATCGAGCTCATCATTTTTGAAGGATTTGAGGGTTGGGTCAATCATGTAGCTGATTCTCCGTTTGTCATTTAAATATTCAGAAGCCTGGCACATTGATAATTGATTTTTTATCTTACAAAATTCAACCGTACATTACCGACTTAGCCCCAAAGCAAAACACATGGGTCATGAGACTAGATTTGCAACTTACCCAGTTAACAAGGTGTCCTTGTTCTTCCGAGAAAGGAAGCTTCCCAGATATTATTTCGAGCAACAATATTCCAAAACTGCAGATATTTGTTTCTGGATCAGCAAGCGGTGGCAATTTTGAATCCTCTTTTTCTTCTTCTTCACTGATGGTCTTTAACTTGGATGCAGCCTTTGACAAGAAACAGATTTCTGCAATCTGCGAAATCACAAGAGAGTAATTAGACAATGGTGAAATTGTAATGAAGGCAGTCAAGGTGTTAGAAAGAAAGTTCACCTTAGCAGCATAATCATCTGTTAAATAGATAGCAGTTGAATTCAGGTTAGAATGTGCTACGGGTGGATTTAGATCATGGTGCATATATTGAAGACAATACGCTGTTCCCATAATAATCCTCATCCTTGCACTCCAGTCAAGATGTTCAATTTCTTTAACTGAAAACAGAAGAAGAGCCTATTAATTTTCAAGTCTCCAATATTTCATTTTGTTTTAGAACATGAAAATACAGCATACAAAAGTTGGTGTTACCATGAAGATGCTCAAAGAGGGTTCCATTTGGAGCATACTCGAACACCATCATCCTGGCAAACGGTTCATCCTCCTCACAGTATCCAATAAGATTGACAAAGTTTTTATGATTCACCCGTGACAGTATGTCAATCTACAGCAGGTCAAGAAAACGATAAGTTATTAAACTAAAAAATGAAAGCAGAGAATGAGATTAAAGTGAAAATGTGCTGGACACGGTTCTTAAATTTGTTCAGTGATCATTGAAACAAGAGACCTTCTTCCGATATGCCATCTCTGATCTATTTGACCAGTCTTTGGAAGATTTAAATAATGTTGACGCAACTGCAATCTCAACTCCACTGGACAGTGTTCCCTTGTATATGGTGCAACCATCAAGAGTGTCAATGATATTGCTGAAATCTTCACAGGCTGTTTCCAGCTCTGAACGATTCAACTTGGGAACCCCTGCATTTGATACACGCACTTGATCAATCTCACCATATTATCTCGAAAGAACAGAAGAGCGGCACATGCTTCCTGTTTTCAGACATCGGCTCTATATTAAGGGTATATTTGGACACCAGTGGAATTCAGTGGACCCCATATTGCATAGTATAAGACGAAAAATAGTTCCATGCTCCAAAGCATTGCCAATACAATAAATTGTATTTGCAACGCTTCCATTTACTCGATAATGAATGAGATAATGTATTTAAAAATTCAACTTTTGTAATATATACAGAGATATTCAATATCAGTGGCCAAACTAATCATACTCAAATGAAATTGCAAGGACAAGGGCCCTGGAGTTAGTTCTACAGCAGTGCAACCCATCAAATTTGTCCTAGTCACAAACCAGAATCCAATTTACTTTATTCAATAACACTTTGTTAACACTCAAGATAATAAACAATATGATACGGGTCCAATTGTAGCTCTACCAGCCAAATGACATTGCTGATATTTATCATTTTTTTTTTCTGCTGCAACAGAAAACGTTATTTTATTTCTCTTATCACCAAAATTACCTGTAATGAATGCTTTCTGCAACTGTCCACTCAATCCAGTCTTCCAAGGACCTATGGTTGCCACTGCTTGGCTTCGGAACATGCAGAAAACAGCTGCAACAACAATGAGCAAGATAGCCACACCTGCAATAATAATGAAATACTTCCACATATTTCCAGAGGTGCCACCGCTAGAAGGCTGTTGATTGGCAAAACCAGTAGGGGTTTGGATAGACTGGTCATCAGATTTTGAATTATTATGGACGGAAGGATCAGCAGTCGAAGCTTGTGGTGCAGGTGGGGAATGTTGTTTCTTCTTTCCATTTGGTACAGCTGGAAAAGCTCCACTACTCTTGGTAATTGGAAGAGCAAAGATTTGTCCAGAGGGGGACCAGTCACTAGCAGGTGCAGCTGCGAGGTTACTGGATTGCTCAAGTAGCCTACGACGTGTGACACTGACAAGCTTCTGAGCAAAATGGACCACGTGTGACTTAGATGAAGAACCTGTTTATTGCAAGGGACAAATTCATTATTGAGTTTGAATAGCACAAATTTTCATATTCACTGCACCAAGATTGTTGATCTGTTTCCACTCACTAGGTAGATTGCTGCAGCAACTGTCTCCATTTCCATACCGCCTGTCCTTTCCAAACCTGAACCTTGAGGTAAAATAAGAAAAAAAAAAAAGAAATGGTTTTGATGAATAAATAGTGATGAAAGCCAGCAAAAGGTAATATTAGGATGGTAAATAAAAAATGTTAATTCCATACAGTGATAGAGGAAGGACATGGAGAAAACGCCTAAAAGCTCCTTTAGCTGGGATTATAATGGAATCTGCCTTATTGGTCTGTTTTGAAATTATCTGCCTGATGCTGCAAAAGCTAAGTAAAGAAGAATCAGAAATGTAGAAGGTAAAAACTGTAGACGTTTCTGCATTATTAACCAGGACAAACTTTGAGCAAGGCATTTCCAGTCAATCTCCCAAATGCAGGTGCATAATTTAAGACTAATTGTCACGCAACAATTAATTACAACTTTAAATGCAACATTTACGAAGTGTGTGAATAAGTTATACATGCTTCAGATTATCTTGCATCCTACAAATAGTTCCAGAAGTACAATCTCACACTGCACTTATTTCCCAGTGCCCACAATAATATCTGTGCAGATCGATGAGAAACTCAAATGTGATACAGGAACCAGAGTTCCTTGAGACTAGTATGAACATAACCCAAAAACCTTATCTAATAATTATATTATATCAAGGACAGTCAATTAGCTCATAAACAGATTAGTAGAATGAACCCTTATGGTCATCAGGTTTCTGACCTTTTGTAATTGCAATGAAAAGCTTAATTGAAAAAGAATAAAGGAGCATCAATGTGCCTCATTTCCATTTAGTTCTTTTGCAATGATAGATCTGAGTGAAGCAAAACCAGGCACTTAAAGAGTTTTACAAACAAATTCTCTAACTAAAAACGTTTTTCCATTTTACTAAGCAAAAAGTTCCTCGGGTATATTTAAATGAGCTTCTATTTTAGTTAAAAATATCCCTAGTAAGCAGGGTTTTCATCACATATCTTGCAGGTAAACTGAAGAGTCCTGATCATAATGTGATGTGCAGTGTGCGTCTTGGAGAGCCAAATGGAATGAGGAGGGAAAAGAGAGGAGGGAGGAGGATGGGGGTGAAGCAAAGCACTCAAAGAGACATCAAGATATCTTGCAGGTAAACCAAAGAGTCCCTATCACCATGTGATGTGCAGTGTCTGTGTTGGTGAGTCAGATGGAATGAGGGAAAAAGAGAGGAGGGAGGAGGATGGGGGTGAAGCAAAGCACTCAAAGAGAATAAAGTTCAATGCAATACGTAATTCTTACTGTCCAAACTTTCTATTCATACAGCCAATTCTGACGGCCACAGCTGTCAGGTTATCATCATTTTCCAACTTAGAAAGCAAGTTAAGCCTCCTGACCTCCAAAGGAATGCCACCTTCAAATTCATTGTCACGAAGTAACCTAGGAGGTAAAATGAGTTCAGTCCAGAAACTTCTAAGTTAAAAGTAATATATGCAGATAAAATATGTAACAGTTAAACATACAGGCGTCTTAGTAACAATATCCTGCCTATTTCTGCTGGAATAGCTCCACTCAAGTTATTTTCCCTCAAGTCCAATTGCTCCAGCTTTGTAAGCTCTCCAATCTCTTTAGGAATGGCACCAGAGAAATGATTCTTGAAGAGTATGCTGTCAATAGAAACAGGGGAAGCAAGAACCAGAACTTTCCATAAGATTCGAAAGGTTGAGCAAAACTGACAAATATCAAGCCACATAACCAGACCCTAGATTTAGTATTTGCATTGGGGGAACCCATAAATACTGGAATGGTTTATTTGCCCATCATAAAGTTTTGTACTCCAAACTATTAAAGTCCAAAATGTTAATAAGTGCCGAACACAATGTAATTAGATTCTACTACAGGAACTTAATTTTTTTTCATAGACATGATTCGGAATAAGACCAAAAAGATATCCTCAACAAAGGTATGTTCTTTCTCCTGTCAAAAAGGGCAAGCTTGAAAATGCATGAAATGGTGTACAAATTTCAGGTATATGTTTTATTTATAATTGTAAAACTCAGGTTTAAAATGAAACATCAAAATAACCGGTACAAGGGTACACACTAGAGAAAACTATCTCATTGTAATGGGAAGCAAGCTTTGTCAACATTTAATTGATCAAAATAGCGTATGTTTGTCCTGCACATTAGACAAACCAAAAATGGCATGCGACTTCTACAGACAATAATTGAGTATACAAATCCAAACTGCAGTCAGATAGAAAACTAAAATTCTAGCTGCGCAACACTGTGAGTCCTTACAGGGATCGTAAGTTACTGAGTTTCCCAAGCTCAGGTGCCAGTGTCCCCTCCAAAGAAAGCTGACTCAGATTCCTACAGGAGTAATTTAAGGTAAAGAAATTGAATATTTAAATTGTGCCATAGCGCCACAATCTTCTGAACCAAAAACCTCTACAATTATGAAAAGGAAATTAAATTAGCCTTTTAAAGGAAAAGGCAATAATCATATGGTCCTCAAAAATAAATGCCTTTTGCAATGGAAAATCATGCAACGGGGACTTACAGCATTTGCACTTCACCATCCACGCAATGGACTCCCGACCACATGCAAGGATCGGAGTCATTAGGATCCCAATTTGCAAGAACAAAGTAAGGATCCCTATGGATTCTCGACCGGAATTCAACCAAAGCCAATCCTGCACCCCCTCTCCAAATAGCACCAGACATTAGAGACAACGACTGACATTATCTTTCAACACAATTGCATAAAAAGGAACAATCACAAATGCTCAAACGACAATTACCTTCACCGTCGAGCGACCAACACCCCCTATTACCCGAAACAACCATCACTGCGACGAAACACAAGAACCCAAGTCCATAGGGGTGCCATCTACCCCCCATCGCTTGATTAACCAAAAGCAGCAGTGATGGAGGTCAGCCACGACGCTTAACAACACACTAAACGAAATCGCCAGGTTTTTTTTTTTTTTTTTAAACACAACTCACCCTCTACAATATGCTCCAAAATTAAATAGCAAAAACAATAAACAACTCGACGATTCACAAACAAATCATTACGGATATATATGTATCTAAATATATACAAACTATGCGAAAACTGTATTACAAACGGACGCAAATGGGAGAAGGCATTCGCGTCCGGCGACCATATTAGGGTCCCTCATCTGTGTAAGTTTTTTAATGGACTTCACAACAGCCTTCTTGTCGACAAGCGCATAGCCCGGCTCAACCGCTTATCCGATAAAAATGGAGCTTCCGTTTCACGAACTTTACACCAACAATGATATAAATGGGTCGGTAAAGAATGCAACAAGGAACACCCTCATTAACAAGCAACGTCGAAAAGCAAAAGAGAGGGCACGAGAGGATTTACCAAGAAGAAAGGCAAAGGCAAAAAAAAGGGTGTTAAGGGGATTAGCTTTTTTTTTTTTTTCAGCTACCGCTGTTGACTGTACAAATGTAAGCTTTCAGAGGTCGGACGAGGAAATGGTGTAGAATCGATAGAAAATGCAATTGAAACGAATGAATGAAGGCCAGGAGTGGTGATAGGTAGGGAGGACCGAGGCTTCAAAAGGCAGCAAAAAGAAAGTATGGATAAAAAATATCAAAAATTAAATAATATTAATCTTTCTTTCTTTTTAATTTTTTCAATTACGGCCCTTTATTCAGAGGAAAATCTCAGAGGATTCTCTCCTCGACCATCTTTGGATCTCTCTCTGTTCTTCCTCTGTCTTTTTTTTTTTTTGTTCTGTGGGTTTCCTTCACTCTCTCTCTCTGTATCCCCCGACCAGGCAGAGCCACCCCTCACTGGCTGTGTTCTGTTCTGTTCTGTTTTGTTTTTCGTCGTCGTGTTTTTCCCAAAGGTTTTGATAGGCGGGAGAAGTTGCAACGACGTGGCGCGTGTGCGTGAGTGCGTGGAGACTGGAGAGGGAGAGTTCCCGCGTGTTTTTGTAGCGAGCGGTTGTGATGCACCCTCTCTTCGCTGAACTCGGACGCGCTTTCCTTTGCTTTGTTTTTCTTTTTAAATAATTAATAAATTATAGTAACCTTTACTGGGCCCATATTCCCCTCTCTCTCTCTCTCTCCATTGCCATTGATCGAACAGTTAGGTTTGAGAACCGTCTCTCTACTTTCTACTTTGTTGAGTTTTTTTTTTTTCTTTTTTGGAGAGAATTTGTTGGGAGTTTTGGTAGGAGAAGATTGGTGTATGAAGTTTTAATTATTTATTTATTTTTAAGAGATTGATTTGTGGTTTAAATTTTTTTTTAAAATTAGCTCCTTTATTGGAGTTATATTAGTTCAGTGATTAAACATGCTGACATAAGCAACAAACAATAGCTTAGGTAGGGATCTCTCCAGCCCCCTCTCTCCAGGGGATTTCTCCGCTCAACTAAAAATAAAAAATTTCATTTTCTCCGCTTAGAGTGGAGCTTTGGCTCCTACCTTCCTCTCTCTTTCCAGTCTGTTACTTTTAATTTTTATTGTGTTTTTCAGCTTTTTTTTTTCGGTTCTTATTGTGTTTTCCATCCACAATAAGGAGAAGCATTGATTTACTGATTTTTGAACCTCAAGACTGCCACGCACCCCACCGCAAGACTCCATTGTCGCCATGTAACACACCTCACGGATTAAAATAAGATAATACTGATTTGCTTTTTTTGAGGAGAGCTCCTCCAAGAAAGTGAGAGAAAATGAGAGAAAAATAAATAAGTTTCTATATCATTTCAGATTAATTTTCATAGAGTCACTAGCTTTTTACATACACTCTGCAAACTTCAACAAGGTTGACCCACATATGTGCCTAGACTAAAAGCACACTAAAATAACCATTGAAATGAGAACTACACCAAGGACTCAAGCCCATTAACACACTACCATTAAATTCCAATTAAAACAACAAGAGCCCAACGAATAATGAAAATAACTATCTAAGTATAAGATGGCCCATGGCCTTACAAGTATACAGACTTCCAACTCAATGGCTGAGGCCTTGTACTTGTTCTTGGACTGTGACAAACCCTTCCCCTTCAAAACACATTGCCCACAAGGTGCGGGTATGTTTCCAAAATGGACCTTAAGGAGCTGTTGAACCCTCGGAATCTTAGAGCTTTCGCCAACAATCACGATTTCATCAATTTGGTTCTTCTCCAATTGGCCTCTTCCATAGTCCAAGGCCCATGGTCTTTCTATGATCTCAATCTTCACCTCTGAGATAAGTGTCGCCATTAGGGACAAAAATTTGGAGAACACTATTTTCAATTGTCAGGATACTGACATCAAAAGTTCTACCTCCAGGGTAAAAAACAAGGATGTTCCTTTCACCATCCTTAATCATCTTCCCATATTCCACAGTTCCAACACACCGAGCTTTTTATTTTTTTGTGAAATCTAAAAGTCTAACATGTAGGTTTGAATATGAATTTTCAGTAGAAACTATTTGACTTCGTTAAGCAGACTGAGCCGATGATTCCCTTTACGGTATCCATAACAACAAATTTCTCCAAATAGTCCCAAAAAATAAGTCACTAGAAGCTGAATTTTGGCTTAAATATGTTGGGATTTCACTTGTTGAATTCTCGCCCACCGCAGAATAAAAAGGTGTTCCAAGCATTAAGAAGTTGAATAAGCCATAAGTATATGTAAATCAAGACAAAATTCCACGTGTCCCAGTAATGAGACATTTGTCATCAGAAGTTGGAACATGATCAGCAAGATCGACGGGTACAATAGAATGATTATGTACGACAAGTGGACAGATCCTGAGATTCTCTCCAATTCAGAATCCAAGGGAACCAATAGAACATGAAGCAGTGAACCATGAGCAAAAATGGAGGTATAAATCCTGTAAACTTGGAATTCAGGACCAATTTTTGGACTCACTGAACTTGCTTCGTGAATTACCAAAGATGGAGGTATAATTCCCACTGCAATTGCATAAACTTGTCCTACAAGCCTACTAAGACTCGGGTTAGTGGAAGTTTGGGTATTCTATGCCTTAACAACATTTGCTATCCCACCAAAGACTCACTTGTAGAAACTTCCAAATGGAATAACTGGGTAAGAAATATAAATTGAACCATTGGTGTTTAAAACAAAAATGCTAAACTTGCCCCATAAGTGGCCACCTCCAAAAGAAAATTCAACAAGGCAATTTGATGAAAAATATTTGAAACTTCTAAATGATTTTGATGATATAACAAAGTTGGTAAGTAATAGCATGTCATCAAGATGAAGAACAGCTTTTTGATCACTAACATGACTAACAACCTCATGCTTACATATTAATATTGTAAATAGAACACTTGGATTGACAACATCTTGCATTACAGCATCATAAATTAGCTCCCGTTGTCCAACACCCAGTTTTTTTCTCTCTCCAACCACTTGGATCCCTTTCTTCACTCGCATTATCTCCTCATATGCCTGTTTTAAATCTTCAAACTGATCGAGGTTGTTTACTAGGCCATACAAGAGTCAATGGTTCACCACAGATGTTCTTTCTGTTAGACTTAAATAAAATTCTCTAATGCGGAATAACACTTTAGAAATGAGAATTGAAGGGTTTAACGTCAAGAAAAATTACCTCCAGCCATTGATGCAATTCACTGTATAAGTTGCGTTTCTCACTGTGTTTGGCTCTTCCAAACTCTTCTCTACTCTATTTAGATGGTGTAATGCCGAAGGGAATTGAGTGAGTGAGTTTGGGGACCAAACACATGTATTTATAGCCGAAATCCCCATCAAATTTAGGTGTTTACGTGTCCCACGTGATCCTATTTTCATGGGATCAGTTTAAATTGATGGAGGAGTGTTGAACCACTTAAAGGACTCTTAAGATGATAGACTCCCACTCACGATCGTCTTCATGAGCAATAATCGGTCAATATAATTATATGCATGAGAATCGGTCAACATTCTCCCACTTGGTCCACACTCCTAGTTTAAGATTTCATTTTAAACCCATCAATAATCTTCATTTAAGTAATAAATACATGAATCATGGCGATAGGTCCTCTAATGACGAGCATTACCTTCCATGTATTACTATGTATTCATTCTTTATAATTTATGTGGGAACAATTTCTTAATGAATAAACCCTATGTTTATTCTTGGTCCAATACAGATGAATTTTTCTCAAAAATAAATTAAGGTGCACATTAATATGAGAAAAGAACATCAAAATGATTAAAAATTTCATTAAAAATAACAATGTTCATACAATGAAAAACTACATAATGGAACCTAGTCCCATATTCACTATATGATCCTTAAATTTCAACGGTGGCATGCTCTTTGTCAAATGATTAGCGATCATTAGTTCAGTTCTTACGTGCTCAATGACCACTTTATTTTCTTTAACACGTTCCCTTATGGCTAAATATTTAATGTCGATGTGTTTACTCCGACTCCCACTTTTGTTGTTCTTAGCCATAAAAACAGCAGCTGAATTGTCGCAATACATTCTCAATGGCCTAGAGATTGAATCCATAATTCTAAGCCAGAAATGAAACTCTTAAGCCATACACCATGTGAAGTAGCCTCAAAACAAGAGACGAACTTGGCTTCCATAGTAGAAGTGGCAGTCAAAGTCTGCTTGGCACTCCTCCATGATATAGCTCCACCGGCCATCAAAAATATGTATCCTGATGTTGATTTGCGTGAATCAATACAGCCAGCAAAGTCAGAATCTGAGTAGCCAATTACTTCCAGATTGTCCGTTCGTCTATACATAAGCATGTATTCTTTGGTCCCTTGAAGGTACCTCATTACTTTCTTTGCAGCTCTCCAGTGGTCTAAACCTGGATTACTCTGATATCGTCCCAACATTCCCACAGCAAATACAATGTCAGGTCTTGTACAGACCTGAGCATACATTAGGCTTCCGACAGCAGAAGCATATGGAATGTTCTTCATTTGTTCCCTTTCAAGATCGTTCTTTGGGCATTGATTCAAATTGAACCTATCACCCTTCACAATGGGAGCTACACTTGGTGAACAATCCTTCATCCGATATCTCTCCAAAAATTTATTAATATAGGTTTCCTGAGACAGACCCAAGATACCTCGAAATCTGTCTCTATGGATCTTAATGCCAATGACATAAGATGCCTCACCCATATCCTTCATATCAAAATTTTTAGAGAGGAATTGTTTCACTTCATGCAGCAAACCCTTATCATTGGTTGCTAGCAAAATGTCATCCACATATAAAACAAGAAAACAGATTTTACTCCCACTGACCTTCTGGTATATACATTGATCCATAACGTTTTCTACAAAACCGAATGAAGAAATTACATTATGGAATTTCAAATACCATTGGCGAGATGCTTGTTTTAAACCGTATAAAGATTTCTTGAGCTTGCAAACCAATTGCTCACCATCACTAGAGGGGAATCCTTCAGGCTGTTTCATATAAACCTCATCCTCTAGATCTCTATTGAGAAATGCTGTTTTCACATCCATTTGTTGCAATTCTAAGTCAAAATGGGCTACTAATGCCAAAATAACATTCAAAGAATCTTTCTTAGATACGGGAGAGAAAGTCTCCGTGTAATCGATTCCTTCTTTCTGAGTGAATCCCTTAGCAACGAGTCTTCCCTTGTATCTCTCAATGTTGCCTAATGAGTCTCTTTTGGTTTTAAAGACCCATTTACATCCAATGGCTTTTACATCATTAGGCAACTCAACAAGATCCCAGACTTCATTACTCTTCATGGAATTCATCTATTCCTTCATGGCATTGTACCATAATTCTGATTCTTTGTAACTCATGGCTTGTGAAAATAATTCGGGATCATTTTCGGCTCCAATGTTATAGTCAGATTCTTGCAGATACACAACATAGTCACTAGGAATTGCTGATCTTCTTGCTTTAACAGATTTTCTTAATGTTGCATCATCATCTTCCTGAGAATTAGTATGTGGTTCAACTTGTTGTTCAAAAGTTGTTGGCAACTCTTGAACTACCTGATCTACTAGAGTGTCGTCAGCAACTTGTGGAACATCAATGATTAGTTGTTCAACACCAGTTGGTACTTGAGAGGTGTTGTAAACAATAATCAATCTATCACTTAAAGTGGAAGGTTGAGATTCTGAATGATCATTCTTATAAACTATGTTCCTGGTTTGATAGCTCCCACTGATCAAGTCATTTTCAAAAAACTTTGCATTTCTTGATTCCACAATCCTAGTACTGTGAGATGGACAATAAAATCTATAACCCTTAGACCTTTCAGCATATCCAATGAAATACCCACTAATGGTCATTGGGTCTAGTTTCTTCTATTGTGGATTATAAATTCTCACCTCAGACGGGCATCCCCAAACGCGCATATGTCGCAAACTCGGTTTCCAACATTTCCATAATTCAAATGGCGTTTTAGAAACAGCCTTGGTTGGAACTCAGTTTAATATATACACTGTCGTCTTAAGTGTTTCAGCCCACAATGATTTAGGAAGATTGGAGCTGCTAAGCATACTCCGCACCATGTCTAATAATGTTCAGTTTCTTCTTTCTGCTACACTATTCTGGTCCGGTGAACCAGGCATGGTGTATTGAGCAACAATCTCATTCTCTTGAAGAAACTTTGCAAATGGCACAGGTGCTTGTCCATTCTATGTGTATCTACCATAATATTCTCCACCTCTATCTGATCTCACGATCTTAATTTGTTTACCGCATTGTTTCTCTACTTCAGCCTTAAAGATTTTAAAGGCATCTAATGTTTCGTTCTTGTTATGAAGTATGTAGAGATACATATATCGTGAGTAATCATCTATAAAAGAGATGAAGTATTTCTAACCATATGAGTCCATGTCTGGACTACATATATCAGTATGTATGATCTCTAATATGTTTGAACTCCTATTGGCACATTTATTTGACTTGTTGGTCTGCTTTCCCTTTATGCAGTCCACACAAGTCTCAAAATCAGTAAAATCTAGAGTATTAAGTACCTTTTCATTTACTAATATTTTAATTCTATCTATGGAGATATAGCCTAATCTCCGGTGCCATAATTTAGAGGAATCTTCATTAATAACACATCTTTTAGTGCCAGTGTGAACATGCATTGAATCATAAGTGGTATTGTTTTATAAATTAATGCAGTAAAGACCATCAGACAAAGTACCATTCCCAACATAATCAGATTTATAAAATAAACTAAATGATGAATTTGAAAAATTAAAAGAATATTCAAAAGGTACTAATCTTGAAACTGAAATCAAATTTCTAGAAAAACTTGGAACATAAAAGTCTTTTCCAACTTTAAAACAAAACCACTAGATAAAATTAAATAGCAAGTTCCAACAGCTTCCACATGCGAGCCCATCTTGTTTCCTGATAAGATGCTTCACTCACTTCCCACTGGCTTTCTTAGGTTTTGCAAACCCTACAAGGAATTCGAAATGTGGATTGTTGATCCAGAATCAATCCACCATGTGTTAAAATTGACATTAACCATATTAGATTCATAACAAACAAGTGAGGTCGAATTACCTTTGTCTGCAAACCATTTCTGGAATTTGGCGCATTCCTTCTTCATGTGTCCCTTCTTTTTACAGAAGAAACATTTGGAATCTTTCTTAATATCACCTTGGGGAGATATTTTGCCTTTTCCCTTCAGTTTGGCTTGATATTTGCCCTTTCCATGCGTTGCCAACATTGCACTTTCACCCTATTCCATCATCAGTCTCCCTTCCTCTTGAACACACATGGCCATGAGTTCATTAATTGACCATTTATCCTTATGTGTGTTGTAAGAGATTTTGAAGGGTCCATATTGATGCGGGAGTGTGTTCAGGATGTAGTGCACCAGGAAGGACTCCGACATTTCAACCTCGAGTTTCTTCAATTACATTGTCCATCATTTGCATGATGTGCTTACGCACACGTTTCACACTGGTGAGCCTTAGGGATGAGAACTTCATAATTAGGTTGTTTGCTAGTGCCTTGTCTGAAGTGACAAATTGTTCATCAATGACTTTTAGCAAGTCTCAGACTTTTTCATGCTGATCGACAGAACCACGAATACTAGCTGATATTCTAGTCTTAATGAACATCATGCTAAGGCGATTAGATCGCTCCCATCGCTCATAAAGTGCGATGTCTGCTGCATTGCTGGTATCAGTTATAGCTGGTGGTTCATCTTTCCTAATAGCATAATCTATGTCCATCCACCCTAAGTGAAGAAGAATTCTCTCCTTCCAAACCTTATAGTTATCTCCCTTAAGTTCAGGGATATCATAACGAATATCAGATAAATTTGTAGGTTGTGTAACTGCATATAGATTACATGCTTACATTAAAATTGAGGCCTAAATAAATATTCATGTTTTACCAATGTAAATCATGCCTAAAAATTGAATCTAATGACATAAAATTGCATGTGGGCTAAATTTTTAATACCAGTTGATTCAATTAATCTATATGATAGAATTTTATTAATTTAATTACTTAATTCATAATTCTAAAGGGTATATTATGATTTGATGTGTATTCTATCTTAAACTTTTATGATAAAACTGTCAAATTATTTACTTCATTCATAATTCTTGTGGGTAATTTATGAATAAATTGATATTTTATCATAATTAATAATATAAATATAATAAAAAATCCTGTGGGATAAAATTTATAATATTTATGTATAATTAATTACAATTAATGTCTTATATTCCTTATGTGATCTTAATCAATCATAATAATTTTACTTAATTAAAGATGCTGTGGCTATTCTCTAATTAACATAAAACTATATGGATCACTAGACATTTAAATTGCATAAGACTAGCTTAATATTATGAATTACATAATTTTAACTAATACTCACATGTTATAACTATGCACAAAAGATTCATAATATAAGCATAAATATTGCACAATCAAGACTATAATATTATGCATAACATTTAATTTCATGCTCTAAACTATATACTCATAAAAATTGCATGTATAAAACAAAATTAATCAATTCATGCAAACTAAATATGAGCATAATAAACAATTATCCTCATTGCATATAATTAAAAATAAAAATAAACAATTATAAGCACAAAGGACATAGACCCAAAAATCCACTTTTCAAGGCATTTAAAATGGGAAAAAAAAATTCCTTTTTTTTTTAATTTTTTTTTTAATTTTATAAACACTACACCATATAAACGACAGGTCGTTTTTCTAGAAGGAAAAAATGACGTGTCGTTTTGCCCATTGCTTAAAACAGAGACAGCTCTTAAACGACATGTCGTTTTATTAAAACTCAAAACGATATGTCGTTTATTTTCATGCTTGGATAAACGACTACCGAATAAAACGACATGTCGTTTTCATCAAATTGAAAAACGACGTGTCGTTTTGTCATTACACTTGATACGGGCTCCGAAACAAAACGACATGTTGTTTTCATTAAATTGAAAACGACGTGTCGTTTAGAAGTATACGGGAATTAGAATCCTTATGCTAAACGATAGGTCGTTTTCATAATTGAAAACAAACTGTCGTTTAGCAGTACCGTATGAAACAATTTTCTGCTGAAAACGACATGTCGTCTTCTACCTCCAGACACAGCGCGATTTTCGCATTTCACAGCCATTTTCACGTCAAAAATCATGTTTTTAAACACAGAAAGTTTAGAAAAAATATTTCTTTATGATTTCTAAACTTCTTTCAAATAAAAAAGGTCCAAAAAAACAAAACCCAAAATTTTTTTTCAAGTTTCGGCCAAAAACAGAGGAACTGCATTTTTTGAATTTAAACACCAAGATAGAGGTTTTTAATGCTCTGATACCAATTGTTAGACTTAAATAAAATTCTCTAATGCGGAATAACACTTTAGAAATTAGAATTGAAGGGCCAAGCTTTATTGATGTAATTCACTGTATAAGCTGCATTTCTCACTGTGTTTGGCTCTTCCAAACTCTTCTCTACTCTATTTAGATGGTATAATGCCGAAGGGAATTGAGTGAGTGAGTTTGGGGACCAAACACATGTATTTATAGCCGAAATCCACATCAAATTTCGGTGTTTACGTGTCCCACGTGATCCTATTTTCATGGGATCAGTTTAAATTGATGGAGGAGTGTTGGACCACTTAAAGGACTCTTAAGATGATAGACTCCCACTCATGAACGTCTTCATGAGCAAGAATCGGTCAATATAATTATATGCATGAGAATCGGTCAACACTTTCTCCTATGGTGCTCTTAAAGGTTTCTTTGCATCCAAATGGTAGTTAAATAATACAAACCCATACCCATCTTTCTTAAATTGTACACTGCAACGCCCAAACCTTCAAAAAACATTTTCAAGTTCATCTCTTCGAGTCTCAGCTGGCAATTTACCAATATTCAAAGACATTTGAGAAGCTTTGCATTTTCGAAAAATGAGCTTGATGCAGTTTGGGTATTCCTTCAATATATATAGATATGGATGACATGAGTGGATTGTGTACCTAGAAATCAATATCTTCTTGTTACCCAAATCACTCAAATTAACAGCCTGGATTGCAGCACCATAGGTAATAACCTCATTAGGATTGCAGAAATTCTTTAACGGGAAGGACCAATCCCACGATTGCATTTTGTTGAAAACTTGGAAGGCCTGTTTTCCATATTCTTCTCAATTGGAGTTAAAGGAGCTTTGACCTTCATTCTCGTTTGGGTTTGGTTGTCGGTTACCTGTAAGATGAATGAGTCTAAGTGATCGGAGGAGTTTCAAAACTTCAGTTGGTTTTGGTTTTTGAAGTGGTTGTTGGTCCAAATCGATTTGGCACCGAATAACTGTTCCACCAGGGTCAAACTTCCATCTGGTGCCACAAGAATTGTTCCCAGCGGATGAACTAACACACTCATTCTCTCTTTGCCGCGTCTCTATTTGCATTTGTTTCCTGAGAAAGGAAAATTTCGATGGCCCCCAAGACTGAGCCAAGGCCAGTCGAGGAAAACAGTCGAAGAAAAGAAATCCATTGTGGTGGAGAAGAAATTGAGATTTGAGAGAGTCAGCTTTGGTCGAAGATGAAATGGGACAAGGAATGTCGTTGCTCATTCCTCGTCTTCATGCATCCCACAGATCTGGTCCTCTTGGCCTTTCTATTTTTGTTCCTCTGATTTGGTCCTGTATTGCATGTTCTATCTGTATTTCACCTATTTGATCTTCCTAATGGTTGAAGCTTTCTTTAAGGTTTCTCTCAAATTTGTTCATATGCTATCGAAATACTTTGTGCATTTCATTATAATCGTCCCGAAATTCATTCAAATGGTGTTGGAGAGCTTCATAGCCTTGTTGAGTTTGAAGAACAAGCTCTGTAATCTTCTGAATTGAGGTAAGAATTTCTTGTATTTTTTTAAAGCACAGAGATCGGTGTCTCTCTGATACCAATTATAACACACCTCACAGGTTAAAATAAGATAATACTGATTTGCTCTCTTTGATGGGAGCGCCTCCAAGAAAATGAGAGAGAAAGTGAGAAAATGAGAGAAAAATAAAGAAATTTCTATATCATTCCAGATTAATTTTCGTAAAGCCGCTAGCTTCTTACATATAGTATGTAGACTTCAACAAGGTTGACCCACATATGGGCCTAGACTAAAAGCACACTAAAATAACTATTGAAATGAGAACTACACTAAGGGCCCAAGCCCATTAACCCACTACCACTAAATTCCAATTAAAACAACACGACCCCAACAAGTAATGAAAATAACTATCTAATCATAAGATGGCCCATGACCTAACAAGCATGCAAACTTCCAACTTAGTGGTTGAGGCCTTGTACTTGTTTTTGGACTGTGACATGCCGATCCTTCAGACGATCGAAGAAAATTGTCGAAAGAAGTGGTGCATGCTTCACACGCACGGCTCAACCCATGCATGAGATCCACATGCTGACGCACCAGAGTGTACCTGTTGCCTTCATGCGCGGCATATTCAGGACCAGCACTCTCGGATCCTTTAGATCCAACCAACTTCCACTTTCATAGAGTGGCGCGTGTCCTTCACGGGCCTCCACAGTCCCTGGCATTCGTCATCTGGCAATCCAACGCATCTCTTGTTTGCTATTATCATATGTTTTCGCTTCTCCTAACTAAGAATTATAAGAAAAAGGTAGTGCAAGTCTCCTTCAATCAGTCTGGACCAGCGAAATGCATCAGAACTCTCTTCACTGCAACTCTCAGTAGTAATGTTACAGTCCTTTTATCGGATTTTATCAAAATCGCTTCAAGCAGCTTCCCCTTATAGAAAATGGGTGGAGGTCAAGTTATTGGCCCTAGATCCCTCTTTTTTTTTTTTTTCTTGTATTGTATTTGCTGGTTTGAGATAAATGTTGAGGCCTCCCACCTTGTTAACTATTGTATCATGTAACCGTTAAATATATCTATAATATGCTTGCTTAAAAAAAATGCTGACATGATATATAGGTGTCACGTCATAATGAGTTAGAATTGGATTCGTACTATATTTAATTTGTACAGATTTTAAATAGATAAATTTTCTATTTAGCAGCTTTATACCACATACATGCTGAAAAAAAAAAAAAAAAAGTAGGTATGTGAAGACTAGTTTACAATTGCTCAATAGAATTTATCTTGTATGCTTTGAAACGAATTAAATAATACATTGGCAATATCCAACGAAAACACTACCGTAAGATTGGAGAGATATTTTGGTTATTTTATTTATTAATTTAATTACAATTAAAACATCCATTTTTTTTTATAATAAATAAAATTATTCGTTACGATTGAAAGACATAATTAACTAAACAAACACATGATCAACACCACGTCTCTGCCCACACTAATATTTCCATCATATTCCTCCAATATATCCTTTTTTCCCTTTATTCTTTGTGAAGTGGGAGATGGGTACTTGGAATCTTGGATAGTTTTCATTGTATTAAAGGAGTAAAATACATAGAACTGTGAAGTTTCATAAACTCTTCAGGAAGCAGCTTCCAGGTAAGTCTGTGACATTCGAAGTTTCATAAAGTTTTTATTTATTTATTTTTAAGTTCATATTCATTATAGAAAGACAATACTTAAGTTAAGTACGTATCTTCCCTTAATTAAGGCTCCATTTGGTTTTATAACACATCTCTTCTCATCTTATCTCATCTGATCAACATCTAAACACTATTTAGAAACAAACACTTTTTAATTTTTAATTTTTTTATTTAATCATTATAATTTTTCCAAACTTCCAAACAAAACACAAAAAATAATTTAATTTTTTCAAATTATAAAACACATATAATATTAAAAAATTATTTTCTAACAATATTTTAATTTTATAATATTTTTATTCAACTTTTTTTTTTCTCTCATTTTCTAAAATTCTATAAAACATATTAACTCAAATAATTTCACTACTACTCACAAAATATCTCATTATTATTTAATAATTTCTTATCTTATCTCATCGCATCTGTGTAACTAAATAAGACCTAAATTGGATCAAGTCGAACTAAATACTGAGTAATTAAACTAAGTTTTTTTTTATTAGAACATGAGCAAAATTCGAACTTACATTGATCTACATTTAATATTCGCGGTCAGTTTATTTTTATTTTTTAATGAACTCGAGTTGATTTCCAAATTGCTTGATTGATTTATTATTTTTAAATGAAATATAACTTATATATTATCACAAATATATATTAGTAATTATTTCTTCAAGCAAGCATTTCATTAATAAATAGATGATATTTTATTATGACTTTTTTTTTTTTAAATGGATAGAATTTTTATTGATCATATGCAAATCCAATCAGTCATTACATAACCTTTCACTCAAAACTTAGTTCAAAATCTATACAAGACATTTCTCTTTCCATACTTTATCATCTTGACATGCTTTGTCAATTTATGTGCCACGGTATTGACCTCCCGATATGTAAAACAAACACTCTAGCTTGGTCTTGCCTTGAGCATGCTTCTGATATCTATAATCACATTTCCATAATCTGTAGCTATATCTTCCATACCATTTGTATATTTCACAATTGTCTGAGAGTCACCTTCCAGTATCACCCTTGTCAACCCCAACTCCATACAAAAATCTATAGCTTTTCTCAAAGCTAGTGCCTCTGCTATTACAGGTTTCGTTGCATGATTTAAGTTTGAATTTAGAGTAGCCAAAATCTCTCAATCATTATCTTTGATTATCACTCCAATCCCAACTCTCTTTGACTGATTATCCACTGCAGCATCCCAGTTGGCCTTGCATAATAAACCTAGTTGGTTTTTACAAGTTGCTTAAGGGTCTCTCTATTATTCTTGATTGCATACTCTTTTATTGATAATCCTGGGTTGTAATAAATTCCTGAAGACATTGCTTTGCATTCAGTAGCACCATTCTTGGATGCTTAAATCTGTTTTAAAAAACTAGGAAATTTCTTCTTAACCATATTCTTCTCATTGTATAAGCCACTAATTCAACCTCTTCAGCATTTAGCTTGTCATTTAGTTTTATCCATAGTCCATGAAAACATATTCATTACTCGACCACTTCTGCACTGGGATACTAGTTTCAATCCAAACATCTGAGGCTGCAGAACAGCTCCACAAGGCATGTGACTCGATTTCAAATGTGCTTCCAAGTATACAAGTGTCAAGTTGTATCAATGATAAGTCCATGATCGTATTCCACAAGAACAAATGATTATCAAAGTATTTGTGAAATTTTGTTATAAAAAAAATGTATTGACTATGAGAGATGAAAAATAAAATGAAATGCAATGTGAGGAATCTTGAAGATGAATTAAGAAAAGAAAAAGTATGAATTTAATTTCCGTAAAAATTAAGTCAAAGTTGGAATTAAAGTTTCTAATAAAAAAGGCAAATTAACAAACACCTGGGTTGGGTATAAGACTCTTTTTGTTTCGGGTCCTAGATAATTTTTCTCGATTAACAACCCAGTCAAGGCATTGATAAACAGAAGATAGAAAGAAGTTATGCTTAGGTTTTGCAATATTGTTCTAAGGAATTCACTACTTTACTAGCCAAACACGCATTAACAAACAAATGAGAGAAGCCTTGATAATTTTCAAACTTTTGTTGTGCCTTACGTCAATCACAAATCAAGAGCAAGAACTGCAATCTATTTTCAATTCGAATCCAACTAGCAACAAGTGAAATCAACATTTATCAACAAAATATTGCATTAAACTAGAACCCAAAACAAATCAAGTCTCATTCCACAACCCAAGCTTAAGAAATTAGCTACACATGGTATTTCTAGTAGCAAAAACTAATCTAAATAAAGCCATCACAAAATCTGAGAGCAAAAGAAATCCAAATAGGTTAAACCCTAGAATGCAAAAATTAGCTTCTTCAAGAAAATGCCCTGGCCAAAATGACCGAGAAAAGCAGAGATCGAAACTGTAAAACACAACTATCCAAAAAGAACCCAAAATAAAAACAATGGAAATTAATACTAATGTTCTGAAGGAAAGACCAAAAAACTAAACGTAAAACCCAACCAATGTTGTCCCAAAAAATTTGAAAGAGAGAGAAGAACAAAAAGAACTGCAAAGAGCCCCCAAACGTAATTGAAGGAAAATGAAAAATAATACAAACTAGCTAACCCTTCACCTAGAAATATCCCTTCTTTTTATACTCCGAATCTTCCCTCATTCCCTCTCTCCTTGTTGCGGATCGCACCCTCTTCACGCTTGCACGTCCCAACTGCTACATGTCCAGCCAATCAGATTCGCTCCACTCCACGCCTGCACGTCCCAGCTGCAACTTTTTTTTTTTTTTTTTTTGCATTCCTCTCCTACTGCACATAGGCATGAAGCGTGAGGCTTGCTCTCTTATTTCCCTCCACTGGCCATCTATTAGGCTTCAGTTCGATCTTTTGTTGCAAGTCCAAAATCCCTCATACTCTCATCTTCATGGGCTTCACTCCTGTATTGGGCTAAGATTTAATTGTAAGTCCACTTAAATGCTAGTCAACCCCACAACATAATGAATCCATATTTAATTAGATGTAAAATATTATTTCTCATGCTAAACAAAGTTAATTCATATTATCTAATTAATAGTCTTATTTCAACACATAAAACTCTTTTAACCCAAGATATTTAAGAGTATTAATATTGCATAATTAACCATTTATCATGCACAGATGGCTCAACCTCTCTTTCACAAATTGGGCATAAGCTGTGACGACTCGATATTCTTTTGTCAAATTATGTGCCTATATTTTTTTTATTTGAATTTTAGTTTAATTAGAATTTCTGGCCCAATGTTTGACTAGTTGGAGTCTTGAATATATCACTTGGGCCTATTAGCCCAAGTGTCCACGCCCACTTGAGGCCTAAAGGGCTATATGGTATTCAGCCAGGGAAGGGAAATTGAGGAATAGGTAGAACCCTAATTAGGGTTAGGGCATGTGGCACCAACTTGGGAAGAGGAAGAGGTTTTTTTGCTATTTCCCTATCAATTTATTTGAAACCTTTGAAAAAGGCTTTCTTGGTAAGCACCTCATCGCCACTTGACAACCATGCAAAAGGGCTTCTAGAAGAAGCCAAAAGAAGAGAGGAGTGTGGAAGCATCGGCACATATAGGGCACACACCCTTCTCACCAACTACTTGCCATGTGTCACACATGCACATCCCACTCACTAGACACAATGAACAAACGTGAAATGGGGTAAAGAAAGTGAGAGAATTAGGGTTTCGATAACCCAAAAGACCCCACACATCTCCTACAAGATCTTGACAATTCCCAAAAACATTGTGCAATGATTTGGGAAAGGAATAAGCACCTAGGGCTACTACAAATGAGACACGAAATCCCAAGAGAGCCTTATGATTTCGGCCAAAGAGCTTCACGCCTACCCGAAGGAAGACAACCACCAATTTTCCAAGTGTTATGCATACACCTAGGATGAGGATATTCTAGAAGAATGCAATGATAAGGGAGGAGAAAGGTTTCATAGGAAAGCAACACACATGCAACCCCAAGATTCTAGAAGAAATCTTTGTGGGACTTGAGAAAGACAGAGGGGAGGCTACCACACACACCCACACACACCACTAGCCACATGGTAAGCATGCACATGTCCAACCCTAGATATCTGTTTAGGGTTCCTGTAAAAAGACTTGTATGCTCCTAAGTTTCATTGAATCTAGATGCATAGGAGGGACACTAAAGGGACTCGAGGGTTTGGTTTTTTAGCATGAACATGACACTTGTCATGCAAGCTTGTAGAGTCCTTTGATTTTCTCAAGAAAGCAATGATCATAGGGGGAAAATGAAGGAGTTCGGCCAAATGATGAAAGGCATGCCACATGGCGCCCATGTATAGGGTTCTTATGTTCCCAATGAGGTAATTGTGTGAGAAAAACAAAGGGACATACAAAAGGGAATGGGGGCCAATGGCTAAAAGGTCTTTTGCTGCCATTTTCAGTTTTCATATCTTGCATTTCTTCTTCTTCTCCTCTCATATGACCAAGCTAATTTCTCATAATTTTCTCAACTCCCAAACACACATGTCTCACTTTCTTTCCAAGCAAAACACCACAAACACCATACCAATCATATTTCCCTCTAGCCATGAGTAAGAAATGAGCTAGGAGCTTCCTCTTAAAGAAAGAGCAACATGATTGCTTGATCTTGTTATCTTACTTTAGATTTTTGTAAGTAAACTCTAAACCTACCCTCGAATAATGTTCGTATATGCCATGTAAACTTTGCATTGTTGTTGTTAACAAGTGAACTAGTAATGGTTGATGGAACCTCTTGCTATAATATGCCTTGTTATTGGTTTTCACATGATGGTTGCCATGATTGTGTGCTCTTGATGATTCGTCCATGCTTAGACGTAGAGATTGAGAAAATGTTCCTTGTGTATCATGCTTTGTAATCGATTTTACACGAAGATTGTCATGATTATGTGCTTTTAATAACTCGGCCATGCATAATTATTGGGTTTCTGAAATTTTTTTGTGCCTTGGTATGTATCGAACGATATTGCCTATGTTTTTGTATCAAGTAAACTGCATGTTCTAAAATTTTCAAGCCATAACATAAAATGTCAAATCATTCTCATGATATTGTCATATGATTACATAGTCCTTGGCATCTACATGATCATATGGTCCATAAAAAGAAAGAGTTACAAGTTCATGTCACATGCATTTCGGGTTGTGTATAATTTTTAAATGAAAAAGCTTATTTTGCTTTGTTTTATCACGACTCCAAATGCTAAGACGGAGGAATGTCCTGGTGAAATTTATATGTTCACTCTAGAGTGCTCTAGAGTGCATAAATTGGAGTGGTAGCCCCTGAGTCGACGGACCTCGAATGGATCCTTCTAAAGGGTTCCGGAATGGGGTAGCACCTAAAGTTAGTGGGTGTCACATGTGTTATATGTAATGGAGGCGAAAATGGAAAACTGTCGAATAAGAAAATGACTCTACCGTAGTACCTCGGTCAAGTGGGCTAGTTAGGTGATGCGGTAACTAGCAGGGAGCCCACGGTGCATAGGAGAGCCGTGAGGTATCCGATCATATGTTACAATAAGTGAAAAGACAATAAGTAAAAGATGTGTAATGAACTACTCAGTGTGAAAACGAAAAATATGTTTTATTGAAATGTCAAAAGATCTCTGTCATATGTTTTTGAAAGTCAAAATTGCATGAGTTAAGTTTTGGGCCAAGTACATGTCCATGCATTTATCTCATAGTTTGCCTTTATATGCTAATGTTGTCTGTTTGAATGTTATTTGTTTATTTACTGAGATTTCTTGAAATCTCATATTGGTAGTTTCTACTACCATTCCTAAGCCGGAATGGTAGAAGTTGTGACAGGTGTAGATACAGACAATGGGGAAACACAAGAGAATGGATCCCCCACCCATGAAAGAGGTCTCGAAGAGCCCTGAGTGCTCAGCGAAGTCATCCGTAGAAGATAGGCTCGAAGCGGCCAACCTCTTCATAATTGAAATTTTGAAGTTGTTTGAGGAACTATAAAAGATTGCCCACAAAAACCAAGCCAAGTGAAAGCATGGGAGAAGTGAAGAAAAATGTGAACATTTATAGGGATCGTGGTTTTGATTTCTTTGGAAAACCCAAATATTTTTAGGAGACGACATAACTATGTTTGTTTTGGGATAATACAGTTTGATATGGTGCCATGATTTAGTTCTTGCTCTAAATTTTACTTAGAATTGTGTTTTATTTCTGCTGCGATTATTACATACTGCTAAAAATATGCTAAGTGCATTGCATATTAACTGTCAATCTTATAGATTTAGGTTTCAATTTTATAGCTATAGGCTTGGATCCTCATGGAAATGCGAAAAGAAGAGAAGTGTGCGGTATGGGCCACGAACTAAAGTAAAAATGGGTAATTCCCTTACGTGAATGAAGCTAACATGTGTTAGTTTTGTATGTTTAAGGAAGAAATAAAATCTATGGCACGTGGCAGATATGGGAAGACCTCTTCGAGATTGAGAGATCGGGAGAAAATGAACCCTCCATTGGGAGGAGGACAAACGATAGCGGAAGATTCAGTTTAGTTGGGAGAATTTATTGTCTAGCCTTCCATAAGAAATGCTTAACCTTCCCTTCCACCTTTAAGGTTGTGTTTGGGTACTGATGTGATCTCAGATATTCTGTAAATAATAGTAAAAAAGTAATAAAAAAGTAATGATAAAATATTAAATAGTAGTGAATAGTAATAAAAAGTATGTAAAAAATAATAATAAAATAATGAATAGTAGTACTCCACTACCCAAACTAGCTTAAATACCCTTCCAGCTATCTCCTGTATCAATTAGTGTCGATGTTTTCCCTTTCATCAATTTGTTTCTAAAGTGCTCTAAATGGTAAACACTTTTAACAGAAAATAACCAATTATTAGTATAGATCCACATAATTTTATCTTCAATGCCCAACCTACTCAAAGGGATGCTCATTATGATTTCAACTTTAGCCTTGTTAAAAGTTTCATTTATCACTTTTTCCTTCCATCTATCAATCCCTTGCTCAATAAGTTCACTTACAGTTATTTCTCTGTCTAATTTTGTTATAGAAAATTGTACCTGGTATGATGTTGATATAGGCAGTCACTTATCTTTTCAAATATTAATTTGGTCACCCTTACCCACCTTCCACATAAAACCTGCTTCAACCAATTTTATAGAAGAGAGCAGACTCCTCCATATTAGTGAAGGTCAATTCCCCATTTTTGCATTTGACATATCACCTTGCTTGAAATATTTATCCTTCATAACTTTTGCAACCAAGGATTGAGGCTGTTTTAACATTCTCTAACATTGCTTTGCAAGCATAACCTTATTGAAATATTCAATATCCCTTAATCCTAATCCTCTTAATTTTTTTGATTTCTTCCATTTTATAATCTCAACTCTTCCAATGTACTCTTTTCACGTTTTGCATGTGGCCCCATCAGAACCTTGACATGAGTGTAGTGATTTCCTTGCACACTTCCTAAGTAGCTTAAAAAGACTTATTAGGAAGGTAGGTATAGATTGTATGACTTTTAGTATGTCTATTCTATCTTATATTTTTATGCGAAAATATACTAATTTATACTAATCAAGCAAAGTTTATATGAATTTGGGTTGTTCGTTTATAGGAGTCTAACTTTTTATTTAAATTGAATTCATTTATTAAACAAATCAAACTCGCATCGTTTATGAGCAATTTTGTTCATTTACGGTTCTATATGAATCCATATGACCTTATACATGATAGGGAAAATATTCCTTCAAAATTTTTAGCCAAAGTTGAATGCTTCTCGTTAAAAAGAAACAGACTCATGAGATGTGATTTATCTCATTTATTACTTGTTTAATAGTATTTAAAATATTTATATGAATATTAATAAATGTTGTAAAATTATTTTATGTGTATATATTTTATAAATTTTATTTTATTATAAAATAGATTTTGAAAAAAACTTCATCGTACAAATAGAAACTTTATTTTTTAAAAAATAGAGGGGTAGGTAAGGATTCGATGAATGGCTTGAAAACATTGCACTTGGCCACCACGTGGTAGAATGGCTTAAAAACGAAGCGACGTAGTTTCATTCCTCGGCAAATTGCAATGTTCATCGTTATTTTCACCTCCCCTCCCAGTCACTTCTCGACTCTCGTTAAATCCTTTCCTTTAAGTTCTGGGGTTCCTTACAGTCTTCCTCTCTGTCTCACGATCTCTCAGGTACCCTCTCTTGCGTCTATAGCTGTCCGTTGGTGCTGTCGTTGCTTAACAAATCTCGAATATGCGAAACCGGTTCGTTCTACGGATTAAATCTTAACTATCAATTCGTTAAATCCTCTCCCTTTTTAAATCCTTGTTATTCATCTCTCTGCTCTGATTTAGCTTTGATGGTTTTTTGTTTCATTCGGCTGAATAATTTCGTGTTTGATTCGTTTAGTGCTTGCCATGTCGTTGAACTTTTGTCTGCTTTGCATCTCATCTTTGTAGTATCGGATTATTTTGTAGCATCATTAACACTTGTAACTCATCAAGGAGGGTTCTTCGATGAAATATATCAATTTTACGAGAAGAAAAGTGACCATGTTTTTTATTTCTTTTGTGAAATTTGTGAGCTTGATGCCTTTGATGCTTGGTTTTCTAGGTTCTTCAAGCTACCGTGGACGGGGTTGATTAACTACCATGCATATCTATTGCTGTCCCTTGGGTTCACGTAGGGCTGGATCTTGGAGTTGTTGCAGAGAAAGAAAGTTGCTTTTGTACACTCTCGTGTAAATTAGAGCAACCCAATTTGTTCTTATGATTCCGATGGTTGATATACCCAAAAGGTTTTTGTGACTGATAATTAGGAATTCAGTTACTAGATATTCAGATCAATTCGCTGTTAGATTGCTAGGTTCTTCATACCATGCCAGTTATTCAGAAGCTATATGATGCCTGCAAGGTGTCCTTCTCTTCTAATGGTCCGATATCCGAAGAATCTCTCGGAAAAGTTCGTGCTATCTTAGGTAGGATGACAGAGAAACTCAAATCATGTTTAATTATTGCATTTTTTTGAACCTAGCTTACTTATGTGGTCCATGTCTTTTAGTTTAGTGTACTTTGTTTAACACTTCCATATAATGCCATTCCAGATGATTTGAGGCCTTCTAGTGTGGGTCTCGAACAGGAGGCACAATTGGCACGTCAATGGAAAGCTTCCATGAATGGTAGCAATGGGAAAAAAGGGCGAAATGGCAATCATCAGTACCCACCACCAATCAAATATTTGCACTTGCATGAATGTGGAAAATTCTCTGTAAGCAATTTGAATCCCTTTAGGAAATTAATTTTCAATTGGATTTTCCATTTGGAACTTATGGTTTTCTTACATGGTTCTTGACCTCTGGTTGAGTGGATTGTGTATTTGTAATAAAAGCTGGATTGTGATTTGTACGGGAAATTTCTGGACTTTGTCTCAGATAGGAATTTTCTGCATGCCGCCTGGATCTATCATACCACTTCATAATCATCCTGGAATGACTGTGTTAAGCAAGCTTCTTTATGGCACGCAACATGTGAGATCATATGATTGGCTTGATATGCCTGGGTCTGCAGATCAATCTCAAGGTGCCCATCTTCATTAACCTTAACATTTTTCAAGATCACATCATGGTTTGTGACGGTGATTTAGACTGATATTCCAACTTGTGCAGCTCTTGAATGTAATTTATAATATAAATACATGGAAGGTCAAAAGATTATGGTCTGTTTTTGAAGTAGCAGAGTTGGAATGAAATATAGATAATCTCGATATATTTTTTAAATTGAAAACATTTGCATTATTGATATAGATAGGGTATCACTGATTTGCTAACCTATGTTATAACCCTTGTCCATGTCTAATTTGTTTCTTTGTGAACTGCTTAGCCTTCAATATATCATCAATCATACTCTCTCTTATTCCACTCCATGGTGCGGTGGTTGTTCAGAGAAACTAGTTTGATCGAATCCCTTCTAAGCATGTATGTTCCTTCTGGGGATTCTGGTTTATAGGATTCATTTTCTCCATATGACTCGTGAGATGCAAATTACTCCTTTCTTATTGCTTTCTCCGGCCTATTGACTGTATAAGATGCATTCCCTATCCTCAATATGGAGGGTAATTGCTGCTTTATCGTATTCTTTGTTGTAAGGGTTAGGAGGATTCTGGACCAAAATAACCACTCCAGGTAGCTTTTCAGAATAATTTTAGCAGATGCAACTGTTTTGCAACCTAATGTTTGCAGCAATTTCAAGTTTTATCTGTGGTGTTTAGTTTGTGGTGTTCTTTAAAGTTAAAATCCAATAAATTATTAAAAAATTGTATAAATTAAGCTGCCTCATTCAGTTTGGTTTTCTGGATATAGGAGAACGACACAATACTATTATTTCCTGGGAGTCGTATTGTCCCTAAAAAGGGATTACTTAATGCTGTGTTATACTGTTATTTAGGAATTGCAAATGAAATTTCTGTTTGATGTGTTAGATCATGAATGGTGTGGCCATGTGAGCAATTGCTTATCTCATGATGCTTTCTAAATTAGCTTGAAATAATGGAAGAAAATAACCAGGTTCATCCAAAATAATTAATGATTAATATGGCACCCTTGATAAATGAGGGGTGAAAACTCAAGCTTGGAAATACCCTTGGATATATTTTGTGTAGAGATTTAACGAGGCTCTTTCATGTTGAATAGATTCTTTAATGTTCCCTTTTTTGTTCAATAGCATCTGATTCAAATCACTTGTTTGGTGCTTTCCAACCAATAAGAAATTTAATGTTATTATCAAAGAAATTTAATGTTATATGAAATAATCAATCAATAGGTTAAAATGTTGTCCAATGTATTGGAATAAATGAACTACAATATTGTGCTGGATATGAACATTTTTTTTTATAAGGAAGAAACTTTATTGATCAAATGAAACTAGATGAAGCCCATGTACACAAGAAGTACACAAAAGAGACACCTAATTACATTCTAGAAAGCTGAAAAGAAAACAAAAACTTATGAACATTCCCTCCCTTTAGTACAATAGCAGAAAACCACTGAACCAAAGAAAACACAAAAAAATCCCACCTCCACAGCTCTCTCCTTGTTGTTGAAGCACCTCTCATTCCTTTCCTTCCATAAACACCACATTAAGCACAAAAGAATCGTCTTCCACACCGCTGTCAGTTGAGAGCTATTATGATGCCTATTCAAACATGCTAGAAGCTCAACTTAGGCATAACCCAAGTCAACCCAGCTCTACTAAAAATGCCAACCCATAATTCCCTAGCCACAATGTAGAAGTAGATGGTCAATTGATTCACCATTTTTCTTATACATGAAACACCACTCCATTACAATCACCCCACGTTTCCTTAAATTATCTACCGTCAAAATCTTTCCTAAAGCAGCAGTCCAAGTAAAAAAAGCAACTTTAGGCAGCAATGCCCTCCAAATACACTTCCATGGGAACAAAATATGCTGTTGATCTGTCAACACCTTATAAAATGATTTAACAGAAGACTTGTTGCTCCCCGTATGTTTCCACAGCTTTCTATCTCTCCCATTTCCTCCTATCTTCATGGAATAAAGAAAGTTGAAAAAACCTGTTATCTCATCAATTTCCCAATCCTGTGCATTTCTAGAAAAATCATATTCCAATGCACATTACTATTGGCACGACACAACACTTCTGAGATGATTTCCAGCCAATCTGAAGACAACCGGAAAAACAGTATGTAGAGCTCTCTCACCACACCATTCATCAAACCAGAAACGAATTCTTGTACCTTTTCTCCAACCTCGAATTTGATGTGTTTTTCAAACAAGTTCCACCCCTTTCTAATAAATTTCCAGAGGCGCACACCAAACAACGAATCCCCTTCCAATTGGTATCTCCACAAACACTTTCCTAATAGAGCTTTATTAAAAGAATAATGCTATATTGACACCTTATTTTGACACCTCATGTATTTTAATTTTTTTTTTAATTTTTTTTTTAATTTTTTTCTTTACTAAATAGTTAAGGAAGTGACTATTAGTATATTGATTTTTTTTTAAATGTTTTAAAATGATAAAAATATATGAATAAAAAAAATGAAAATATGATTTTGGCCTAGCGGTAACTTGCAGTGGGCAGATATGAGCGACTGAGTAGCATCGCTCTTATTAAAAATAATCAAATTACGCACCCCCAAGCCTCCCAACACAATTGGACTACACACATTTTGCCAACTCACAAGATGAAATTTGTTCTCCTACCCCATGCCACCCCACAAAAATGCTCTAAACAGTTTTTCAATCCGATCAGCCACACCCACCAGTAATAGAAATAAAGAAAGAAAATATGTAGGGAGATTGGAGATGGTACTTTTGATAAGAGTTAATCTCCCCCTTTTGATAGATATAGCCGCTTTTGAACGTTGCCCATCTTTTTAAACTAATGAATCAAATGTTTTGCTTGCCATCTAGGCAACACACTTCACCCCTTCCAAACTCTCATCCTTTTTACATTCCCAATCTGTCACTTTTGATGTATTACAATCCTGTAGAAAAAATTGCGATGTTCACCTATTGTTGAGTTCCTATCATCTAGATTGTGTGATGTCGCATATTTTTCATTAATCATAATGATAAGAATTGGATAAAGGGTACCATTTGTTGAAAATTTGTAATTTGTGTGCGTAATATGTCAAAAGTGGTGGCTTGGTGCCGCATGCAGAGGGTGTGACAGTTTGGGGTGCAATACAGGTTCTATTTGACAAATAGTGGTAGTTTGAGTGCACAACATGTCAAAAGTTGTAGTTTTGATACCTCATTGCAAAGGGTGACAATGCAAATGTCTTTTTTTCCCGTTGTTCTGTTATCCTGTTATCCTTGCATATTCTATTAAGCTAGTCTGATACCTTCCAACACTTGAAACTTGTTTATTTAGCTCTCATCCTTACTACTGTGTTTATTTTCCTGTGTGATCAATGTGGTACTCGAGCAGTAGTAATATTGTTCTATATATGTGTTTTCTCCGCATTTTGTTGATTCTCATCAAGATAGAGGATATACTGTACCTTTTATTTTTCAAAATCTCCAATTGCTCATTTAAGATGGAAAAAAATTGAAATAAAATAGTGAATGCTTGATTCCAGCATTGAAAAACTTGCTGGATAAGAATTACTTGTCCATCCATAATAATTAAAAAAAATTAATTGACTGGATAATGGAGTTTCACTGATTGTGGGTTAATGAAAATTTGCAGCCAGGCCCGCAAAACTTGTTAGGGATTGTGAGATGAGTGCACCTTGTGGTATTACCACCCTTTATCCAAACAGTGGCGGCAATATCCACTGTTTCAAAGCCTTGACTCCCTGTGCTCTCTTTGATATTCTTTCACCCCCATACTCCTCGGAAGATGGCCGACACTGCTCATATTTTAGGAAATCCCCTAGGCGAGATCTACGAGGTATCATCCTCCCTCCTTTTTGCGTGAGATAGATAAATGCTTTGTGTTTTTTGTCTGATGTTCAGAACTAACCATTCTGCTCCTTTTTTCAATCCTAAAGATCTTGATAAGCTATGCGGTATAGAATCATCTGAGGTGGCTTGGTTGGAAGAGATTCAACCTCCTGAAAACTTAGTGGTCCGGAGGGGGCTGTACAAGGGCCCCATTATTAGAAGTTGAATTTGTTTTGTAATGCAAGTACCATAACAATTAGTTACATTGGCCAAAAAACAGAGGAGCCAATAAGGTGATTGCTAGAGCGCTTGCCATCCACGGCCATGGCAATAGTTGCTGGGATGTTGGCGATAACTACGGTCATTCCCATCCTGAGGCATTTGATTGTACATATCTCTTGCAATGGCTTGGCGTTGAATGCCGCCAAACATCTTGTGCTCAACACATGGTGTGATTGTTCCTTTTTGTAATAAACATTCAGGTATTCGACTTCCAATTTGATCTTGGCTGCCTTGAGATGTTTTCTGTTCTGCAAGTACCATTCTATTTTCAGAAGCATATATCTTTGCATGTATTGGGTGTTTCTGTTCTTACACGCCTCATTTTCTGGTCTTCCCCTGGTGAATATTAGCACTAAATACAATCAACCACTCTGATGTTTTGGTCTTTTGGGTTGTTCTTCGGCTAGTGGCTGCGCTATGGCTCGCTCGTTCGGTTGTTTTCTTCTTCTTATCTTTGGGTACATAGGTTTCACGAGAGAAATACTAAGCACTAACAAAAACACAGGAAAACAAAGAACTGTTAGGATCACTAAAGTGATAGAAGCACAGACCCAGGGACAGGTAAAAGGAAGAAATCGGCGTGCCTTATATTATAACTCACGGGCTGCCTGATCTGAACCCTTTTCCAGTGAAATCTGCTATAGGTAAGCTAGATGTATAGTCAAAGTAGGCTATTTTTCCAGGCATGTTAAATTATAATTTGTCTCGAAAGTTAGAATTGATAGAAAATGTTGATTTGATGATTTAAGTTATATTCTGTGACAAATATCACTGCAACAGAAATATGGTAGCCTAAGGATTGCCGAACACTATTCCGGTGGCCTCCTCATTGGCTACATGGCCGCCTGAAAAAAAAAATTGTTCATGTTCTTATCTTAATTGAACTTCTTAAAATAATAATAAAAAAAACTACTTACATTTACAAAGACAACTTATTTATAAGCTAGGATTGATCACCCGTTAAATGCCCTGGTGTGCGATCAATCGGTTGAACCAAAGCAATGCATATGGAGAAGTGAACTCGAAGAGACCAGTCAAAGTTTTGTCAATGCATCAGTGGTAATGTTTGGACCGTCACAAATAAAAATTTAGAGCGAAAAGGAATGAGGAGTAAAATATATCAAGTTTCCTGGCGTTATGTTATGATCTAAACGGATCAATGGAATTCAAAATTTTGGTGTATTACCTAGTATATTGGTCACTAGGCCAGCATTATAATTGTGAGGGGGTAAAATATACCAAGCTCAAAATGGATTTCAAGATCCAGCCCATCAAAGGGAACCATTACTAGAAGACAAAATGAATGAGAGGGAGAGGGGACAAGAAGGGATTAAAGGGTGAGGGCGTCAGGAGAAAGGGAGAAAGGTAGAGAGGGAGAGAGGGTCGGACACGCAAAACAGACATCCTTCGTCATTACCAAGGTGCACGCATAAAGAGAGTCAAATGAAATGAACATGATACTTATGGTTTCGGAACTTTTTCAGGAGGACTCTTCAACTTCTTCTTCAACCTGAGAGCTTTAGAGAGAACATATTCTCCAACCAGTAGATCTACAGTTCCCATTATACAGTGAGAAATGAGAAACTATGAGTGACTGGAAACAAGCTTATTATAGTGAAATCTCTCATTCCCGAACCCTCGTGGACGTAGGCCTAGTGATGAACCACGTAAATCTGTGTGTCCATCTCTCATTATTTTCTTTGTATTTAAATATTGTTCATCGTCATTGATGTACTCATCGATACCATACAACCACACCGAACCACTGCCGGGGGCTTCCAACAACACTGATTGAGGTCCAGCCCATCTTAGCGAGTCCCGGGAATATATCTTTCTTTCCTTCCGAGTTGTGCATTTTTTAGCTTTAATAGTGTCGTTGTTTGTGGGATATATTATTTTTTACACTAGAAGCAAAAGAAGAACGATTTCTCAGTGCGCTAAATAATCTCCAAATGAGTAGATGAAACTCTTCCAGATAAGTATCTTCAGCCTTTCTACTTTTATTTTTATGAAAAACACTACTGTAGAAAAGGGGCGAGTGAATCTTTCTTCGCCTAGACGTTGCACTTAAATGCTTTTCCATGCACGCAATGTGTAAGCCGGGAACCGACTTCCCGGTCACTTAAGCTGTAAGTGCCATTGCTTCGTGTACTTTAAATATACGGTATGTTTGGAATACACAACGGGCATACACAAGTGCACAGTGAGTAGGGGGCACACCTCGTGCACCCTGGGCATCCCTCACCCATCGGCTACGGGGACATCAGCGGCAACCATCTTGGTCCCTGGCGCAGTCTGCCGGCTCATTGGTGGTTGCTGACCACCATGGTGGGTTGATGGTGGCCCGTGGCCACTCACCAAGCTTTCAGGCTTGCTCGTAGAAGCACACACCCTTGCCTCATGACCACGGGCACGAGACTGCACGTGGTAAAGATCTCCTCGGCCCAGTCTCGCTACGGCACAACAGAGCCACCGACGACCACCCAGTGGCCCGCTGGCATTGTCTGCCCCCTTAGGTGTGGTTCCCGACCACCTCAGCCGCAGACAGTAATAGTGGGCCACGTGCGCAGTACACAAAGTGTGCATCAATATACACGGCAGTGCTGCCGTGAGCCCCATGTCCTCACAGGTAGTCATCACCTAAACTGCTGACATCTTCTGCCACCCTCGAGGTGGTCCTCAACCACCGCAGTGGGTAGAGGTGGGGGCCATGGCCACGCAGGCCCCATGCGCGAAACCGTACATGGTCGGTATTCTCCTCAGCCCAGTCGCATCGTGGCACGGTAGCGGTGTCGGTGGCCACCATGTGGATTGCTAGAATTTTCTGCCCCGCCTGAACACCACCTTCGCGACCCACAACCACAAGGTGGGCAATGGTGGCTTGAAGCCACGCCCCAGTGCACGAACTCCATGACCTCCTCTCCTCGGCCAACTCACAGCCGAGGTCCATTACACATCGGCCATGCACCGCGGAGAGGGCTCCACGGCCTCCTCTCCTCGACCAGCTCACAGCCGAGGTCCACCACTTCTCAGCTATGCTTCACGGGCAGCGCTCCCCAGCCAACACTCTTCGGCCACACCAGCCTGGACATGACTCTTAGCATGAACAAGTGCACGACCTAGATGATTGAGCTGCCAACCTTCAGCACACGACCACCCAATTCTTTTGGCTACGTGGGCAACATGCAGCACACGTTGCATAGCCCATGCAACGCGTTCACCAGCTGCGTTTGTTTGATCGCTACATGCACGACTCCGGACACCTTAAGTGTCACACAAACGCACCACTGATACCCTGCATGTTGCGTGCACACATTGGACGACCACCACTTTAGCCAAGTGCAAGTGGGCAACCAACACCAGATACTGATCGCATGCTCGAACCATGGACAAGCATGCACCTAAAAAAATGGAAATGGAAATAAAAATAAGGAGCAAGGAAGAGAAGAAATGACACACAACAACGAGCAATTTTCGTCAAGCAGCGAACAAACAGGAACAGGTGAAAATCAGTCGTAGTAGATAAACACTCTGGTTTGTCCCCCTAAAACTTATGTGAGTTTTGTTTTGCTAACATAACTCTTCGACTTCTTCTTCAACCTGAGAGTTCTAAAGAAAACCTCTTTTCCAGCTAGTAGATCTACAGCTCCCATTGTACAGTGAAAAATGAGAGGCTATGAGAGACTGTAAATAAGTTTATTATAGTAGAATCTCCCTTTCCCGAACCTTTGTGGACGTAGGCCTAATGCCAAACCATGTAAATCTGTGTGTCCATCTCTCCTTATTTTCTTTGCATTTAAATACTGTTCACCACTATGAATATACGCACTAATACCGTACAATGGCATCGGACCACTATTGGTGGCTCCCAACAACACCGATCGAGACCTAGCTCACCTCAATACGTCCCGAAAATGGATCTTTCTTTCCTTCTGGACCGTGCTTTTTTGGGCATTAAGAATAATTTTCATGTGTTTTAGTTTATTAGTTTCATAGCTTCTACGATGATTTAAAATTGTAAACAAGATATGCCTATATATGCTACAATAGAAATGTTTTTTTGGATGGAATTTTTTGTCCAAAAAAGGTCATCTTCATCACAAAAATTATATATATATATATATAGATATATATAACTAACCTATCAATTGGCAAATCCATTGCAGAACCAAGTAGATAGTTTCGACTTGCATTACACTTTTGTCTTTCTGTCTGCTGTCCTCCAGCTCTGTATCATACATGCATGTGTCTCTCTCATGGATGGCATAAATTACGTGCCCAAGTTTGCGGCGACTATTTCGCTAAAATTACGTACGTATTTTACATATAGATTCTGTTTTATTACTTTCCTATCCAACTTCAATTAAAGATTACATCTCAATCTATATACTCTATAGAGGTCTAATCACTAGGGGTTATATGGGCATGCAGCATTTTGACGTTTCCTCAATCAGTGATTTTTTCTATTTCCAATAACCCCACCAAATGCATCGGGGCTAACTTCCTTTTATGATTGACCTAATTCTGATTCAAAATTCAAAGTCCATGGAGTCGGTTGTACGTCGTGTAAGACCATTAACAGCTGCCTAATAGACTCTAAATTCATTGGTTATAATTATTATTTAGTGCTTGATACATGCAGTTCTATGCTAATTATTTAATGTTAGATACATTTTTATGTTGTTTAAATTCTACGCAATTTCTTTAAAAAAAATAAATTTCATCGTTAAAAAATTATTTTTTCATACATGTAATCTTAGATTTACTAATTTTTTTCAAACGAAGTACGCAATATTTTTACATAGAATTATTTCTCTCGGAATTATAGATATAGTAAAATCCCATCCACGCGGTAGGCACCACATGAAGGTTTTAAAAGTCAAGGCTCAAACTCACTTTTGCATTCTTGAATTAAGAAAAAAGATGCATTCATGTGTAAATTATTTGAGGACGTCGATGCTTGAGAAATATATATGTATATATGCATTCTCGTTGTTTCATTTAAACGGTCATCATTCTTATATATGTCCACATTGATCAGACATGACTGCCGTCTATTTTTGAAGAATGGTCGGAAACAGGCCGGGACCTCAAGACAGACGTTTTCTAAGCAGGTTGTCCCTGATCAGGTCTAAAAAGCTCGATCCATTCAAATCCGTTGAGAATAATACTAGTTTGGATAATTTCCGCATCAATCATAAGAAACAAACAAAGTACACCCTGGCTATATTAATTAATTGGTGTTGAACCATCCATGCATATGATCATCATCTCAAAACATGAGTAATCAGACATGATTCTCGTTTATAACATTTACGTAGGACACCATGATATTGAATATTGTCGTGATGCTAAGTTGGACTTGATCTTCATCCATCCATCCATGCCATCAAATAATTAATATACATAAAACAGGTAACTCTTTGCGAAAAGATTCTTATGATGAGCTATAAAAGTAATAAAATGTAAACTCCCCATGCAAACACGAAGACAAAACTTCAAGTATTTCTAGGTCCGTAGGGCGCTGGGAGTTCCTCATTTTCTATACCCAGTTTCTGGCTTTCTCTTTCACATAGTTTTCGCTAGCTGTTAATTTCATATATTGTTTAATCCTTGAATATCTCTCATGATCAGCTTAATTTCTCTCTTTCTATAGCAACAAATTAAACATACACATGTCACGCATAACGAGACAGTTTTGGGTGCCCTTTAGCCAGGCCTAATCCTTAAAAAAATGATTCCCCTTATTTCCCAAAGAGTCAAAAGACTGAGGAGCAGGCCAGCCGTATTTGTCATGCGAGGACATATATATTCTAAATTCTTTGGCAGCTAGCATTGGAAAGTAAACCCCTTGATGGTACGGAAAAAGACAGATATGTGGTGCAAATTCAGAGAACTTACTTCTCACCACAAATTGTCATGATCTCATAATAAATAAATCGTTGTAAATGCTCTTTTTTTTTTTTTGGCAGTAGAGAATGAATGGAAGGCGTGTGATCTCTTATCTTGCAGCTTCCAGCGTAGCGTATGATCCCCTGGCCTCCTTCCCTTTGATCCCAAGTTATGCACATCCGTATTGTCTGGCTTTAAATTGTTAGGAATTTGGACCTCTCAAATTCATCCTTTAGGATCTATCATTTGGTAAAATATAAAGAAAAATAGAGAAATAATAACAATACAAGAATTTACGTAAAAACTCTCAAAACAGGAGGAAAAACCACCGGATCTAAAGAAGAAAATATATTATATATGTGAAAAATTATTACAATCACATAATTTTTTTCCTCATCCCAAATGACAACCACAAAACTTTTTCGCTAGTAAAATTTTAACTCTCACATCTTTTCTTTTTATTAAAAAAGGCTAATAGAAGAATTTTTTTAGAGTCACAAATTACTAATTTAGCTTATGATTGATGTAATTAATTAAGAGGCCAAACACCCTATTTATAAACCTTAAAACCTGCTTCTCAATTCTCACACACCGGTGTGAGACTACAAAGGAGCAAACCCAACATAAATCACCATTATCATGGTTGCCAAGAATATACCTACATTTTTAATTGGCGTATTAGTAAAGGAATAAGGAAAATTACTGTTGCATTGGTCAGAAAGTACTACTTTTACCAAAGAAGTTAATTTGAACTAATTTGACGCGGAAGTTGCTATGGACATAAAATGGATATTATGTATAGGAATGATTAAGATAATTCCCTACAATTTTCTGGAAAAATGGTACTCGATCCAGTGAGCTGGGAATAGCTAGCAGCCTAGCCATGCAGTTAATTTACTTAACTCCGCCCAAACAATATGCCAAAGACGATCCATTAATGCCTATCTTGGAGTTTGGAGCTAGCTGACTGGTGTTCAATTCTTACGACGTACCAGATCGATCCCTACGTACGTTGCATGCCATAAATTTCTGAAAAATTAATCTCACTAAAATTAACCTGCTAGCTAGAGAACCGAAATAGTTGGATAAAGCTGTCGAGCGGGAAAGTAGACAGCGAACAGCTTATTAAATTAATTAGCTGCTCCGGCCTGTATCGCTTTTTGAAGAAATTAGTCATGATGATGCAGTACTTAGTCAAATAAGCTGTACTAGTTAGTTTATAATACATATTAGTCATGATATAACATGCAGGCATCAACGTCTAGCAGCTTATAGCTAGGGTCAAAAGACTAAATTCTAGCTTGCTTCAACTACCGATCGATCCTAGCTAGCTAGTGAGAATTGTACACATTGATTAATAGCGCTCCGATATTTTTATTTTGACCAGATAAAAGCAAGCTAGCCCGAAATTTTATTTCTATTCGGAACATTATCATTGGATTTATGTAACAACTCAACTGGTACTTACTCTTTAACATATTCTTCGTTTGTTGTTTTTCAGGATGTCAAAAAGTAATTTAGTCAAGTTGATCATGAGTCCCAAGCAGCAATATTGTACGTGCATGAAAACAATATTATTTTTCTACTATCAAAGGTCGAAATTAATGATATATATATATATATATATATGAGTAATGCACCATGCAATCGTTTTGAAAAAAAAAATGAGATTTATTATTAAAAAATTAATTAATTTTTTTTTCATATGAATTTTATATTTACTTAATTTTTTTTAAAAAAAATTATGTGACGCTTGTGCATTCTATGATTGTAAATATCATTTATATATATATGTCATTATTTGAGCACTCAAGTCCCACTAAAATGGACTAATTTATAAGATCACTCTCATTGGATTAGTTAAAGTTAAAGAAATAGTTTTGATGAATGTAAGAGAAATTTAACTTTTGACTATTCCATTCACATAAATCTTCACATTGGAATAGTTATTTTTTCATTATATAATAATAAAATAATATAAGATGAATTTGATTTTGATTATTCACATTAAATCTCCACATTAGATTATACATTTATTCATTATATGGTAATGAATAACTACTAATTTCAAAAATATTTAATTTTTTTAATTTTATCATATTTTACTATTCTATTTATTATATGTTAATTAATAATCATGTTCTTATTAAATTAATATATCATTAAGTCAAATTAATATATTAATTGTGATAAAATATGTGATAGAAAGAAAGAAAGAGAGAAATAATTAATAAAATATGTATTTGATGTATGTACAGTAATCTTCAAATTTAAAAAAACTTTTGAAAATTACTATAGTTAAATTCTAAATATTTAAAATTTGACTAATTCAATATGAGTATATTTTATTCTTTAATAATTAAATATTTATTAAATTTAATTTTAACTAATTCAATAAAAGTGCTCTGATCAAGATCTCATAACCCCATCAAAAGTCATTCCAACGTATAAGAAATGAAATAAAGCTGTGAAACAAAGAATTACGTACATCATATGGACAAGAAAACTGGTCAGATTTATATGGGCAGAAAGTCCTGGTTTAGGTGGGAAGAAAATGAAAGGTGGTTGATGAAGGAATGGCCCACGCGTGCGTTACTTATAATAACCCTCACGTTGAGAATTTAACTTCGTAATTAACAAGTTGATTAGATTTGTTATTGGTTATAAAAATGGAAGGGTCTCTAACAGAGGTCAACAATTAATAATCACGAGCAAGCCGGAGAGAGAGAGAGAGAGGAGGGGGGACAGCTGTCAAAGGTTGGGAGCAGTCACATGATTTCTAACAGTCCAAGGGACAGTTGCATATGTATTCATAATGTCAGTATTATTGCAATTTAAAGAGAACATGTAGTACTAGTGTGACCGAAAATGGTTTTATTTATTTATTTATTTTGAAAAACACCGTAAGTCTTATTATATAACTTTAGTTCAGATGCTGAATGAAACAAAAATGTCCCAAAACCGAGTAGGAAATAAAACCCTCTCTCTCTCTCTCTCTCTCTCTCTCTCTCTTCTCTCTTCCTCCCCGGCCCCTCCCTCGATCCCTCTCTGATCATATGATCAAAGTGTTCAAGGACTAAGTACTACCCAACTTCAATCTGTCCAAATCCCCTAAAAGCTTGCAGTTTAGGAGGCATGCGAGGATTAGCCCCAGAGACATGTTTGAGTACTGTAGATCATTGATCGGCAACATGAAAGGCGGAGGACTAATGTGGCACACTTTCGTCGTCATTGATGGTTTGTATATTGGAAAAGAACACCATAAATTTAGTTACTGATCTGTGATCATAGCTTATCTTCGCTAGTTCTTCGCTTTTGTGGAGTTTTATTACCTGCTTGCTTACAATTATAAATGGGTTTTTTTTCATGAGTTTTGGGAAGGAATGAAACATGATCATCTACCAGACCGTACTCCTAATTATAATACGTGGGAGTTCTTGAAAGAAGCATTTGTTACTGATCTGTTAAATTATTTCCTTTTCATTTTCTCATGATCTAAAATTAGTCTATAAGCCTAAGAATACATATGTCCTTGGAAAATATTGGTTTTTTCTTGTTTAAATGATCATTTTTTAAAGATATTAAAAACGGATACATGACTAGCAATGGTGTTTTCACAAAACAGATATATATTTGCTTTGCAATTACCCATTTTTTATGGCCTGTGATGAACTGACATGCGAACGATTTTTATGTGTAGCTACCAAGTATATATGCTAAAACGCAATAAGGAGAAAATAAAAGAGAGGAATGATCCCTCCCTCTCCCTCTCTCTGATTTCTGATCTCTCTCTCTCTCTCTCTCTCACTGCATCCACCGGCCCGTCAGGTTTTCATTTTGCCTAGATTTATTGTTGTTCATTCTGATTACATGCCCTCCACATATTTATTAGGTCAAGAAATGAAATTTTATTCATTATGAAAATTGGAAGAACTTTAATCTGATATCATATATATATATATATAATAAATATTATCTCATGATGATCTCTTGAAAGAAAGAATTTTGTTTCGCAGTCATCGATCGACCCTCCGTAGTAATTAGTTATATATATAGGTCGAGAAGAATTTCCTCTTTCCATTGATCACCATGCTACTCATGAAACATTCATTGATATTGGCAAATGTTGATTTTCGATTGCCTAATTTAGATCCTCATAGGAGATGCATCTTGGCATCTGACTTTCTTAATTTGCAGAAGAAGTACTGGAGATAAATGACAAGGAGGGTTCGGACCTTAATTGTCAGTCTCATGAGAAATATTGGGTTAAAAAAGAAAAAAAACATCATATATATACTTCCCATTTTCGTAGCTAGCACGCAGTAGTTTATTAATTTCCTTTTTTTTTTCCCAACTTCTGAACACTAATTAAGAGTTAAATGGATCGAGTTCCTCATGGAGTGAATTTCTTGTATATAGGACGTATGTCCACTCAATAGCCAGCAACTCTTTAGTCTGCACATGTGACTTTTGTACGTCAGTGTATGAGTTGTGGGAATTTGATCTCTGCTGGGATTCGGTGCATGGAATCCTTTTGTTTTCTCCACAGCTACATTGAACCTCTGGATAGAATAGAGAATATTAGTCTAACTAGCTAGTTAGTGCAAGTAAAACACATGTTGATAGGATCTAGGTTAAAGTCTTTAAATAAAAATTTACTCCCATTTATAAAGGTGGATGAAACATTAATTCATGATGTCTAGGGATACACCATTAAATGTTTCCTGCAATACATAATTAGTACCCCCAGTTAGCTAGCTATCACCTATAAAGCAATGAGCCCGGCCTGTAAGATCATCAATGGCAGCTAGCTTGCTTAATTGGAACATTTTAAATAGTTGCATCTCTTAAGAGAGTAATTAGACGTTATAACCTTAATGATATAAGTGAACACATGCATGCTATATATAGTAGTGGATCGATCGGATTATTCTAATTAATTAGTTAGATTCGATCGTTTTTATGTACATTTTCATGGTTAATATATATTATTCTAGATTATATGTATGAGCAAGAAGAGATTTTGAAGCATAAGATATAAAAATCAAAATTAAAAGAAAATTGATATTTTTTTTAAAGTAAGAAAAACTGATAGTTGTAAGTTATGGGAATGAGAAAATATATTTGCAATCGTGAATTGTGTCGTCGCGTAATAGCTTTAAAAAAAGTGAATAAAACATGAAATCTTTATGAAAAAAATTAATTTTTTAATAATGAACCTCACTATTTTCAAAGCGATTACATGACATTTACGCACTTCACGATTATATGTAAAATTATTCTTTTCAGGCTTTTATGGAGAAATATTGTACAATATTATGATTGCGAAACGTTATGATGTTTAGACAGTGAAGGTACTGTAAAGAAATGAAGTTCATTAGCAAGCGTCAGGTTGAAACCTAGCTGGTTATTTATAACCTAAAACAAGTTTACATTATTTCAGCTCCTTTTTCTTTCAGCAGTCTAACTTCTGAAGAAAGAACTCAATTTTTGGAGCCTGGAGGTGGTCTAAAGAAAACTAAAGTAGCCATGACAGAAGGATCATCAGATATCTATGATAATGAAGAAAGTAGTAGTGACAGGAGTGAGGAACAGGCCGCCGAAAATGCCTCTGTAGTGTCTTCACAAAGGTGCTCGTCTTTTGACTTAAATGAAGAAGCCTGTAGTACTATGGCTCAGGTTGCTGGACTCAGCAATATTGAGGATGACCATGTGAAAAGAATAGATGGGAATTCAGGTAATAACGACATCTCCGGTACTGATGATCAAGGAAAGGAAAGGACGAGTACTAGAGTCAGGCAATATGTTAGATCGAAAATGCCTCGGCTTCGGTGGACTCCTGAGCTCCATCTCTCTTTTGTTCATGCCGTTGAAAGGCTCGGTGGACAAGAGAGTGAGTTTCAACCATGCATATATATACTTGTCAAAGAAATAAAAAAGAAAGAGAACTTCAATGATAGATATTTACCCAATGATCGGCCTGGATTAATGGTGCAGGAGCAACTCCCAAATCAGTTCTTCAGCTCATGAGCGTGAGAGGACTCAGTATAGCCCACGTAAAGAGTCATTTACAGGTACTACTGCAGATGGGATCGTTTTGCATGATTATATCTGTTATAACCTTAAAAAGCTGATTAATCATCAGTTTGAAGCTTTTCTAGAATTAACCAATCATAAAGCCCAACTTTACCTAGCAAGAGTCCACCACTAATAAGGTTAGTCACGTGATATTGGAGTTTGTAAAACCCTAGCCCCACGTTAGAAATATGAATAACTTGCTTATACTTAGTTTCAATGTTGAGATGAGATAATATCAGAAATTTATATATAATAGTATTAAAATAGTTTGTAAATAGTAGTAAAATAATTTCAATTAAGATATTTTATGAGATTTTGAGAAATGAGAGAGAAAAATTACTTGTACAAAAATATTATAAAATTAAATTAATATTATTAAAATATATTTTTTAATATTACTTTTATTTTGAGATTTAAAAAAATTGAATTATTTTTTATGTTTTGTTTAGAAGTTTGAGAAAGTTGTAATAATTAGATAATGAAAAAATTAAGATTTGAAGTTAAAAATATATTTGTGTTTTAAGTAGTGTTTGAATATTGAGATGAAATGAAATCAACTCAACATCCAAACAAGGTCTTAAAGTGATTAGGTTATAAAGATAATCATGAGTGTTAAGACTTACTAAATGAAACTCGATCGAGTCATGAGCGACTACTTTTTTTATATTGTCACTACAATATTATCTCTTTTTTATTTTCTTTTGCTAGTTTGATACTTTCATTCATTTTTTAATCGTATATTTCAGATGTACAGAAGTAAGAAGCTCGATGAGGCTGGACAAGGTAATAAAGTTTTATGATATTTCGCTAGCTTATATATGATATATATTAATTAATATCACATATATATAGTTGTAATGATATGGCTGGGAAATTAAACAAAGATAACTGATTTAAAGAAGTTCCTATAGGAGGCTCGGAGTAATGACTAAAAAATTAATAATTCAGAATATTAAAAAAAGTTTTACATGAAAACCTTCTAGCTTTGAGGTTTTTGCATGTTCTTGTTATGAAGTTGTCATGTTTTGTCTCGGCCATGATGGAACCGAATTAAGATAGAAACTTAAGCATTTTTCTTTTAACCCGTGATTTCGTCCCTTTTTTGACAGTACTGGGTAAAACGTACAGCCCATTGCAAGGAAGAAATCATATGCAAGGCATTGATCTTCACCAAACGACCAGTACTACTACTCATCAGCACTTCAGAATGGAGAATGGTGGGATAGTTCTAGCTAGGCATTCTGATCATCATGATCAGTATAATGTTGGTCATAGTCTTTTGCACTCACCCCTCTCCCAACTATCTTTAGATCATATGATCAAAGCTAGCTTCCAAAGGTAACTGCTATTATATATATATATATATATAATATGATTATAAAGTGAAGAAGTTGGCCAAGAAAGGTGAAAGAATTTCATTAAAATAAAATAAAATTTCGAGATTGTTAGTGGCATGTGAAATAGAATAATGCTATGTACAAATCTTAGGTGTACAAGACTCGTGCAAGTCTTTTTTGAAAAAGTGTCTGTGCAAGACTTGTATATGTAAGGCTTGTACATGTCATTATTCCTTTAATAAGAAACACGAAGTTGTTTCATGTTCGTGATTCCCTGATCTCTCTCATTATAGGTTGCAGCAGTGTCCAGCTACTAATCAGCATGACATGAGAAGGGCAAGTTACCTATTAAGCAAAGATATTGGAGGAGAAAAGGATTTCAACAGCAGCTCAACAGCCTTCGAAGCTCAAGGCAATTCAACATCTTCAAACCAAACTCATGCAATGGATAAAGACATCCGAATTGGACCCATGAGACCTAGCCGATTTCTTGAGAAAAAGAGATATTGGCCTCCATCATTCGAAACGATTAGCAGTCAATGGAAAGTAAAAAGAACTAATAACAATATTACGTGGGATAATATTGTTGTCGCCAATACAAACGGTAGGCAGCTCCTATCAAGTTCAGAAGATCATCTTGCGAGAAACTCCAATAGCTTTAAACCCGAGTTTGAGCCCCCGTTTCGGCTTGAGGTAACTTTTTAATTCGATAAATAGCCGTTTAGAGGATGTTATTAAGCATATAATAAAAATAAATTAAATCTATTTCTTCTTCTTCCTAGCTTTTATTTTACTCATTCCTTTTTCAAAATGCAGCTGAATGAAACGAAAATGTTGAAGGACAACGCATGGTTTCCTGATTTGCAACTAAGACTTAGCCAAAGAGTTGTGAACGAGGACGAGAAGACTCACGGCACAGGAACACATGAAATTAGCACTATGCTTTCTCTTTCTTAGCTTATTATATATTAATTTGTTGCCAAACTCATACAGATTACATACACAAAAATATGACGTAACACAACGTCAAGGCCAAATTGAGAGCAAGTGCTAAGAATTTGACTATATCTGTAAATAAATAAAAAATAGCACCATCAAAGTGAGATCGTTCTAAGTGTTTGGCGCCCTTATTGAAGCCAAGGATGAAGATAAGAAAAAGACAAACAAGATTGTTGAGAAATGATGTTCAAATTCCGATATAATGTGATAGTGTCTATATATATATATATATATAAATATATAAAGTATCGTCGTCCTTCTTACCAGAGCTGAATTGGATGTGTGGGAGAAAAGAGAAGAGGAAAGGTTTTCTCCAAGATTATTGTAAGCAGATTATCTAGTTTGCTCCCTCGATTGATCTCCTCTGAGCAAGGAGCGTTTATTCTTGGGTGTAGTATTTTTGAGAACATCTCGCTTGCTCAAGAAATGGTGCATTCCATAAATAAAAGGGTCCAAGGTGGGAATGTCACGATAAAGATTGATATGGCAAAAGCATATGACAGGGTGCATTGAGAGTTTCTTTTAGTGGTGCTTGAGAGTTTTGGTTTTTCACGACAGTTCTATAAATTGGTAGAGGAGTGTGTGAAGTCACCTTGGTACTCTGTTATGATGAATGAGACATATAAGGATTTTTTCAAGGCAAGTAGGAGCGATCCCCTTTGCTTTATTTGTTTATTTTGATGGAAGAGGTCTTGTCTTGTCAATTAAGAAAACAATTTGAGGAGGGATGCATCGAAAGGTTCTATCATCCACGGGGAGTGCCGTTAATTTCGCATTTACTTTATGCGGATGATGTTTTGGTTTTTATTAATGGTGAAAAAAGATCTTTGAGACGACTGACACCTTACTCACTTATAAGCGGTGGTCTGGACAGATAGTTAATAAAGAAAAATCTCATGCACTTTTCCATTCTTGTCGAATCAGTATAGCACGAAGAAGGGGATTGGCAAGGGTCTCAGGTTTTGTAGAAGGGCAGTTTCCGGTGTGTTATTTGGGAGGTCCCCTTGTGTCTGAGAGGCTTAAGGCATCACATTTAGAGTTTTTGGTGGCTAAGATCAGGTCCAAAGTAGCAGGATGGAAGGCGAAATTATTATCGCAAGGTGGTAAAATTGTTCTACTTAGACATGTATTATCGAGTATGGCCTCTTACATTCTTGTAGTCATGGATGTGCCAAAGGCTGCAATAGGTAAGATTAACTCTATTCTTGCCACATTCTTTTAGGGGGAGGAAAATGAGAGATTGAAGACTAAATGAAGGTCCTGGTCAAGAATTTGCAAGCCTATGGCCGAAGGTGGTTTGGGGATTAGGGGCTTCTTAGAAGTTCAACTTGCAATGCATATGAAGATAGCTTGGTGCTTAATGTCTATGGATTCTTTATGGTCGAGGTTTTTCTTGGCTAAATATGCTAGACAGTGTCATGTCTCTTTGGTATCGAGACCAGCTAATGGGTCTAGACTATGGAGATCTATAGTTTCGGTTATTCCTGCAATGTGTGAACAAATGAAGTACAAAGTGAGAGAAGGGCAAATTTCCTTCTGGTTTGACAGGTGGTTCTCGGTGAGCCCTTTGTGTGAGTTGGTTCAGCCAATTGTAAATCCAGGCCTGCTTATTAAAGAAGTGTGGATTGGGAATGACTGGAACATGGAGTTGTTAGTTCAGCTAGTGGGTGAGGAAATTGCTGAAAATGTTTTAAGGAGTGTTCGAGTTAGGCAGCAAGGTAATGATATTTTAATTTGGAAAGTTGCTAAAGATGGGTCCTTCTCTTTGACTAGTGCGTGGGAGCTGGTTCGAGTTAAGGGTCAGCCTTTTCCTTGGCTTGACTGGATTTGGCACAAATTACTCCTTAAAAAGATCTCGGTCTGTATGTGGAGAGCTCGTTTTAATTGCTTATTTTTTGATGTCAAAGTGCAAACTCGAGGAGCTTCTCTGGCCTCTAGGTGTGATTGTTGTTCTGGTCCACATGAGGAGACTCTGAATCATATCTTTGCTACATGTGAGATTGCTTCTAAGGTATGGAGGGCTGCTTTAGTGGCTCTTGGAGTTTATTGTATGCAGGCTGTAACATGGTGGAGTCGTGTATCCTTATGGTTGTCTTGTGCGAAGAAGTCCTCCAAAAGAGGAATTCTAATTGTTGTCATTCCTAGTGTTATCACTTGGAGGCTGTGGCAGAGGAGATGCAAGGCTAGGATGGAAGGTGCTTATGAGTCTATAAAGTGTGTATGGCGCTCAATTCAGCTTTGGCTTGGCAGGTTGGTGAACGAGATGCTTGATAAAAAAGCTTTGTCTTCCTTTGATGCCATGGTTCTTTGGGAATTGAATATTAATTTTTCAGAGGGTTCGATTGAGAGAGTTGTTCCAATTGCTTGGTCCATGCCTCAAATTGGTTGGTGGAAACTTAATGTTAATGGTAGTTGTAGGGGAAATCCAAGTAACTATAAGGGTGGTGGTGTTGTTCAGGATCATCGTGGGGATGTTAAGGGTGTCTTTTCGAATCATTTTGGAGAAGATACCAATAATGAGGCTGAGTTGAGAGTGCTACTTCAAGGGGTCCGTTTATGTAAAGAGTTGGGCTGCCAATCTGTGATTATCGAATGTGATTTGAAAGTGGTATGTGATTGGTTGATTGGTAATCAATGTAGTGTATGGTACCTTTGGGATTTATGGGAGGAGCTTCTTGAGGTTTTGGATGGGATGCTCTTTGAAGTGGTACATCAATTTCGGGAAGGAAATAGAGCTGCAGATTTGCTTGCATGGTGGGGTAAATCTGGGTTGGTCTGTAGGTGGGGTGCAGAAGTGAGTTTACCAGCTTCTTTGCGTGGGATATTACGTACGGATAAGTTAGGCTTACCTAGCTTTTGTAAACATAAGTGAATATGTATAGGTTCTAGTGTTTTGACTTCCCTGAGTTCCTTTCTGGGTATTGGTGCTTTGGTTTTTCGTAAATAGAAATGTATACATTGTTGTGGTGTGGATTCTTTTAGGGTTTTTTTTTTTTTTTTTTTTGGTTACTCGTTTGGATTTGATTTGTTTACAAGGTTTTCCTTTGTCATAAGTGATGGTTCTTTAATAAAATTGAGAGGGGGTCACTCTTGGACATGTGACTTCTTCTCGTCATAAGTGACTTTTTCTTGTAGTTAAAATAATATCGTCGAAGTCGTGCATGTGTTCTTAAATGTATTCTTGGATGCAATTAGTACTCTTTTGTAACAAGTTTATCCTCTTGCTTATATATATAGTAGATCGTAACCTACTAATTAGAAGTAAGAGTGCAAATCAACCCCCTTTGTTCAGCGGAGGGATTAGACCAAGCACGGCACCGTTGACCCAAAATCTGGGCTTGGTGTGCCGATCGAACCGTGTTGATATTGGTGTGTTTCGTGCAGCTAGCTTGCCGTTACCGAGCTGCTCAACCTAGCTCCATTAATAGTGCAGTCCGGTTTGTTCCATTGACATGGTAAATCAAGAAAATAAAAAGTTCCAACAATCTCAACAATCAACATGAACTTGTTGCAGAATGGATTATATCGTACGTTTCTTGATGTTTTTGGATTGGACCCAGTCGGTCTGGTTAGTATTTTTTATTCCCTTAGTAAGATTAAGGGTTTGAGTGATTAATGTACGTACCAAAAGTACCACGTCCGTGCAGATCTTGTTCTTCTTTCACAAAATGCAGAACCAAGGGACTTAAGATCTCAAACGAATTAGTTATCAAAGATAATGTAAAATGTAGTGTAAAGTTAGTCTTTAGTCCTTTAGAGTAAATGGATAGTCAGTGTAAATAGTAAGTCTAGCTAGTCTTGTCTTTTTGCCAGGTACTTGATTCTTTCTTTGTATAAATAGGACTCTCTCTCTTTGATGTAATTTCTCAAGTGAATAATACAGTTTTTCCTCCCGATAGCTTTCTCTTTTCAGTTCAAGATTAAGTATTGAAACTGCTGTGAAATGATTCTAAAGATCTGAGATCTTAAAGAATATTAGTTGCTATTTTAGATGCAGATGAGGCTGCCTTCATGTATAGCGCCAAAAGTGCATTTTCTTTTACATGCATCTCACTTATATATAGGGGTGTAACCGGTCCAGTTGGGTCCAATTTTGAAAAAAATTTAAAACCGAACCGGTATATACCGGTTTTAAAAATTTAAAAATCGATATGAACTGATTCATCACCAAAACTGAAACTTTCAGTTTTTCTAGTTTCGGTCCGATCCGGTCCGATTTATCATTTACACGTGTGACACTATATATATTTAATATTATAATTATTTTAATACTAAACTTAATTGTGAGAATTTAGTACTTATTATTAACAATTATTAATTTTTTAATGTTCAATTATAGTAGTATAATATAAGTAGTGTCTAACTTATTATAAATAAGATTAATAAACTTGAATAATAAGATTAAAATAGTATAATTAGTGTCTAATTATACTAGTATATTAATTTTATGTTATAAGATTAATAGACTTGAATAATAAGATTAGAACTTCATGTTATATTAATTAGAAATATAGCATATAATATATATAATAATTATAAAAAATTTATATATAATATAAAAAATTAAAAATATATATCTACCGGTTCGATTCGGTTTAAACCTATTTTCAAAATATGAAAATCGGTACCATACTAGTTTAGAACCAGTTTTCGTTTTTAAGAACCGGTACAGCACCAGACCAGTTACAAACCGGACCAAACCCACCGGTTCAACCGATTTTTCAATTTTTTCTTACACCCCTATTTATATATGAGGTACTGGTCTTATTGTACGTGCATCAAATTTTGTTTTTTATTTTTTTGAATAAAGAACAATTCAATTGTAATAAAAATATCATATTTTATATAGTAGAATGAAAGTGTAGTATATTATATATAATATTATTGTTATGTATTTATAGTAGATATTGATATCTCAATATATAGCACGGCTGTACCATATAATAATGACATGCATGAATTCTTTTGTTAATTCCTAGGACTATGTTAGTTCCAAAAGTTTGTCGAGGACAGCCACTGAGTGTTTGTCCAACACAAATTCCTTCAAGGACAAAGTTTTGTAGTAAAAGGTGCTGCAACTAGTTGTGGTGAGTAGTGTTATAGTTTCAAAAAATTATAGAAATTAAGGTATTAGGAGTTACGGAAAATGATGGCGCAGGCAGTCAGGCTGGGGTAGAAGAAAAGGCAATTATATATAAATAGCAGCTTGATCGAAGGATCATGACAGTTAATGATCTAAGGAATCAGTTTGGTAAACCAATCCTTTCAATTGAGACTTTTGACCTTCTGCTTTCCTTTTAGGTTCGAACTCACTTTCTACTTAATAAAAAACTGAAGCAATTGTAGCAAACATCAATTACAAGTAAATATACTTAGTACTATTTCAGCAATTCTTTGTATATATATGTTCCAACAATATATGTATACATCTACGTACACATACCGACAGTTTATATAATTTTATAATCTAACATATCATATCAAGTTAAGTTATTTTATGAATTTAATTTTGTATAATCTCTTTATAGTTAACGTATTTCTCATACTGAGATTTGTGCGTTAGGTCTGAGTCTTTAAGGTCCAATATTATCACTAATTAATATATGGGTAAAAATAGATTTTTAAAATGTAAAATGGGTTTGTAGTACATGTGTAGGTTACACTATAAAAGCAAGCCTTTCTTACCACCTTCCAAATAATGAATACGGTGAGAAATTAAAACCAGACCCACATAACTTGTTGAATGTTGAGAAGAAGAATTAATACGTATGTATGGTTTTAGGTGAGATTTTAAGAGCAACTAATCATGTCAAGCGTCTCATCCCATTAAAGTTGTGAAACCCACCTCTGATGTGTACGGATTGTAGTTCAACTACTATGCTTTGAAAGTTTTTAAATTATTTAATTTGATTTTAATTTTGGAATTCTATTTTCTATGGTTGAATATTTGATGGGAGACAAGTAGTGAGCATTTTAGATGGCAAGTGGACATCATTCATCGTTGAGAAAGAAGATTCTATGGTGACAATGGCCTCATTTCCTCACTGGGAATAATCCTTAGGCCAAGAAATTGTAATATGAGCGATGTTTAATCATAAGCGAAGTAAAAATAAAATAAAAATAAAAAACTTTTGACCTAGAAGTGACCATGATAGCACATTCCCTTGCTTGGAAGGGCCCAAGCAGTCCTACAATTAGTAGAGCTCATCAATGGGGTTGGAAGGGCCCAAGATATGAGTTGAAATGAGTTGAGATGAATTATGAATAATAATGAGATGAGTTGTGAATAGTAATGAGATTTGTGAGTTAAAATTGTTGAATAGTAATGAATAGTAGTGAGATGAGTTGAGATGAATTGAGATGAGCTGAGATAAGCTGAGATGACTTGCGAATCCAAACATCTCCTAAGAATTTGCAGGGCTCTCTCGAAATAGATTGAAGTGTAGCTCGACCTTCCACCCATCAAACAAACCCAGTAAGAAAAGGCCATTTCTAGCCCAGAAAGTCATTTGTAGAAACTCATGGGCTTTAAACTATAACCGATCGAATACTGATCAGTTAAGGAAAGCTTTCCCTTGGGTTCAGGAGTTGCAACCTAAATCTGGGATGGACCTCTCTGCCACCTTCTTGTTAAAAATTTAAAACGTTGTAGATGAGAGAGATTTATCTCCAAAACATTAGTATTGATTTAGTCAAATGTCAATTTATCTTTAAAATTTAAAGAAATAGAAATAAAATCATCTGCATTGGAATAATCATATACTAATGGCTTCAAATATAAGCTACAGTATTTCTAAGCATTTCTTCATATTTGAATATATATACTGTTCATCTTCAAAAATAATATTTTATTCTAGACCTAACTGCTTATAACTGTTTCGATATATTATACTTGGCCTTGTATATTAGGTTTTACATATCAGTCTTCAAGAATAAGTTGGTTTTGTAAATTAGGTTGCGGAGAAAAATTAGTTTGGAAATAATAATTTAAATAAAAATTAAATTATTAATTAACATATTATTAATATAATTATAAAATATGAAAATAAAATTATAAATATTATTATTAAAAAATAATATTATATTATTATTTTAACTAATCCAACGTTAAAATAAAAGTTCTTGTTTATACCAAGGGAAAATGAAAAAAGGAAAACAAAACTCTTGTTAAAGCATGAATTGAAGGTTTTTACAGAAGTGGTGCGATAAACTTGCAAATAATAAAAAGTAAAAAAAAAAAAAAAAAAAACTTAAAGACTTTATTTTCAGAACACCACGGCAAATATTCATAAAATTGAACTAGAATAGTAGAATGAGATAAATTACAACATCCCCTGCAATTTTTTTTTTTTTTTTCCAGAAAAACTACGGCAACAATTACTATGTTACATGGTATTTTCTCCGTGTTCTTAACAGAACCAAGAAAAGAAAGAATCGCAGATGCCTTGAGATTTCTGTCTCTAAAGCTGCCAGGCTCCATAGCATGCCCCACAAGATCTGTCCAGGAGTTATCTGATCAGTTGTAAGTACATAGCGATGCTCATCAATTCGAAAAGAAATTAATGCTAAAACAGCATTTAGCAGTATCTTACAACATCATAATCAGTACAGGACAGCTAGAATAAATTACAAAGATGAAACATAAAAAATTATTCTTAAATGAGTTCTATACATGTATCATCAAAACAGAAAACCGTAATGATACTACTGATAAAATATTGCAATTCTGTCCGAAGGGCATGACCAAATAAACCTTTTGCATCAAAAACTGAGTACTCAAGTTATCAAGGAACCTATATCTTCATTTATTACACCAATTCACATAAAATATAGTATCATAGAAAAATCTAGACCATTGCCTCAGCTACATTACAAGGATAAATAACAGTAGCTGGTGAACTTAAACCATGATTTCCAAACAAAATTCCACTTACCTAACATATCTTGAGAAGAAGCAAGGTGTAGGAGAACCACCAGGTGAAATGATAGGAAGGAAGAAATATACTAGATTTTGCCCTTTCAAAACCAAACTTCCCAAACAAGCCAACAAGCATAAGCACTTCTCAGGGGGGCCTCTGCAGTAGGTTTTGGGTTGCTGGGATATGAGTAATTAACTCCTGTAAAGGACAAGAAAAAAATAGTTGTTTTTCACTCGGTGGCAGACCTTCAATTATGGAGTACCAATGAAGATTAAGAATGATACCATTACCTCCGAATAACGAACATGATCGTGATGCAAATGAGATGATTTTACAATTGCTTCCCACTTGGTATTAGTGGATGATGTCTTATATTCCTGCTTTCGTGAGGAAATGGAAGGCAGACTAGGCAGTGTACGCCAAAGCCAAGAATCAGAAGGTGACTTTGGTAAAGGAGGGTGGATGGATACAGAACTAGCATCAGCATTTCCTGGACCATCTGCTTTAAGAATCTGATCACTGCTGATATTTAGATTTCCAACAGTAGTCAGTTTTGAGCATTCCAGGCTAGATCTTCTATCAATCCCTTCATTATGTCCAGAGTCCTCAATTGTGACTTCTTGGCCTTTTGGATGTGATATTGCAGACAAAGAAGATATATCAGCATCAACAGACACAAAGGTATCTAATGCGGCTCCTTTATTTGAAATATTTAGGCATTTTATATCTTGGAAAATGGATTCTGTGTTATTAGTATCTTCCGACCCTCTTCTCTCTAAAGACTTTTCCAAATCCTCATAAGCAGAGTCTATCCATTCCTGGGTGACTGAGGAGCTTGAATTTGAAAATGATAATTTTGCATTGTTCACAGTGTCTACATACAGGGTCTTCTCAACTGCAGAGCTCATTGGGCCTGACCTTTGCTTATTTTTATTGCTGCCTTCATTACACAAACTAAACCTGTTGGCCTTGAAATTCTCAATTTCTTTGGGAAGGCCAAGGAAACTGACACTGCGAAAGGGAGACTGAGGTGCTTCATTCCTGTAGGGAGACACTCCAGCACCCTGTGAACGTGTGTATGGAGAAGACCTACCCAATGTTTGCAGTTCTCCAGAACGTGTTAACCAACTATATTCACCATTCCGCTTTTTATCAACCTTCTGCAGTTCACCACTGCGAAAGGGAGACTGAGGTGCTTCATTCCTGTAGGGAGACACTCCAGCACCTTGTGAACGTGTGTATGTAGAAGACCTACCCAGTGTTTGCAGTTCTCCAGAACATGTTAACCGACTATATTCACCATTCCGTTTTTTATCAACCTTCGGCAGTTCACCACTGCAAAAGCGAGACTGAGGTGCTTCATTCCTGTACGGAGACACTCCAGCACCCTGTGAACGTGTGTATGTAGAAGACCTACCCAATGTTTGCAGTTCTCCAGAACGTGTTAACTGACTATATTCACCATTCCGCTTTTTATCAACCTTCTGCAGTTCACCTGATCGAACTCTATAGTCTGATTGGGACTTATCCACAGCATTCCAAGCATGCTGAAAACAGACAAGACCGGAAGCACTGAATATGACTTTTATTACTTATAACAAGAACAATGAATATAAACAGAACGGGAAATGGAAATGTTCACCTTTTGGACAATTTGACTTTGAGATCGAACAGTTTTACTTGGTCTTACAATCTCACGTGTGGAAGACACATGAGATAGGGTCCTAACTTTCATCCCTGGCACTGGGCTTAAGAGGCATAGAGAATTCTTAAAGCATAATCCGTGGAATGGCCCACAACCTTTAGCTGAGTTATTACCAGAAGTGTCGTACTCATCATCGTCATCCTCACTTTCTTCTTCATCTTCATTTTGGCCATATAACGGTATTATGTTAGACCCATTTTGATTTAGTAAATGCCACCTATCCTCACTAGCTACTTTATTAACTTTTCTTGGTTGCTCAAGGGAAGCACCTTGTTTCCTTGAAGCATATCGAGGTGGCTCTAAAGTCATAGCCCTGGCTGCGGGTAAGAAGCGGCTCATCATAAAATCTAGAGTTTGTGGATCTGTAGAGAAGGTCCCAGAAGGCTTCACATCTGGACCATCAGACCCGCTTAGACCACTTGCACTGTAGTTCATTGAGAATGAATTCGTAGGAGACAGTGTGTCATGTGCATCAGAATTCACATCATCATCGTCCTCCAAACCCAAGCCCCCTTTCTCATTTATCCCCTCTCTGGAGCACTCCTTGTCAGTTGAAGTATATGGCACAATTTGACCCCACAAGCTATTTGTATTGTCACATTCCTTTTCTGAAGGCAGCTTTGTAATATTCATGAACCTTGCAGGAGGAAGCCTTGGAGTAACAGAGGCCTCCTCAGAAGGCAGAGGTTCTGGTCCATTGCCATCCTTGGCTCTTCCTGGTATCTTCTCCCATTGAAAAGGAACTGCAACATCTTCTGTTACTTGATTCAAATCCAATTCTGATTGATAAAAAGGAAGAGAAAGTTGTCTGTCAGGCAGGGGATACTCAATTATTTTCCTATTCCTCCTATCTTCAGATGCTGATGGTGAAGAAAATCGCCTCACAGACAGAAGTGGTGCACCGAAATTCAATTTTCTTTCCCCCATCAAATATTACATCCAATTGAGTTCTATGCAGCTCCTATTAATTCACGGTCCACCAATAAACAAAATCATAGACAGTGACAAGATATATGGAAATATTGTCATAAATCCCTCCAAATGCCAATTTTCCCCAACTTCTGAATTGAAAACAAAAAAAAAGGAAAATTGATCATTAAAATATATGAACCTTAAAACGCTATTGATTATCTACTCGAACCAAGCATGCAATAGGAAAAAGGACACAGACGAAAAACAATAATATGAAGTTGGTAATATTTTGCTCCCATATAGCAAGATCATTAAATAACAACACTGGAATACAAGAGCACTTACAGTTCTTAGCTTTGACCAGACATTAAAAAAAAAAAGAACAACAAAAGAAAAGACATTGCTGAAAGATAGCTCAATAGAGTAAGAACGAGGTTTGAATCGTAGGTTGTATAATTTGGGATTTAATAGAAGAAATAAGAAAGCAATTGTTCTTTTTTTTGCTCATATCTGCATTTGAGAAACTGATGCCGTAATAAAACAATCAGTCAGACAACAGCCATATCAGATAACTGGAATTCGTAATTCTAGGGATAGTAGATGTCAAGAGTTAATTCTGAACAACTAAACAGACAGACCATTGATTTTATAAACTTAGTTTGACAAGAATTAGCATTTCTCCTCGTTAAAGAACAGAAAACACTCCAAATGAACTACAAAACGAACCCTTGAATTTCTTCCAAGTAGAATTATAAACGACACTTAATAAAGAAATAAAAATCTGATGGAGGATTCATTGTAATCAAATGAAACATAACTTCCTTTCCCAGAATTTAGTTCGTTTTAACAGTGTCTTACTAAAAGTGAAAAATGTAGAAGAACAAAATTAGACTGCTACAAGAAAATTAAGAACTTGCAATCAAAAAGAAAGGAAAGCACCCAAATTGACAAAGTTCATGCACTACCAAAACTAGCAATCCTCGACTAAAACAAAAAGTTTACGAAAGAAAATGAGACATACTGTGGAAGATCGCTGTTCTTCGTTATTTTGACACCTAAAATGATGCCGTGGAGCTTGGGGGAACGAGCGAAAACAAAGAAAAGCCGTGATACTGTGTGTGTCAGAGAGGGAGAGAGAGAGAGAGGAGGGGGGCCGGGGGGGCTTTATTATGCCTTATGCGCTGACTGAGAGAGTACAGTATCAGAGAAAGTGATAAAAATATTTATATTAGGATTTCTTAAAACTTGTAATGAGATTTGCGTATGCAAAATCATGCCATTATTTTTCAGTCCAATTAATATTTAAGACTATATCTGGGGGAAGAAGAAGAAGGACGTGGAGGAGGAGGTTCGTGAACAGGGGGGGCGTTCATGATAGCTTCTGTTTGGTTTCTGTAATAATTTACATGATATGGCTGAGATTGATTGGGTGGTGTGGACAGAAACTTGCAGTTGAAGAAGATCATGATCATTCTTTTGTCAATTTGGCTCGAATGTACCGACACATTCTTTTCTTTAAATTAAAAATAAACATTCGAGTTTCATAAATAAATAAATATTGTCAGTTCATTTTTTAATACGATGATGTTTTTGTTAGATAAAAAAATAATATACAAATAAAACTTTAGTTATTTTATCAATATGATTTACCAAACAACATCACAGGTTTTTGGCGTAAGAAGATTCCTCTGGTTATCTATAATCTAATACTTAAGGTGTAATCCGTCCGTTCCGTCCGGTTTTAGAGATATTTTAAAATCAAATTGATATATACTATTTTGAAATTTAAAGAATTTATACTATATTGATTATATTTTTAAATTTGTATTTTCAATTTTACCAATTTTGTTCTGATTCGGTCTAATATATATATAGTATATATTATATAGTATGTATTATATAGTATATATTATAGTGATCATATATTATAATTGTATTATAGACTATAATGATATATTATAGTAAGTAATATAGTATTAGTATAATTGTTAATACAATAGACTATAGTGATAATATATGATTATTTATATAAGATTTTGAGATTTATTATTATATTAATTAGTAATTTATCATATAATATAAAATTATTTTATATATTATATATAAATGATATATAATATAAAAAATTAAAATATATATATGAATCGGTCCAGTCCAATTCGGTATGGTATTAGAAAAAAAAATCAGAACCAGACTTATTTTAACCGGTTCCCGAACCGAACCGAATCCTGTATCGGACCAAATCCACTAGTCCAATTTACCGGATCACTGAATTTTTTTTTTTTTTTTTCACCATACTGATACTAAATACTTTATTCACATTTAATTTATTTAATTCAAATCCATATAATTATAATATATGGTGCTCCCTGCCTAACCCAAAGCTTTAAAGTCAAGTTTAGAAAAATATGCATGTTACTACTATATTCTCTGGGTCCCTTCAATTCCTTGATTTTGTCATTTCCTTGTACTTAAATTTCAAATTTGTTCCTTGAGTTCATTTTTCAAGAAAATTCTGGTGTTAAAATATTTATTAAATAATTAAATTGATTTTATTTATGAATTGAAAATGAATTTTACAATCTTAAAATATATAAATTCCACGCATATATATATATATATATAAATTAATTATAATTACATTACGCGTCAAATTGTGGAAAGTAGAAAAAGTTAAAAACCTCGCAGAATTTTGGAGGTATATAGATTGATATGGCCCCCATAGCCATAGGTGCAGTCCCGTGATTTTGGCTGTCCGCCAATCTTGACTGAGTTATAAGAATTCATATTGAGAAAAAGACAACACATTACTAAAGCATTTGGATCTAAAGCTATTAGCTTTAGCTCCCTTAATATCTGATTTTCACCATTGAAGTAAATCAAATCATTTTGATCAATTCAGAACCGATCACATCTGAAACACTTGACCTTGCAGAGCTGCCCATATTCCAAATAATGGGAAAGCTCTGGTCCCTCCTGGATGCTCTAATAACATTATCTGGCCTGCTCAAATGGCCGCATTTGCTTCTCAAGCAGATTTCATTGCATTACCACTCAAGACTAGAGCATGTTCATTCTGCGTTTTCAAAGAGGGATCAGAGACCCTCAACGGGTTATCTTAACGTGATATCATATGATCTATAAATAATAATAAATAATAGTAATCAATTGATCTCATATCACCTCACTATCCAATCATAGCTATGGATAAATTTGAGGAGTAAGATGAGATGAAGATTTTATAAATAGTAATTAGTTAGTTTGTAAATAGTAGTGAAATAGTTTGAATTTAATATTTATAAGATTTTGGGAAAGGAAATAGATAAAGTTTAATAAGAAATATAATAAAGTTAAAATATTATTATAATATAATTTTTTAATACTATTTTGTTTGAGAATTTGAAAAAATTAAATTATTTTTTATTTTTTGTTTGAAAGTATAGGAAAATTGTAATGATTAGTTTGAAAATTTTGTAATAATTAGTTTGAAAGTATTTATATTTGAGTGATATTTAAAAAGAAGATAGGATGAGATGAGATGATAATTTTGAAATGAAAATTTTCTTTTCAAACAAGCCCTTAGTCTCTTATCTCTAATTAATAAAAGAAAAATGTTTGCACAGTAAATTATCATCATTCCTAAAATTAATCGATGTTGAGGGAGATACACTAATATTCGACATTGCATCTCACGCGCCCATTTTTAAAGCGAATATTATAAACATACACAATAAATATAAGAGAAATGTTATAGCCATAAAAAAAATTTATAAAAATAAATTTATAAGCTGACATAATTTTTTATGATACATTAGATCTATTTTATAATAAAAATAATTTTATAATCTAACGTATTACATTAAGTTACGTCAATTTATACGTTTATTTTTCTATTATCTTTTTGTAATTAAAATATTTCTCTAAATATAAAAATCATCTAAGAACCAAGAAGCTAAACGGGAAGTTCTAATAAGGGTAATGACCTTACACCTCTTTTATTATTCTTTTACTACCCAATTTTTTTTGTTATTTAAATCTGGATTAAAAATTTTAGAATATGGCCTTTTTACATAATTTAGAAGAAGATAAATTCAATCAACTAATGTAATCGTATAATTTAATTAAAAATAAATTGAATTTTATAAAAATTGATATTATAAATTACACGATTTTGTTGCTTTATTGAATTTATCTTCTTTTAAATTATACAATAATATCCTTTTTTAAGATTTTTAATCTAGATTCAAAAAATAAAAAGAAAAAAATAATTAAATAGTAAAACAGTCGCAAAAGAGGTAGCCTTTTTAATAAATACTAGCGGTGACTAACGTGCAAAGCACGTTTGCCATATCCGCTTAATTGAGAAAATAAATAAATAATAATTTTTAATATTAAAATAATTTAATATATATGAATAAAATTATTATTTATTTATATTCATCATTTATTATGGAATTTAGATTATATTCAGTAATTTATTAAATTATATTCATCATCTATTAAAAATATTCAGTAAAACTTTATCATTTATTTAATGATGAAAAAATAATATTTTATAAATTAAAATTGATTTTAAGTGTATGATATAATATTATTCTCTTAAAAATATTCAGTAAAATTTTATCTTTTACTTAATGATGAAAAATTAATATTTTATAAATTAAAGTTAATTTTAAGTGTATGGTAAAATATTTATATTTTAGTTATTTGTTTTATGTTAGTTTAAATCAATATTTAAACTTCTATCGTTAGATTAAATCTGAAGAATAAAGATGAAGGGTTGTAATTTAAAACCTAAAAACTAACATTTTCCCCACGCACGTTTGTCTAATTTAATTAATTAAGAATATTATCATATTTAAATTATGTTAAAATTTTAATTATTTACATAATTTTAATGTCTTAAAAATATTTAGTAAAATTTTATTATTGTTTAAATTTTATTATTTAGTAAATTAGTTTAAATTAATGTTTAAATTTCTATTGTTAGATCAAATCTAAAAATTTAAAATGAAGAATTGAGATTAATTTCTTAAAAATATTTAATAAAATTTTATTATTTATTTAATTTATTTCAATATTTTTAATTAAATTAATATTTATGTATATTTTAATCAGTATTTTAATTTTTTATTGTTAAATCATTTTGAAGATCACAAAATGAAAGAAGTGAATAAATTCCTATAATGATGAAAAATTAATATTTTATAAATTAAAGTTAATTTTAAGTGTATGGTAAAATATTTATATTTTAGTTATTTGTTTTATGTTAGTTTAAATCAATATTTAAACTTCTATCGTTAGATTAAATCTGAAGAATAAAGATGAAGGGTTGTAATTTAAAACCTAAAAACTAACATTTTCCCCGTGCACGTTTGTCTAATTTAATTAATTAAGAATATTATCATATTTAAATTATGTTAAAATTTTAATTATTTACATAATTTTAATGTCTTAAAAATATTTAGTAAAATTTTATTATTGTTTAAATTTTATTATTTAGTAAATTAGTTTAAATTAATGTTTAAATTTCTATTGTTAGATCAAATCTAAAAATTTAAAATGAAGAATTGAGATTAATTTCTTAAAAATATTTAATAAAATTTTATTATTTATTTAATTTATTTCAATATTTTTAATTAAATTAATATTTATGTATATTTTAATCAGTATTTTAATTTTTTATTGTTAAATCATTTTGAAGATCCCAAAATGAAAGAAGTGAATAAATTCCTATATATTTTCTTTTCTCCCACAATTTTCCCTCCCCTCTCTCTCTCCTCCCTCGGCTCACGCGTACGCGGTACGCTGCCTCTCCTCCCAGCCGAATCTTCGGCTGCCCAGCCCGACGCCGCCGTGCGTCGGTGAGCCTCACCGCCTCTTCCACCGGCACCACCTCACTCCGGCGAGTCTTCCCACACCGGTCTCCCTCTCTCACGCTCTCTCTTCCTCTCTCTCGGCTGTGCACAGCGCGAATGGGTTTGATACTGCTGCGCCGCCGTACGCCATCCTCCGGCGCCACCACCTCCATGGTAGTCTCGTCTCCCACCGGCCATCCCCCTCCAGCGAGCTCGGCCTCCATCTCCGTGCCGTTTGCTCCCACGAACGCCCATATCCTCCGGCCTCACGGACGCCCATATCTCCTTGTGGTATTTTTGTTTTGTCTCTGTGGTTTTCGTTCGAGGATGCAGAGAGGGACGAGATTTGCGGTTTTGTGATTTTGCCTTGTGGTGATTTTGTTAATTTGTGGTATTTTTGTGAAGATTTTACGATGATTTTATGATTTTACCGTGTATTTTTGTGATGATTTTATGGAGGATTTGCTGTGGTTTTGCTTCGGTTTGTGATTTGTGACGAGATTTGTGATTTTCCCGTGTGATTTTGCGATTTTGCCGTGTGAGAGAGGACGCGGTTTTGCGGTTTTGGACGGCACTATTCATTCCTGTTCATCTTTATACACGCTTTTAAGATAAAGGAGATATGTCGACCGTAATAACTTCAAAACTATCTTCCACGGTAGGTTCTGTAGCGCGAGAAATTTCGAAGGATTGTACTGGGTGGAAATTCCCAATCTGACTTTGAATATATATATATATACACACATACATGTTCGGGAATGGACGGCATACGTGTTAGGACAAGTATCGATTGCCTCATACGTGTATTATGTATACTTGAGAACACGCACAATGGTTGCAAAATGGATCGGTTACTGCCTACAGGACAAGTGTAAAGTTTTCCTGCAAATCAAATGCAATTTCCATATTGGAGCAAAATTCCCAGATCTAAAAACCAGATCTTATGCTAGTGTACTTCAACTGGGATTCATAGAAGTCACTGACTTTTTCACTGCATCAGATACTTTGCTGGGTTTGCCATAGAGATAACAAGAATTTTACTTTTGCTGCCCCATGAACTTTCAATTTAAGTTATGAGTTTCATTGATCAAAGATGGTAGAGAAGCAAATCTCAAAGAAATGAAAATCACAGAGAAAAAGAAGCATCTGGTAAACAGCTGAGAATACCATGATTTCAATGTTTCATGTTAAACCAAAGAAAAAAAGAATCCATGTGACAACCTTTCCCACCAAATATTCTTGAATGCCTCTCAGGAAGGTTATAAAAGGATGAATTATAGAAGACCCTAATCACACTTTTCTGAGGCGGACAGCCTCTGGTTGGGGGCAACATTAAAGTTCTGCAATAGAGTATTTCCTGATGCGAACGTTCTCATCTTCATGTGGACAAAGAGCCGCTAAAAAATTTAATATTCATGTGACAACCTTTGATTCTTTGTTGCACTGGGCAGTCAATTGGTCAAATATGTAGGGTCCTCTCAAGAATCTTCAGTTTTTTTCACCCCTTACTTCCTCTCACTTTCTCAGTAACTAAATATGTCTTTGGATTATGGCTTTTATATCACGTTTAGCAGAGTACAAACGGATAGAACTATTCATTCAAGTTTGAACAATGTGAAATTGTATAATAGATCACTTGATTACCATTTGGGTACATTACAATGCCTGGACCAGAACGCCTTTGCTGCTTTGAATGTTGTGCTATAAACTTAGAAAAAACAAGTGGACATAGTTGTAATCAATGAAAATGTTGTTCCAGACACATCATCTGGTGGAAGTATCTGGTTTTGCTTGCAACAAATGTTCAAGAAAGCAATAACAACCCGTCACAGCAGAATTACACAATGCTGCTGCCTTTTGAAGAAATTGAAATAGTAAGAGTAACGACCTGCAAACTTCATAGAAATCCATTACCTCTCTCAGCGTAACGCAGCAAATCGATTCCTCTTCCACTGGAGAGGTTGGTACTCCTCTTTTTGTTCTGGTTTGGACCATGGGAACTTGTGTTTAGCCATTTTCCGCCTACTTGCAGCTACACCCAAGTAATCTCCATAGTTCTGCAGAACAAAAATAAAAAAACAAGTAACTCCTTTGACCAATATATGCACTATTAAGACTATTGGAACGAGTAATTGGACTTTTGTTTGATGCCTTACTGCACTGAACTAATAGTATGCAATCGGTTAAAATTTAATCAATAGATGTAAAATGAAGTCCAATTCCAAAACAAATGGCCTGAAACCAAAGATGGTGTTGTATTTATACCTTGAGACAGAGCCCTTCTTCGATATCACAAAGGGGATAATCACTTGGGCAGCAGTACTCAGTTCCAGAACAGCAAACGGCATTCTCATATGGACAGCAACCATAGATCAGGCAAAAACCATAGAATTCAAATATACAGCAGCACGTTTCATCACTAGGACAATATGAGAAGTCTCCACATTCACTTGGTGTAGGAGAAGGAGGAGGTGGCGGCGGTGTCACGGGTGTAGGTGGTGGTGGTGGTGGAGTTGGGGATGGATAAGGAGAAGGTGAAGAAGACTCTTTAGTTGGATAGGAAGCCATGGCATTAATGGCGCAGACTCCATATGTTAAATTGGTGTTCCTTCTTATGTATATGTATCCCTCGATTCCCCATTCTGTCCCCCATGAATTCTTCACTATCCAATAATCCTCACCATCTTCAGAACCATAGCCCACTATTAAGACTGCATGGTCAATATCATCAGGATCACTTGAACAGTCACCATCGTAGATACCCTGAACAGATGATTACATTTTCATTACCTAAACATGAACTATTTTTCCATTTCAAATTTCCATATATACATATAAACTTGATCAACAAAGATTAGACTTACACTTGTGTATAGCTGAAAGTCCAGTGCAGAACCATCCATACCCACACTAATGGGTTGCTGAACAGTAGCACACAAGAGAGCACTGTCTGATTCTGCCACATCTTCATAGCCGTCAATGGTTACAACTTTGGTTTCCTCCTGATTAAAGTAAAACACCATAAATGAGACATAAAAAAGTGGTAGGATTTTCTAGCACATTATGTTATTTGTTTTAACATGAGTTTTTCTAGCAAGGGTGGAACCATACCTTAGTGGTGTTGCAGGTACCATCCTCACCTGTGTAGGGATAATCAGATTCTGTATCAATCCCACCATTGCTTATTACCCATTCAAAAGCATAGTCCATATAACCTCCTTCACAGCCATAATTGGTTGAATCACAATCCACAAGTTCTTGTTCCGAAAGGCTAATTAGGTCACCAGTGACTAGGGCGTTTATTCCTTCCATGGCACCAGTCGAGGAGAATGACCAACAACTTCCTGTGAGCATAAAACGAATGAACAATTAGGAGATCGTGACAGTGAAGATGAAATGAACATGGTTTCATAATTTTTTCATACAAAAGAGACATAACTTCCTCATAGCTACTGCATAGTGATTCCTCCCGACTAAATTAAGATACTTGAACTATAAACTGATGCAATCAGAAAGAAAGTACTTTTTCTTTATGCCAAGAAGATTTGTAATCAACAGCATATCAAAGCATTTCTTAAAAAAACAGAGTTTGTAACGAAACAGAGACAGAAATCTTTATCTGTTCATATTTTCATAGTTTTCAAGGCGTCCCATGACCCTCTGTTTTCTGCCAAGTTCTTTAATAACTAACTTCTGAGAAGAAAAAAAGAAGCACGTCTGGTAAAATTTAGCTGGGCAGATGACACCGCTGGCATATTGTCTACTGCAATTCATTCTCATCAAGTTTAATTAAACTTGTTAGTTGCTGCAATCAATATACTTCCTTGGGTTAGATACTGCAATAACTGCATATTAACAAAAAGTTTTTATCTTTTTTGTCAAGACAGCTTGTACTCTGTACACACAAAAGAAAGTGTTTTATGGACAAAAGAACATGTTTTACTTTTATTCGCAGGCATTTTTTATAATTATATAATAGTCAGTTTGGTTTGACAATTTGTTGAGATTAGAAGGCTACATTTTATAGAATAATATTCTCCTTTTCCGTTGGTTTTCATCTGCACATCAAGCCTTCCTGTCAGTGTCTGTACGAATAAATTGATCTAAAAGTCAATGAACGATGAAAACTAGACCATTTTTCTGCCACTCATTCATCCATTTTTCTTAAGTAAAAAGAAACGCAACAGCATAAAAATACCCAAATATTTTACAGAATGAAAACTTACCGCAAGATCCCTGGTCCTTAACGCCGGTCACAATCCCCTTGTTCCTCCAATCCAAGGACGAAGGAACATCGTCACAAGAACGCAATTTTTGCTGCATGTTCCTACTTACAAGAGTGTTGCTCTTCTTGTTGAAGGGCTTCTTCACCTTTGACAAGTAAACCTCCCTGAATTCCTCATTGCTCATGTCGGCAAACCTGTTCAATCCCAGGCGGTGAGCATTGGACGACGACTCTCTCCTTGCGTTCTTCTCTATTATGTAATTCAAATTCCTCCTGAAAATATCGAACCTCTTCTCCGCTTCCTGCTCATGCTCGTACACCCTTTTGTGCTTCTCCCTCCATCGTTGGAAGAGCTCGATGACTCGTTCCTCTGAAAGAGAGCTGTCCAGGCCATCATGATTCAGTATTGAGTACTCCCTTGGTAGGCTGAAACAGAGGGATGTGAGTGATGTACAGACAAAGAAAATAACAAGCAATTGAATTTTCTGGGAACCCATTTTCTCCAAGTGGAATCCCAAAAAAGGGTTTCCAGGTCCCTGTGAGTTTGATATGTAACATGATTAACGTGTTGTATATATATAAGGTTGGAAATACTAACCCTAATTCACAGCCTACCAGTCAGCCCAAGAATACTCGTGCTTCCGGCCGCCCTTTCATATTTTAAATTCTACAATGATGAAACTTGCATATTATGTTATGAAGAGACCAAAATAACATTTGATTTCCCAAACCATTTCACTGTTTTGAGGACATTTTGGTAGTCAGCCTAAGTGGTATTTATCCAGAATAATTTGTTGCATACCAAATTATTGTGGTGGTTCTTACTCGTCCGCCATTCAGACCGTTTGACTTTCGAGTGGAAGAGCAGAAGAACAGACCGAGCTAACAGTCAACCAATCTGCATGTTGGAATTAGTTTTAGAAAGGTTGCTTATGGGAGAGGCTAAAGGCTAAAGGCTAAAGCCATGTCACAGCTGTTCCTGATCACAACATAGTCTTATGATCGATGCAGGTGCTGTCTGTTCAGATATGATCAGGAATGTCGTCAAGGATCAGAAATTTTTATTCATAATATTTTTGATAATTCGAGATACATATAGGTACAACGTGCCATACAGTATAATTTGAGTATATATATGCCTGATCAAGCATCTGATAAAAAGAAGCATATATAAATGGCCTGATCCACCATAAGATTGAAATAAAAGTACAGATTTTCAGTGAATTTTCAACCCTGATTATAAGTTTGAATTAACTATTTTGATCTATAAACAAATTAACATATTAACTATTTTGATCTAATTACGTACGTTAATTAGCATGAAAATAAATCTCAGAAAACCGAGCGATACCTAAAAAAAAAAAAAAAAAAAAAAACCGAGCGGTCTGTCTCTCATCTAATATCAATTGGTTCAGTCAATTAAGAAATCAAACCCTAACGTCATAAAAGGAGTCCCATATTGTATTTTATCAGATCAGTAGCAATTAATTAATTCCAGAGTTACTCTCATGTGGTACTCTCTTCGTCTCCTATTTTCTACTTCTTAATGTTACATGCAGTCGTGGAGTACACAAGTACAGTACAGTCCTTTTAAAAAATAATAAAATTTACTATTAAAAAATTAATTTTTTTATCATATGGGTCCTTTATTTATAATTTACTTTTTTAAAAATGATTGTGCGGCGCTTGTATACTCATGATTATAACTATTATTTCTCTACACTAAATATATATTCATATCGATATTGATGAAGTATGATTTGATTTGTAATATTTAAATACGTAATTATTTCTTACAAATTAAGTCCACTAATATGTACATACGGACTTGTGAGTATAATTTTTCTATTAATAACGGAAAAAGGTGAGATTGGTGCCCCTAACTGAAACAATATTTTCAGTTGATATATAAGCTTGCAAAAGTTGAAGGGGAAGAATTGAAAAATGGAGTCAAAATTAACGCCTTTGATCATCTCAGTTTTTGTTGATTGATCAGGCGTTAAGAAAAGGTTTTCCATCATTATGGCTGAGAACTATCCAAGTATTTACCATCTGGTGACCGCTTTAATTTCCTTTTTTTTCTTTTTTTTTTTTTTTGTTACAGTGGGGGATACTGGCCGGAAGTCTGAAATAGTGATCGGATATACTTTTATGAAAAAATCTATTCATTTTTTTTTTTATCATCTTTTCATTATTTTTTATATTAGATAATAGATTTATAAGTATAATATAATAAATAATTTTTAATTATTTACTGTTACATCATAAAATAATGAAAATATAATAAAAAAATAGATAATAAATAGCACTTCCTTTTTACTTTTCTAGACAGTAGTGGGTCGGGCTTCTATAGAAAAAACCCAACCTTCTTCGCCACAAATAGAAAAGTGCATTATCCAATCTTTAAAGTAAATGCTAATCAATTGACTACAAATCTCCAAAAAAACAAATTTCCTTTTTCTTTTTAATTTGTAAAGCTAAAGAATTGAGGGGGCGAAACATATGGCTTTGGTTTTCATACAAGATGCAATTAAGTGTACATGTCATTTAGACGTTTGGATTCGAAGATAATTTGAAATGAGTTGAAATAGATTGTGAATAGTAATGAGATGAGTTGTGAATAGTAGTGAGATTTGTGAGTTAAAATTACTGAATAGTAATGAATAGTAATAAGATGAGTTGAGATGAGCTGAGATGTCCTGCAAATCCAAACAAGTGGTGATCATTTCATATGATATTATATACAAATCTTTTTATCAGTTTGAGTATTTGGAATAAATAATAATTTCACAGATACATATCTTGAAAGGAAGAATAACGGAAGGATCATGAGAAGAAAAGGAAGAGGAGTTGGGCGTTGGTCTAAAGAGAGAGAAACTAGGAATAGATCAGATCAGGTTTAGAACGAAATGTATATATGTGAGGACAACATATTAATTTGCCCTAAAGTCTCAACCAATATTTATCGTTAATAATTAATTATTAGTTCATTGATTAGCAAAGTCTCCAAAGTCCAAAGTCAAGCAAAGCATGCATGTGGCTGATAACCCTGCACGATTATCTAGCATGGGCCGCGTAGTAAATTCCTTAAAATATCTTCTAGCTAGCTTCATCAAATATATTTAAGAAAATAATTCTTTTTTTTTTTTTTAAAGTTAGGTACGTCTAAATATTAATAATATATTTTCAGGGAAAAAAGGTCGAAAAACTACATCAAGTTTGATAACAATTCTGATCAAGAAGATTATAAGTTGCAGCCCACTATTGGACAAATGATAGTTATGATAAGTATTATACAATTTTTTTTAAAAAAAAAGTAAATAAATATAAAATTTATATTAAGAAAATAATTTTTTAATAATAATTTTTTTTTTTTTCCAAAACAACTTTACGTATGTCTGACGGTTGGTTATTGATAGCATTCCCAAGACTGTTAAAATTTTCCCAGAAAAAAAAAAAAAAAAAGAATTATGTACGTCATGACTTGCATAGTTGCACGTGGGTAGGCCAAGGACAAAAAGGTCTTTCGTCCCATTAGAAGCTATGGCTTGTATTTGGGAGCTTCAAGTTTGTCTCTGCACGGAATTATATATTTGTCTGAGCAAATGTATTTTGTTGAGGATAAACATAGATAGTTGCGAGCGAATTCTCGTCGTCGTATATGAACGAAAACTACAATTTCCTCACTCGAAACGAGAAACATTCAAATAATATTTATTATTTATTAAATACTATTCAAAATATATATTTATAACACAAACAATAATAAATGATCGTTGTAGCCCGAACCCGCCATTAATTTTATACATGAATAATACATTTTACTTATAATATATATGATCTTGCATAACCCCAATAAAGAAAAGTTTAAAATCTTGCAAGTGGTTTTTGTTACGTTAAGCTGCGTTTGAATGTTGAAGTGGATTGAGTTGAATTGAGTTGAGATGATAAAATATTGTTAGAATATTATTTTTTAATATTATTATTATTTTGAGATTTGAAAAATTGAATTGTTTATTATATTTTATGTTAAAATTTAAAAAAATTATAATAATGAATTGAGATGAGTTGAGATGGATTGATAATCCAAACTTAATGTTTCTTTTGAAAGTAATTAATATATATATATATATGGTTCATGATTTTTAAGGAATTGCTGGTTGAAATATATAGTTAAACTATTTTTTTTTTTTAAATACACAAGAGTACTTAAACACTCTATAATTATATATAAGATTATTCAAGTATAATAATAATAACATTAATTTATCCTTTTTTTTTTTTTTTTTTTTTTGTATGATGAGCAGGTCAATGACGTCAATTGGCAGCAACTTTTTTTGACGAGTGAGAATATGATTCTGTTCTGAACTCTTGTTCGTTTTTTTCGGCTAGTCAGAGGGAATCTCTTTTCCTTACAAGAGTTTTGAATCCATTAGCAACGCCTAGGCGCGATAAAAAAGCCTGCCGCCTATGATTACTTTGTTATGTTCTAAGGGTGAGTTTGGTTTCTAAACTCATCTCAACTCATCATTACAATTTTTTCAAATTTCAATACAAAATATAATAAATAATTTAACTTTTTCAAATTCCAAAATAATAATAATATTAAAAAATAATATTCTAACAATATTTTATCATCTCAACTCAACTCACTTCAACATCCAAACACAACCTAAATCGAGGCACTTCCAAAATCACTTTACGATCGAACTCATGAGACTCGGCGCATGCAAGCGTAGGATTAGATCAGGAGCCCAGTTCCCATAACTTGATTAAAAAACTTGAAGATATTAAGCAAAAAAAAGAACAAGTTATAGCAATTTTTGGATGCAAAACTCAAGGGGTCATATATAGATTCCCCATGATCAGTCTTGTCATGAGTCATCTTATATGCCACATGTGTATATATATATATATATATATATATGTATATATAGCTGAATCTGAATCTGATCTGAATCCGAATCCTCAGAACATTTTCTTACTAGGATATGATCCTCGTAATATGTGTGTGTGTATTATATATATATATATAATAGTATGTATATAGATTTTGGAAAATATAAAGAACTTATTAAAAATCAAGATTCCCTGCACGAGCCATCTTCTCGGTCATCCTAGCCAAACACTTAGTACGTTTGGGTGTTGAAAAGTGTTGAGAAGTGTTGAGAATGTTTGTGAATAGTTATGAGTAGAGATTGGAGTGAGTTTGTGGGTCCCATTGAGAGTATTTTAAGTTGTTTGGATGTGTGAAGTATGTTGAGTTGTTGACTTTTGAGTAAGTAGTTGATAAATGTGTGGGTCCCATAAATATTATAGTGATTTTATTTTTAGTAATAAATATTATAATGATTTTATTATAGTGATTTTTTAATATTAATAAATATTATAGTGATTTTATTTTACTTTATATATAATAATGATAAATATTATAATGATTTTATTTTTAATTTATATATAATTGTGATAAATATTATAATGATTTTATTTATATATATATAATAGTTATAAATATTATAGTAATGTTATTTTTTATTTATATATTATAGTGATTTTATTTTTAATTTATATATAATAGTGATAAATATTATAGTAGTTTATTTTTATTTATATATAATAGTGATTTTATTTTTTATTTATATATTATAGTGATTTTATTTTTTATTTATATATTATAATGATTTTATTTTTTATTTATATTTAATAGTGATAAATATTATAGTGATTTTATTTATTATTTATATATTATAGTGATTTTATTTATTATTTATATATTATAATGATTTTATTTTTTTATTTATATTTAATAGTGATAAATATTATAGTGATTTTATTTTTTATTTATATATTATAGTGATTTTATTTTTTATTTATATATTATAATGATTTTATTTTTTATTTATATTTAATAGTGATAAATATTATAGTGATTTTATTTATTATTTATATATTATAGTGATTTTATTTTTTATTTATATATTATAGTTATAAATATTTTTTATTTATATATTATAGTGATTTTATTTTTTATTTATATATTATAGTGATTTTAATTTTAATTTATATATTATAGTGATTTTATTTTTTATTTATATAATATAATGATTTTATTTTTTATTTATATATAATAGTGATAAATATTTTTTATTTATATATTATAGTGATTTTTTATTATTTATATATTATAATGATTTTTTTTATTTATATTTAAAAGTGATAAATATTATAGTGATTTTATTTTTTATTTATATATTATAGTGATTTTATTTTTTATTTATATATTATAGTGATAAATATTTTTTATTTATATATTATAGTGATTTTATTTTTTATTTATATATTATAGTAATTTTATTTTTTACTTATATATTATAGTGATAAATATTTTTTATTTATATATTATAGTGATTTTTTATTATTTATATATTATAATGATTTTTTTTATTTATATTTAATAGTGATAAATATTATAGTGATTTTATTTTTTATTTATATATTATAGTGATTTTATTTTTTATTTATATATAATAGTGATAAATATTTTTTATTTATATATTATAGTGATTTTATTTATTTATATATTATAACGATTTTTTTTATTTATATTTAATAGTTATAAATATTATAGTGATTTTATTTTTTATTTATATATAATAGTGATAAGTATTATAGAATGTTTGTGAATAGTTATGAGTAGAGATTGAAGTGAGTTTGTGGGTCCCATTGAGAATATTTTAAGTTGTTTGGTATGTGAAGTATTTTCAAAAGTACGAGAATACTTGAAAAGTGTTGAGGACACTTGGTCACCCAAACACAGCCTTAAGGTTGCATCCAATTATAGTATCCGCAAAAGTGCACGTATCCTCCTTACTACTTCCCAAGGGAACATCCACCACGTACGACTCGATCACCACCGTCGTCTTTTCCTCGGCCTTCTCATACAAAGTTGTGGTAGAACGATAATTCACGAGCCGGTGATCGCCACCAATGATGCTGAAAATCATGATGTGCATATCGTCGTCGAGCTTTTCAAGCCTCTCGGTGCTAGTTCTGGCTGGTAAGCCGGAAACAAGCTTCACGTCACGTATGCTTCCTATGCCGCCATTATTGCCAGCGCGCATGGTGCTACTCCGGACGAACTGCTTGTATGCTTTTGGGTTCTCGAAGCGGCGGACCACGGACCAAACTAGGGGAAGGGGTGCGTCTATGGTTTGGACTTGGAATGAACCGCACTGGTTTGCTGAGAGGACGGGGTTGTGGTAGCGACTCATCATCATGACTGCAGCTGCTTCTGGTTTTTGGATCCCTTGAATATTTCGATATTGGCTTGGGTTATGCAGCATCTTGTTGTTCATGTTGTTCTTAGCTGTTAATGCATGTGGTGTGTACATGTACGTTTATATGCATATATATAGGTGCCTGTGTGTGCGCTTTTTTACCAGCTTGGGCTGAGATTGATTTGCCAAATTTTGAAGGTACCGTCTGGGATAAGAGCATCCAAGATCACTTCTGTTTTTGGCTTCTTTTGCTTGACTCGGTAGAGGCCGGTTACTCTTTCTTTGAGTTTTGGCTTTTTCTGATCAGCCGTGTAATTTCTTGGGTTCTGAGCAATGTTTTGAATACGGAATACGGTACCGGATGGCGTACCGGTCAAGACACTGGAACGAAATATTTCGATATCGGTATCGTTTCGTGTACCGTTTCGGAATAGTCGATATATGAATAAATTATATATATAAATATATATAATAATTATATTCTAAAATAATAGTTTATATATGAATAAATTATATATAAATACATACATACATATAAATTATAAATAGTCTAATTTAAATTGGGGATCAAAAAATAAATTTGTAGTTTAAAAAAACGAAAAAAAAAAAAAAAATACAGGCCGAAATATCGGCCGGTACCGGCCGGTATTTTGGCCGGTACGGTATATATTTAGTACCTGTACCGGCCGGACGGCCGAAATGAAAAATTTCGGCCGTACCGGCCGGTACGGTACGAAATTAAAAACATTGGTTCTGAGTTTTGTCTTGAGTGCCTACCTAGTTTAATTCATTTTGGACCGATCCTTTAAGCTACGAGTAATGCTACGTATTATGGTGTATAAACGTTATATAATTAATTTTAAAAAAAATTTAATTTATTATCATGTACATTTTATATTTATTTTTTTTAAATAATTATACGACGATTACAGTAAGGTACATTGGTTCTTGAAGTTTGTAATGAATGCAACGACAATTTCTTATAACCATGTGTTTTTGACACGTACGTCTATTTCAATAATATTTATTTCAATCCTATGGACCTATAATATTAATGTTGGTGCAGTAGGATGAAAACTATATATATATATATATATATATGAGATACATATAATAGTAGAAAGAATATATATAAAACATGATTTTAGATAAAAAAAATAATAATAATAAATTACTTAAATATCTTTTTATGTTACCTTTAGATTATTTTAAACTCTTAAGTGATAAATTTCTATATCAATAACAGTACTACTAAAACTCAATTTTTGAAAATGATATTATCGACGCCTTTGGGACATTTTTATGATTAATTTCTTGAGTGATTGAACGCTTAATATATAGTATTGGTCCAATAAATAATTATCTGGGATCGCTTTTAAACATCTTAAATAGCTTCCATTCGTGTATAATTAATGGTTTTAAACATCTTAAATTAATAACAAGCTCTAATTTCAGGCGTGGTCTTGAATTGATTGGCCTAGCTAGCTATATATGACGTATACAGCAAGCTCTATGTATACGTACAATGTTGTTGCTTGAAGACCGGCGTGTGGTTCCTGATAGACCAACGTCAAACAGAGAGACAGCTACGACGTGGCAGCAGGGGAATCCATGGATATGTATACTAATATAATAAGTGTGAATAATTATGAACAGTAATTTTTATCGTCTTCTGTGTTGCAGTCCCTTTTTTTAAGCATTATGTATTGGACACTACAATATAAGTCTAATATAATAAATTAATAACACATAAGTCTAAAAAATTGTTTGTTAATATGGTTTCAGTAAGTATAATTATTAATTTGATAATTTGCATAACCTATGAATCATATAGGTACAATTTACAAATCTAATTAATTAATTAATAATCTGAGTATATCATATAAATATGCTTACTAATCTTAACAATTAGCTATGGACCATACATGTCTGTATGATGTAATTTAATTTTTGAGTTATAACTCATGAGCATATGGCCCTAAAAGTTCAGAATATGTTATATACATATTAATTATAATATACTTACAACTTATTTCATGTATTGTTTATACTTTAAACTCTTATTTAGTTTGTTCTACAAACCCAGCCCATATATAGCTTGTTCTATAAGCCCAGCCCTTATATAGTTATAGACTATATACCATACAGTGCCGTTTTGTATCGTTATTCTAAATAAGCTCTAAAATGATTGCACTCTCACTTTGTCAGCTTCATTTGGTATTTAAATTCATCTCAACTCATTTTAATTTATTATTATAAATTTTTTAAATCTTAAGACAAAATATAATAAAGAATTCAATTTTTTTAAATTTTAAAATAATAATAATATTAAAAAATAATATTTTAACAATATTTTATCATCTCAACTCAGTTCAATATCCAAATGCAACCGAAGCCGCCATTTCTTTCTCTTTATCTCTTGTTGCTGCCGTGCTTGTCATCGAAAGCCCTTTAAATTATCTAAAGCACCCCTTGTCGTTGTTTCATCATTTGTTGAAAACAATAGTCTCTAGAGTCCTCAAGCCCCCTGTCTCTCAGTATTTTTATGTTCTTCTTGGCACTTCCTTTGATTTTTATTGGCACTTCATTCTTAGATGTACCTTAAGAGCAAAGATCGATTTCAAATGAGTTTCAAGCTTGAGTTGTGTTTTCCTTTTCCTTGATATGTTCTCTCTTTGCAACCAAATGCTAGTTTTTCTTGATCTATTGCTACTAGTAATTTTTTTCTAATTTTGTTTGGATTTTGATCGTTTTTCTGGCGGAGTTAGATTATAATCTATAGAAGTTGGAGTCAGAGTTCAGAATCAACTCAGACAAAGTCAAATTCGAATTTAGAAAATACCAACTCCGATTCAATCGGTGCTCACTCGTAAGGCTACAAGCATAAAATCATTTTTTCTATAAGGTATTTTTTTTTAAAAAAATGTAAAACTCAGTTACGGGTACTAAATATTAATTCGTAACTTGCATTATATAATCATACCCGCATTCAGATTAGAGCGGGTACGAAATCGATTGGACTGGAAAGAAATTGGCCGGTTGCACAGTTCTAATACATGCAAAATTTGGAACCCAGAACGTATAATTTATATAATTCGCTGCAAAATCACTACACTACCCCTTGAAATTTATTAAGTTACATTCATTTCATTTTATTCCTTTCGTTTGTATATACTGTTTTAGAAACGCCAGCTCAACACCAATAATTATCTTGCATGTATCTTTTTACGTGCCACGTGAAAAACTTATAAAAATAATGAACAAAGTGCAAAAAAACCATTAAAAAAAAAAAAAGGAGCCAAAGAACCACTCGTGTTTGTCCCGTTGGATCATATCTAAGAGACGAAGATACCGAAAATCTAACCCTGTTTTGCAAGATGATCTAATTACGTATAGTCCAGATATAGATGATTTTGGCAATGAATACATAAAACTAAGTACATAGAGCAGCAATTAATTACACAAAAATGAACTCAATGTTTGCTTAAACATATATAGGAATAATAAAACAATTTCACAAATCGAACAGGGCCTAAATAGAGTGTGCCAAATTGCCAATACTTAGAATGAGGAAAGAATAGTATATGGGCTAGCACATCCAAAGTGTAATATGTGCCCTACAAAGGAACCAATCAAACAAAAACGAGTAATGCTACATACAGTCGTGAAATGCGCAAATGCCGTGCAGTTGCTTTGAAAAAAAATAGAGTCCACTATTAAAAAATTAATTTTTTTTTTATGTGAATCTCATATTTATTCACTTTTTTCAAAACGACTGCACGTCGCTTGCACACTCACGACTGCAAGTATCATTTCTCTTTCCAGTCACTGAAAAGAAGGTGGATACTCTCAATACATATGAATGAAGTAACATAAGCTGATATAAATACCTAAACCTCATGGACTTGCAAGGAAGTTTTCCTTCAGATTTGATGATATGCATCTTGTAAAGCAAGCAGATGGTAAATGCAGCATATTGAATCATTGATTGTGAGTCTTACGAATTATAAAAAAACTAACAAATAGTGTGTATAGCTAATGACAAAGCAGCCACCCTTGAAATAGTGTGTATAGCTAATGAACAATAAACAAGAATTCATGAGAACAATACGACATTTTACTTCCACAAGCATGACCTTTCGACCACGAAGCTAAAGGTCACTTGGAAAGCCGTGCAAATACCATTGAGTAAAAAAATTAATTGTCAACAATAAAATGGTACAAGAATGCGAGTTATCTTGTAGTTGCATGAAGAAAATATAGGGCCAACTTCATCCAGTCGTCCATTGTGTGAGCTATCGAGCAAAGATGTCCACTAACCTCATGAAAACCAGAGGATTGGCCCATTGGGGACCGAATATGATTTTCTTAGTTGTGCTTCACTGCATCCTAGGATGTATCTAAACCAAGATATAGAGCTTGACCAAAAAAAATGTATTCTGCCGATTTTCCTATTATGTCGATTCTCACAACAAATCACTTAAAACTTTTTTGATAAATAACAAGTCACTTAAAACTTTTGCTCTACATGCCCATTAATGATACCCATTGTAATCGTTTTTTATAAAATAAATTATATCTATTTTAACCCTGCAGAAGAAAAGCATAGAAATTCATTTCTTTATGTAAGATAAAAGTTTTATTGAAAGAATAGCATAGAGATTCATATAAATATATTTTAAATGAGCTTATAGCAGTATGAATGTACAGCACCAAAGTTCCTAAACTTTATGCAGACATTCTTGTGCATAGCGCACACACAAGGACTGGCATCCAAACTCTTTATAACTCATGGGAGACCCCCAAACATATGCCAAGTTTCAACATTTAAGTAATGCTAACGAGACAATCTTTCCTTATAGAAGATTGTAATTCAACTTTTTTCTTTCAAATTAGCACACAAGGCAGTAAACAATGGAAATAAGAAGAGAATCCTCGCACAACGTTTAGCACTCTATACCCTAACAAGCGAAGCCAACAATAAATGTATCCTTTTGAAATTGAACGAGCAATGCAATACAATTTAGATTGTCTACTAATGAATATGATTATTTGCCAATCTCGTAAAAAAGTCTAAATTTATCATGCAAACGCCAGCATATAATATAATCTCCAAAATATACTAGAAGGGTCGTTGCATTCTGAAAAATCCCATGTGCGAGGAATATATTTTCCTAAAGAGGACGCATCCAATGGAATTCAGAACAGCACCAAAGAACTCGAACCTGCTGTTTTATTTGGGAGAAAAAAAAACTAATAAGCAGGGACTGTTCACTTAGGAAGTTTTTCATCAATGTGCACAGCGAAATGACTCTGACGATCAATCGGCAACCCAAAGAACAACAACAACATCTCCACCAGACACCCCCACCCACCCCCCCGTGTAGGCATCACATCCTTAACTTTTCACTACCTAAGCGGCTTCGCGTTGATCTCAAGATGAAAAAGACAACAAATCCATACAAAAAGAAATAAAATAAAAGACTTTCCTTTTAGAAAGCTCTCGGGTCGGTTCCGTGCTGCCAAACATAGACGAGCTCATCCCAGCCGGTACTGGCGAGCAAACCCTCTACAAGCACGCTCATATCCACCCCGACTGCAAACTCCGTGTGGTGATCGTACCGCCCCACGAGCGCGTCCTCCACCATATAATCCCACAAGCACACGGTCATGTCGTACGAGCACGACACCATCAGACTTTGCCTGTGAGGCGAGAACTTCACCTTCCTCACAGCGTAGCCGTGCCCATTCAGAACCGAGACCGGGACCCTGTAGCTCCTCACGTCCCAGACCTTGATCGTCTTGTCCACGGAAGCCGTGGCGATACAACAATCGTCGTACTTGTTCCAGTCGCAGGAGAGGACCTCGAATTCGTGAGCGGGGATGATCATGGTGGAGCCCGGCTCACGTACGTCCCAGATGCGTAGGGTGCAGTCGCCGGAGGCTGAGGCGAATACGTCGCCGTGGCGGGGGTTCCAGACGGCAGAGTAGACGCAGTAGGCGTGCTCCTTGAAGGTGCGGACGGAGGTGGGGCGGTCGATGGTCCAGAGCTTCACGGTATCGTCCCAGGAGGAAGAGAGGAAGGAGTCGCGGCGGACGGGGTTGTAGTCTGCCGAGTGGACCTCGCGGGTATGCTCGTGGAAGGAGCGGATGGGGTTGGAGGAAGCGGGGAGGGCAAGGTCGTAGATCTTGAGGGAGCCATCGGCGACGGCGGCTACTAGGAGGGACTCGTGGGACTCGGACCAGGCAAGGTCGTAGACGCCGTCGGCAGTTTCGAAGGAGGCGAGCTCAGAGATTTGGGGGGTTGGAGATGAAGGCAGGTCGAGGACGTGGAGGCGGCCGTTGCCAAGGATGCCGAAGTTCTGGGAGGTGGCGACGGCGAGACGGGATTCGTAGAAGGGACTGAACTTGACGGAATAGCCGTTGAATGGGGTTTTGAAGACCGGCATGGCTGCGATGACGGCGGTTGTTGGATTATTGCGGGGGATTTGGGGGAACGATCTAAGATTCTGAGGTGCTTTGATTTTATCTTCTACACTGGCTTTGGAATTCTGAAAAAATTAAATTAAAATTATATCCAACTTATATTCAATTATTAGCCGTATCTATTTTTTTACCAAAAAAAAAATATTATATGAGACTTATCCATATACTATTATTTTCTTTTTACTTTTTTCTTTTTTGCAATATTTTCACCACACTCTTTCTTTATTAATATTTAAAAACATTACATAATAATGCAGATAAAGAGTAGATAAACCATTATCTAATTAGTTATTTGGTGTGCACACATGGTGCATTTTGTTTTTTCTGTTTTTAATAAAAGAAATTAAAAAAAAAATGCACGATCGGCAGTAGAAATTACATAAATGTTTGAGATTACTCTAAATATAAGTTTTCTAGAAAATCTTTGAAATTACAAGCATTGAGGGGTTTATTTTTTTATGTCCTAGATTTTCGATACCACAACATCCACACGTCGGTCTTATACACTGAAATTGCTTCTTCTGCCAGCCATTTTTTAATGTCCTTGATCATTTCTCATGCCCCTATCATTTTTTCTCTGCCTTTTAGAGTAGGTAATCAGTCTCGCTACTTTAAGGGTAGGTTTAGAAGATGAGATGAAAATTTATATTTTATTTTAAAATTTAAAATATTATATTTTAAAATTATTATTATTTTAAAATTTAAAAAATATGTATTAAAATTTAAAAAAATTAAATTATTTATTATATTTTATATAAAAATTTTAAAAAAATATAATAATAAAATAATATAAATATTTTATATTTTATCTTATACTCAAACCTGCCCTAAAGGAGGGTGGAGACCATCCCATTTCGACGTTGGTCTGGACTTTTTTATTCTATTTGTGTGTTGATTCGGTCTCACAATCATCTATTTGATGTTTTGATAAAAATCTCCAATCAAGGACAAGCCCTGGTGGGTTTCGTGGCTTCACTCTCGAGGGAAACTTTTTGACTCGTTTTACCTCTTAATTCGATTCGACGGATTTATTATATATTGTATTAAATTCTTGTATGGATGTCGCACTGTATATTTGATTATGATCTAAATAAAACTTTATATTACTTCGTAAATGTAAACATGTTGCCGAATTATATTATACTTTTTTTACTTTACTTTTTTTTTTATTTTTTATTATCGTTTCTAACGATCAGGCTATAATACAACAGACCAAATAAGGAAGAAATGGATAAAAATAATAAATGGGGGTAAGGATAGTTGCTCTCTATGAGGAGAGCGCCTCCCGGAAATACAGAAATAAGAAAAAAAATTAAAAGTTTCACAATATTCATATAATCCTTCCAGAAGTTCCAAGCTACAATAAAGTAGACTCTACTAATGGGCCTTACTAGGTTATGGACTTAACTACCAGACTCTCACATAAATTAAAAGAGACTAGGCTTGATACCCAAGTTCAACACTACCCATCGATATAGAAGATAAGACTTAAAACGAAATACATTAAGGCTCTTGACCCACATGACAGTAACCCATTCCACTTTAGAATTCCCTTAAGAAGTAAGGAGTTCGACACTTCCCTTCAGTTCAGAACAAGTACTCAGCACGTGTGCTAGGGTTCATCTTCTTCTTTTCACCTTCTTTGTCTTATGCTGTCCTTCACGCTACCTTAAGGCGCCGCTTATTACATGTTCCTACCGTTCAAAATGCATTGTCAGCAAGGTGGGGAAACTCCTTCAATCTGGAATAAACTTCCCAAGTGGCATCATCGGCCCCTTGGCCTTGCCAGCGGACCAAAAGCTCCACCCTTGCTTGGTTGATCACCTTGGTCATGCGACAGTTCAAAATTTCATCAAGTTCCGGTCAAATCACTCCCTAGTAGCGTCGGGAGAGCAATGACCTGAGAGCTAAGCTTACATTTGAGTTAACACGTGAAAGGTGGAGTGAATCCTCAAAGAGCTTGGGAGATCCAACTTATAGGCCACATGTCCAACCATCTGAGATACTCGAAATTGCTTGAAAAACATGGGGGCAAGCTTGAGGTTGCACCGCTTTGCTATGGTGCTCTGTCTATATAGCTAGAGTCGTACGCATACTTCATCACCCATGTTAAATTCTTATTCGTTCAGTTTCAAGTTTGAGTATTTTTTTTTCATCCTATTTTGTGCATTATGTAAATTGTGCTTGAGAATTCTTGTGATCTGGTCCCGAGTCTTTAGAGTGGTATCCACAGCTTCCCCACGTGTTGTTCTCAACATGTAATCCAGTAACCTAGGTGGTGGTTGGCCTTAGAGGGCCTCGTAGGGAGTAGGTCGATGAGTGCTGAGTGGAGTTGTACCACCACTCAGTTAGGAGTATCCACCACGCCCAATCTTTGGGTCTGTCCCCACTAAAGCATCGGAGCTATTTCTCTATTGTCTTTTTTCATGGCTTCACACAACCCGTCGATCTGAGGATAGTATGTTGTGCTTAAAGATAATTGAACCCCCTGCAAGGAAAAAATTTATTGCCAAAATATGCTTTTGAACGTGCTGTCACGGTCAAGACAATAGAATGTGGCAATCCATGTAATTTAAAAATATGCTTGAAAAATAATTCAACAATGTCCCTAGCTATATAAGGATGTTTCAAAGGAATGAAATGGTTGTATTTGGTTAGCATGTCGACCACTACCCATAGTGCATTGAACCCTTGTGAATTAGGCAACCGCTCCACAAAATCCATAGTGATGTGGGTCCACGATTGTGTCAATATGGGCAGTGGCTGAAGCAGCCCACTCAGTAAGGTGTTGTCAACCTTAACCCGCTGGCATAAGTCACAATTTCTTATAAATGCCCTGACATCCCTTTTTAGGCCTTCTCAATCAAAATACCTCATCATTCGGTGGATTGTCCTGTCATACCCTAAATGGCCACCGCAATGATTGTTGTGTGACAACTCCAGCAATTTATTCTTGAACTCCTATTGTTGGGGAATATATAATCTATTCTTATACAGTAGGAGCTCTTCCTTCAATGTGTATTTATCACTTAGCTTCCCCTCGGAGTATGGTTTAAGGAGATTCTATACCCGTATATCAGATTCGCAGGCAGCCTTTAAATCTTCAATCTACTACACATTGGGAATAGTGATCAGCATTAATTCCCCACTCTCATCCATATACTTCCTTGACAGTGCATCGGCAATCCTATTTTCTAACCCCTTCTTGTACTCCATGACGAAAGCGTACCCTAACAACTTAGTAATCTAGCGATATTGCATCAGGGTCCCCACTTTTTGGTCCAAAAGATACTTGAGACTTTGTTGGTCAGTACTTACCACAAAAGTCTGCCTGAGTAAGTAAGGTCTCCACTTAAGAACAACGGAAACTAAGGCAAATAGCTTATTCTCATAGGCTGACATCATAAGTGCTCTTTCCTTCAAGGCTTGGCTGAAAAATGTGATGGGTTTGCCTTGCTGCATTAAGACTACCTTAACGGAATTTCCCAAGGCATCACATTCAATAGTAAATAGCCTTGAGAAATCCGAAAAAGCCAATACGAGGGGCTATGTAACAACCTCTTTTAGCTTGTGAAAAGCTAGCTTAGCTTCCTCACTCCATTTAAAACCATCATTCTTCAACATTCGAGTTAGGGGGGAAGCAATTCCACCATTTACGAACTTGCGCGGTAATATCATGTTAACCCCAAAAATCCCCTTAGAGTCTTGAGATTTAGGCAAGGGCCAATCTTTCATCGCTTGTAACTTATCGGGATATGTCCGTACACCTCCAACAAATATTAGATGGCCTAAATAGGCTATCTCCTTGTACCGAAAGTGACATTTTGATCGCTTGGCGTACAATTTGGGTTGCCTCATCAACTAAAAAGTGGTTTGGAAGTGCTCCACATGCTCTTTCATTGTTTTACCGTACACAAGAATATTATTAAAAAAAAAAGTATAAAATTTTCTCAAATGGGGCTGGAATACCTCTTCCATAAGGTTTTGGAAGGTGGACGGGATATTAGTCAGCCCAAAGGGCATAAATAGGAACTTGTAGTGACCTTCATGCATCCTAAATGTTGTTTTTGGCATGTCATCTGGCTTAACTCGGATTTGGTATTAACCCGATCTCAAGTCCAACTTTGCAAAAATAGTGGCCCCTTGCAACTCATCTGTAAGCTCCTCCACAATCGGGATATGGTATATATCCTTAGTAGTCATATTGTTAAGGTTGATTGAGCTGAATTATTGAATATTTTATACATTTAGAACTAATATATTTTATTTATTTCATTACATTATTATTGGTTTTAGATGGAAAAATAGATAAGATGAATAAATCCGAGTTGTGATTTAAATTACTTTATAGCATAGTTAATGCTTAATTTTTATAACTTGTGATTTAATTGGATAATGTTCATTCACATGCACAACATATTTTTCATTTTCTATTCTTTCTTTTTATTTTATTTTATTTTATTTCATTTTATTTCATTTTATTTCTTATTTTATTTTATTTATAGGCCAACAAATGCAAAGAAAAGTCAATAAAGACTACAAGTTTTCTTTTAGTTTCTCTAAAGCCAAACACACACACGCGGGCCTATTGTTTTTCTTTTTGGGAGTTTTGACTCAACACACACTTTGGAGGGACGTGGGACTGAAGCGGGTTTGAATTGGTGTAGGAGAGCTGGACTCTTTAACGAAATGGATTGAACAACACGCAAAAAACGGATTGGCTACGTGGACGCAAAGGAGAGCTGGTCTTTGGGTTTTTGCATGCAAGTACAAGGGGATTTTTTTTTATTTTTCTTTTTCCTATGGACAGAAGATCAGGATTCTTGAGTAGAGGACGCAACGCCACTTGAAGAATTCTTTTGGGGTCCAATTGCCGCTCTAGCCTTCTTTTCTATTGCCTACCACATCCATCTCCATTTATTTGGCTTGCTCTTTTCTTTCCCTACTCTTTATTTAATTTCAGTTTAAAGTTTATGGAATATTTTTTAGATTTTTTACTTAGAAGTTTGGGCAATTTATTTGCTAATTATTTTACTTAATGTCGTTATTTTTCTTGCTCTTTTAAGCTTTCATTGAACAGTGATTACAATTGCTATGAATTAATTTTGAGAATTTGTGATTTGAATATAATGATGAACCCTAGAATCTTGATTTTGGGGCTTTTCAATTTTCAGCTCGTATTTTGTCAATTACTTTCTAATCTAGTTTAATTCTTAGCTTAGTTTTATTAATCTCTTAGTTCCATTGCATATTAGACTTATTAAAGTTTAATTAGGACTTAAATAATTTCAATTTTATTGTTTAATTTTTAGATTAATTAAGATTGTTCAGTTTAGTTTATTTTTTTATTATTAATTTCAATTTGTTAGTCTTCTACATTTCATTTCGACACTCAAAAATTCAAAAATATGAATATAGTCCATGACTAGTGCCATTTTCATTCTTGTTATACTCTTTCATCTATTGCACATACCATCATTTTTATTTTCTCTTTGTGAATATTTTCACCATTTTAAACGAGTTTGATTTTAAGTAACTTTCCATAAAGAGACGTTAAAGGAATTTATTCCTAATTATTATGCGACATCCTCCTGCACTTGGGATAACCTTTGTGCTGCTCATTTTTTAGTGAGTCAAAGGTCCTGGTAATCTACACAAAGCCTCCATGTGCAGTTGGCCTTCCTAACTAGCAACACCGAGAACGAATAGATAGCAACTCTTGTACTATTTTTTTTTTCTTTTGATAGTAGGGGTATCGATAAGTCCTTATAGAGATGGTTTTAGAATCCAAGATTAAGTTGATGGTGTGGTCGTGGGTTCTTGATGGGGGGAGCCCCTTGAGTTATGAGAACACATCTTCAAACTGCGCTAACAATGGCTGTAAAGCTACTAGAACCTCTTCCATAGCTGAAAATTTAGTGCCTATCATTTCTTCAATTACTTGTAAAATTACTCCCTTCTTTTCTAACACATTCTAACTTTTTTAAAGACCTTTCCTCAATCATCTTTGCCACAACCAACCCTTGAATCAAGACTTCGTATTCTTGATACTAAAACTTCATCACTAGTTTTTAAAAATTCTACAAGATTGATCCCAAGTCCCTCGGCTAATTAATCCAATACCATGTCACAACCGACTAAAACTAGGACATGCACATCCATTGTGAAAATAGTCCATTGAATTAAAACCCTCACGCCATTGCATTTTCCTTCTCTGGGAATCAACTCCCTGTGTCCACCAAGATAGTAACCCATTGAGTACCAGTCCTCCCCTTTAGCCGCATGGTTCTCGAGTTATGAGAACCTGTTAATGCATGGAGGGAAATTTCAAGACTTCCTTGGTTTACAACCATTTATGTGGTTGGTGTTTCTCTTATTCTTTCACATTGTTCTTCATCACACGACACATCCAGTTCAGTTTCCAACAGTACATCTTCTAGCAAGTACAACCTTGGATTTTGACACTTATACCCCGGGTTCCATTTTGCATCACAATAGTAACAAAGTCATTTATCTCTCCTCTCTTTCATTTGTTGTTGATTTATTTTCTATATAGATAGAGATGGTTTTTTATGGTATTTGTTGGGTCATGTGGAGGGGATGAATGGTGATGGGTTGGGATTTTTAAGAATACCTGAGTCTAGAGAGTAGTTAAGGCTGACCTTGTGAATTTTTTTTTGGTAAGGTTAACAGTTTCCTCTTGAATATTGACTAAGCTATAAGGTGAGGTTAAGTTTGGAGGGTTGAACTTTATGACTGCTAAGCTGATATCGTCCCTGAGACCACTAAGGAAATAACTAAGCTTATAGGTATCCGAAAACCCCTTTAATTGGTTAGAAAATGTCTTAAAGCTGGCTTTATATTCTTCCTCAGTATGATTTTGTCATTGCCTCCATAGAGTCATCATAGACACTAGAACCAAATCTTACTAATAGGGCCTTAATGAAGGAGTCCCAGTTAGTAAGTCGTCTAGATTCCTCTAGGTCTTGGAACCAAGTAAGGGCTTTACCCCCCATATGAAAAGAGGCAAGTCTTAAATGATGTTGTGGCAGTGTATTATGAAATGTAAAGAAATGATGAACTTTGTAAATCTAACCTGCAGGATCTTCACCATGAAAGACAAAGAAGTTGAGTATGATGGTTCTGGTTTGCATCTTGCCCATGTGCTTGTGTGGAGTAGGTTCCTCTCTTTCCCTATTCTGTATATCAGAGGATGACTCGCCATTGTTGTTTCTCCTATGCATTTCTATAGTCGAGGCTGCAAGCTATTGGACTATGGCATCCATTTGTCTCTTAATGGCTATCACCTCGATCTCCAGCACTTCATTGGATTTTTTTTACTGCATTAAATCCATCTTGTAATTAATTCATTCTTGTGCCTTCTATCATATTTGTAATGTTGATATACAGAGAATCGGTATCTCTAATACTATTTGTAACACAACAGACCAAATAAGGAAGAAATTGATAAAAATAGTAAATAGGGATAAGGATAGTTGCTCTCTTCGAGGGAGAGCGCCTCTAGGAATTAGAGAAAGAAGATAGAAATTTTAGGGTTTCACAATATTCAGATAATTCTTCCAGAAGTTCCATGCATACAATAAAGCAGACTGCTAATGGGGCTTACTAGGCCATGGACTTAAACTACCGGACTCTTACATAAATTAAAAGAAATCAGGCCTGAGGCCTAAGTTCAACACTACCCATCAAAATAAAAGACAAGACTCAAAACGAAATACATTAAGGACCTTGGCCCACATGACCGTAGCCCATTCCACTTTAGAACTTCCTTCAGAACTAAAGAGTTTGACACTTCCCTTCAGTTCAGAACAAGTCCTCCCCACGTGTGCTAGGGTTCATGTTATTCTCTTCACCTTCTTTGTCTTCCGCCATCCTTCACGCTACCTATCTCAAAGCTGAGCCATCGCTTATTACACATGCATCTTGTGAGGTGCTTCTCAAGTCACCCTAAGGGATGACGAGGATGGATATGCATATGGGTTGGTCAGAGGATGGATATCACTTTTATATGGACTGGTGGTAGTGTCTTCTATGGATTATTGATGCACGAGGGTAAAAAACAAACAAACCAACTACCTAGAGGCCAGAGGAAGACTGGGGGATGATTGATTGCTGTCCCACTTGTTAAGTGGGCCATTGATTAAAACTATTAATCAGAAACCATAAGAAACTTTTATTACGGGCCATCTTGTTTCATAGCTTATAATGTAGCACCGAAAAAGTGTTCTTATGAAAGTTCACTCTATTATTATTATTATTATTATTATTATTATTTACTTCCATACTGTCTATATAATTTGGAAAAAAAAAATATGGGCATGATGGATTGAACATCATGGATCTTCCCTCCTTACTCAAGGACAGGTCTCTCCATCTACATGTGCAAAGGAGGGATTTTGTCTACTACGTACGATCGAGCTGATATTTTGGTGTCACAAACAATCCTAATAAAATGTGGTAGAAAAGTCAGCACACGACTGGAAATTAAATGTCATGACCCAAACTCATGTATATTGATAGAAATGTAGACTGACAATGACATGGCAGCTTTCTTCAGGAGCTTCTAGTAATGGGTGGACAGATATTATATCTTATATATACACACACATTAATATTATATATTTTTACACATGACATGCAGTACATGATGATATATATATATATGTTGTCTGGATTTTTGTGGACTCCATTATTATACATGATGAGTAGTGCCCACGCATTTAAAAATACATGACTGAGAAACTTGAGAATGGCAAATCATTTTGCGAGAATTTTGAAAAATAGATGATCCAATTAACTTTACGCTTAAAAACTTGCATGTAATTTAATTGGCCTTTTTCTGAATTAAAGATCGTAGGGCTAATTATATATGACAATCATGGCTTCCTTTCGCTTGGATATATATATAAATATATATTTATATATATAATTGGCATCCCAAAGCACCTTTGTTCCTGAAATTTAGATCTAGAGTAGTACTCATCCATATATGATATATATACTAGTACGTAGCTAGCACTTGGAATCCAAATGCAATAATTTCTGTCCTTCGAGGAGGAAATTGGGAATGCAACCAGCTTGCTAGCTAGATCATAACCTTTTGTTTTAGTTCAAAGTAGCTAGTTAGCTAGATGCATTGAACTTTAATGTGGATCTTCAAAAGAAAATGTGTGACTTAATTGGGAACCAGCAGCTAAGTCATGTAGTACTATATATACTGGGATTAATGTTGTTTAAGGGTTAGCCTTTCTAAGATGGATCCTGAAGCTAGGTTGGTCGATATAGTTTCCAAAGGAGAGGATTTTGAGACCATTAATGATCTATTTTGTATTTTAATAAACAGGTTAATTAATTTGTAAATAATTTTTTTTTCTTATTATTATATATTGTTCATCACTCGGCCAATTAGGTGTGTAAGTATATATATATCCACCTTTCCTCTAATGGTCGATCGTGAATATAATTACTTAAAAGAAATGGTTCCAAAGTAAATCTAGAGATGGATTGGATGGCTAGAGAATGGAAATGCCAATTTTTTTTTTCTCAACCCAATTTTGGTCATCATTGGCTGCCTAGAGATCGATTGACTTCAAGGCAAGTAAATCTAGCAAATGGATTTAAGGATAGAAAGCAATTTCCATGAGCTATATAGCTAGCTTTTATGGGCCCTCCCCCCCCATACCTACTCACATGTTACCCACTAACATCTACATCCCAAACTATTTAATATGCAATTTAATATGCATATGGATCGGATGATGATGATGATGAGACACGACTAAAAATAAATATTAGGCAATCGAAGTACTTAAAAACAGTACTACTCCATGTTAACTACGTACGTACCTTAGTGTTTAATTTGATCGACCTTAATTATAGCAAATGATCTTCAGGTTAGCTGACAAGTAAAGTGGCATGCATTGATCCAAAGGTCAAGATAAAATTATGGACATCAAATCAAATCATATGAACACTACTACTTGCGCGCTCTGAAGAGATTAGCATGAAGAATTTTTCTTAGTGGCATGTCCTTTTACTTTTTGAATTTCATGGCGTACTTCCAAAAGAGTCTGCTAATTTCTTCTGCAACTGAAAAAGAAAAGAAAACAAACAACCACCCCATTCAAAGATTTTAGTCATATACTTTTGTTTTTCTTCGTCAAATCATCAAATCTTTTGGTTTCTAGTGCTTTATTTGGTTTTATTTTTGTACCATATTTATAATTTATTTACTCCTGCATGGAGTAAATATTGGGAGTAATTATATATATTAATTAATTAATTAAGGACTCGTGAGCTACTTAGATCTTCTAGTTAGAAATCATTCTCTTGTTTCGTTTCTTTCTGAAAAATGCGCCCATGGGATATTAACAGTACAATTTATTGGAATATAAAAACAATAAAAAATGGGAAAAAGGAAAAAAAATTGACACGAATCTAATAATAGAGACACGTACGTACAACAGCTTAATCTAGGATCGATCTCTCTTGTAATACATGCATTAGCTAGATGAGAAGCAGCTTTCAGTAGTACTGGAGTCAAAGCATGCACCTCATCACAAAACCTAAAAGTACCAGAAGAGATAGAAGTAAAACAAGTCTTTCAGACCTCACTTCCCAAAGAAAGCTACAACGCACATGATCTTGCTTGGTGACATTGATAGATCACAATCCTTGCTGATCAGAAGAAGATTTTCTCAATGCATGCCCCATTTTCCACCCCGGCCGGCCTCTTTTTTCTCTCGATTCAATCCAAACAGGCCCATATTCTTTATCTCGTTGACCCTACACAACAGTAGCCTCCTCACCAACCATTAATGAGCATCTCTTTCGATCGATCACGTTTGGCCAGATGTTAGCATTTTGATAGAAACAAGCAGGCTGGGTCTCCCCTGGCAAAAGGTTCTTGTTTTAGCTTACTTGGCAGCCCCAATCATGCACCGACATGTGTCACCCCATGAGTCCCCCCTCCAAAGCTTTTTTTTCCCTTCCCTTTTCTGATAATATTTAACCTTTATTATTGAACTTAGTGAACAGGAAGGGAGGACTATATGATGAATCCAAAAGGCAAAAGCACAGAGTGAGATGCAATTATTCATGCCATGTTTTTCATTCTAAGCAAGTGCGAAAAGAAATTCTCTCCCTCAAAAGCAGAAAAAGGGAAGAGATAGAAAGCATAATATAAACATCAGTACTTGCTATAAAATTTTCAGGCGACTCAGTCCCACTCTCATTGTGCTAAGCATCAAAGAAAATATCCTTCTCTTTCTCTCTAGCTCTTTATTTCCTTTCTCCCTCTTTACCTTTCTCCCACTTCTCCACCTTTCTCTCTCTATGATCAGACGCTAACAGTTATAGAGGGTGGGGGGAGAGAGAGAGGATTAAGTACCATGAAAAACACCATTAGATGCTGCATCTCTTGCATTCTACCATGTGGAGCTCTCGACGTAATACGCATAGTACACAGCAATGGCCACGTGGAAGAGATCAGCGGGACAATCCGAGCCAGCGAGATTATGAAGGCCTACCCTAAGCACGTCCTAAAGAAACCCTCTTCTTCATCAGACGACGGTTGTGTCCCAAAGATTGTGATAGTCCCACCGGACGCAGAGCTTCGACGCGGAAAGATATACTTCCTCATGCCGGTACCTTCAAACCCGGAAAAAAATCGATCGAGATCATCATCCACGAGAAAGAAAAGAAGATCAGAGCCCGATAACAACCCCAACAACGCTACGTCAATGACAAAACCATTGATATCGGATCAGTACTTGAGTGAAATACTCTCGGATCAGAAGCTTTCCACGCATAGGGATCGCAGCAGGCGAGACCGTGTTGGGGTATGGAGGCCTCACTTAGAGAGCATTTGTGAGTCTCCAAGTGATCATGTTTGACGGCGACCGGAGTTTGATTATCTTCTCGTGATTCATTTAATTTGTAAGGTTCATCCATTAGGGTTCATAATTTCCATTTTGCTTCTTTCACTTGTTTTTATTGTTCTTCTTCTCCTTCTTTTTCCTTAGTTTTCCTCTGTTTTGTTTATGGCTGTATATAGAGGCATATGAAAGAAAAAAATAATGCGATATTCTGTTAGGGTTCGGAAATGGTGGCGATGATATGAACAGTTTTGGTTGGATTTCGGCATCCGATAAGATCGTAATTAAGCTACCATTACCGGGATTCGGATTGTGATGTCGTGAAAAAGAAGTAGAGGGAACTCCAAAGCATTGTGGGGTTCTTCTTGTTATTGAAAGAGAGTGATCATTAGGGAAAGAAACTGTTTTTGAGGGAGACCCACTTCTTCTGTTCACTGTAAATTTCGCACATGTATAAAAATTGGAAGGTGACGATTGCTCTATGATCATTGAATGATCTTATCATGTAGACCAGTTTGGCCATTCAATAGGCAGAATTAATGTTGTAGTTTCCAAATATTAATGGTCATCACCTTTTTTTTTTTTTCATATTTGTTTTTGATCTCTTTGTGTCGGCAATGTTGCAGCCACCAGTTTGGCTATATATTTATATATAATATATATTATATATATAATATTATATATATATATATACACACACGATTCAATAAACATAATTAATGCGGTAGTTTGCAAGCATGAGTAATCCTTCTGCATCGGTGAATGATGTAATAATGCTGTCATCAACCCCTTGAATCATGGAAGATTAATATAGTTATCTCGTAGTTAAATGAATATATAATATATATATATATATATATATATATATCTGCGCCCGCGCTATAATCATAAAAACATCTTGAAAAATTAAATTCATAAATTGTTATATATTCATACGTTATATTTATTTTATAATAAAAATAATTTTATAATCTCATATACTATATTTAGTCACGTTAGTTTATAAATTTATTTTTATAACATTTTTTTATAACTAAAATATTTTTCTTAAATGATAAAAAAAAATAGAATTAATAATACCCTACACACACAGATCGTAACAGTAGTCAACTTGATGATTTTTCTTTGTTTTGCGCGCACAAGAGTCAATTTTCATCCACTCTCATGAGTCCTGGCATTCCCCTTTGAAAATTGACCCATATCACATTTCATTCATGTATTTTAGTATTTGTGATCTGATCTTCAACTTGGGTGGCAGACATACAATGCAAATAACTGCATGCACGTACTTATTAATTCGGCATTTGAAGGCATGGATGAAATGGATTGGCATCGATCAATTGCTGTGTTTTCTCACTTTATTATTGACTGATCAATGCATATTCGATACCGCCTATCTAATCACCAAACCGCATCGATCGACCAAATAACAATCATCACCTGATCTATATATCCTTCGGGGGAGAGTCATGAATATTGAATTGTGATATATAGAGTAGTAGTACTGCATATATGCAAACCCATTATGAATGAAGTAGTACTAGTTCTCCATGATAATAAAGTGTTTCTTTAGATCATGATCAACAGAAGTCACTTTCAGGGTGGATCATGAAATGATAGACCCCACATTACTTTCCACCATAGAATAATGCAACTCTAGCTTGCACTAACAAGTGGGCATGTCTTTAAGCATTCTGTTCTCTTAGAGAGGATTATATGGTTCCCATGGCATCCTGTAAAGGTAATTGCACTAAATTTTGACCTCCCCTAGCTATATGAATTAATGTCTGGCTGGCAGCAGATCATGCATATTATATGGTTGAGCCTTGAGCAAGCCCATGCTCTGATACCATATAATATATACATAAATATATATATATATATGTATATATATTCAGTTTCCAGTCCCACCAATATCAGGGCCAACAAAAAGGTGATCGATCGAGTTTCAGATAAATATCATTTAAACGTAATATAATTAAAACCTGGTGATCATTCGTGCATGGCATGTCATGACGTCCAGTATTAACAGTGGGTCACTTCAATACATCTTACCTCAGCAGATTGAAGCATGCATCCTGTTTCTATATATGCTTCCGCATCCGAGCTGGCTCTTAAGAGAATTAGTTCTTGATCAGTCAAGAATCATATATGAAGATGAAGGTCGACGCAAAAATGATTAGCTGGCTGGACCGTGCAGCTAGCTAGCTTGCTTGCTGATACAGTACTAGATATAAAGTATTAATAGCCATATATATATATATATATATATATATATATGATGGATAAAAAAAAAACATTGATTTATAAATAGGCCGTAAGTCAAATTATTTTGACGCTTTATTAACATTCATATATAGTCGAAGTAGCTGCAGATCATTAAAAATATTTCGATACTTTCTAATTGATCAGATATATAAAATTATAAATCATGATATGAAAAATACTGTTCATCATTTTATTTTTTGTTATAAAAACTATCATCCTTTTATAACTAGTTTTATGTCCACTTGATTAATGTCAACGAACTACAAAAAATTTTATGACGCATTAACAATGTGTATATATATATAATATATATAGGATATATATATATAGAGAGAGTTCCGCTATAGAGAGCGGTCCGGCTGTTAAGATGAGAACAGTAGCCCTCCATTCACACGATGACTCGTAGACAAAAACACAATAAACCCTTTAGACCTCACCACATAGGATCACAAAAAGACTTCAGCTGAGAGGAGAACTGCGCTCACACTAAGCTTAGCCCGATTTCTCTGCCAAACACCTCATCACCGCTTCATCGAACCTCTCTGCCTCCATACCAATTTTTAACCACGATTTCGCTACTCAATTGTAACACCACAAAGTTGGCATGAATTTCAAAAACAAATAGGCACCCACACTGTAAAACCCAAGCTAGATTTATTCCCAAATCGAGGAAGGAAAAGAAAATGGGAATGCAAGTAACTAGGATAATGCAATTAGGAGGTAGTGAAAGATCGAGAAAAATAATAAAACCTTAAGAGAGCAAGAACACAAGAGGAGAAAAGGAGGGATAAAATCGAACAACTTTTATCAACAGCAGTACAAACCAATCAAGTCAGGTGTTTCGTTCTGAATTATTTTGGATTTTTAGGGGAAAATTTTTCTTTCCTTTTTCTTGTCCTAGACGCTGCATCATGTTTTCATGGGAAGAAATAATGAGAAAATGACAAATAGAAATATGAGGAATATCATGTTTTCATGGAGCAGGGGTGCAAAGGGGAAGGGCCTGCGAACTGCGAGTTGGAAGGGGCTTTCAGCTGCGAAGGGATGGGTTTTCGAAAAGGTTCTGTCGCAATTCGAAGGGGCTGCAAAGGGGAGGGGGCTGTGTCTCTCGCGAAAGGGAAGGGGCAGATGAGTTGCGGTTCAAGTTATTTTTTGTTTTCTCTTGAGAGCTTTTGTGTTCTTGAGAATTTTTGCTTGGTTTTTGTCCAAAAGTTGTAGAAGATAGAACCAGGTTCCTTCGTTCTAGAGAATCTGCCATGAGCAAGGTGAGTCAAGTAAGCGGATTCCTCTCTTTCTCTCTCTCGCACTCCCTCTCTGTTCCTCTCGGCCTCAGCCCATCCTTTAGATCGTCTAGGTCACCGCCACCGTTTAGGTCAAGATCTGCCACCATTTGGATCGAGCGCCGTGAAGGATGGCAATGTTGAGATCTTGAGTCCGTCTAGATTCCTCAGAAAGAAGTAGAAGGGGCAGCATACGAAATACGAGTGAAGAAGAAGGTGTAATGGATTCAATGATCGGCTTCATGCAGATGTAAAATAAACACAATAAATCGTCTATGTGTCGTGCTGTGAATAGAGGGCTGCTATTCTTTACTTAACAATCAGACTGTTCCCCAACTTTTCTCATAGATATATATATATATATAGAGAGAGAGAGAGAGAGAGAGAGAGAAATGCTTTGGAACGGCCAAGCTATTTTTAGCCCTTTAACAGCCTTCCAATAATAAGGTTTCATCTCAGCATTGCATAAGTTAAAACTATGAGGCCACATGAGATTGCTAGCTAGAATTAAAAGCACTATGAATGAATTGTTTCCCCTTCCCTCTTCTACCAGATGAGTTGGGCTTGTTGCTTCCACCAGTCGTTGCCACCACTACCAGACCATCACTAGCAGTTCGACATAGCTAGTTCGTCTCCTACACAGCCAATCCATATATTTTATTTTACAGAAATCACCAATTGCAATAAATTTGAAACAAAACTATTCAAATTGAAAATACATAATATTTTAGTTTTTCATGTAAGCTATTTTACAGAAATTACGAATTTGAATCACCAATTGGAACTAATACTTTTTTCTTCTCCACAATCAATATTGCTTAGTATGTGGGGTCCCTTTAACATTTTAGTTGTGGTTCGAGGAGACCCGCATCTATGGTTTTAGCATAAGACCCCAGATGAGCATCGATTTAACGATGATGGGTGAATTTCTATAGCTTTGTGGCATCGATGAGTGATGGCTGAACGGATAGAAGGGTTATGGGGTCTCTATGTCGAGGTTCAAAGCGATGAGGTTCACGACGAGCCACGATGAGAGAGATGGTCAAGGATTGTGAAATGGGAGAGAGGGATAGTGGTGCGGTATTTGGGAGAGGGATTGTTGACAAATGAGAGAGAGGGATAGTGGTGCGGTATTTGGGAGAGGGATTGTTGACAAATGAGAGAGAGGAGAGGGGTGCGGGATATGGTGGAGAAAGCATAAAATTTTCGCAAGGGGGTGGTTTTGTGTACCGCGCAATCCCATTGTGAGCCTCATGAGTGGGCTACATGACAATAAATCATTGGAGACTGTTTTTAGCCTTTTAGCAGTTTGACCGATTAGAAGATTCTCTCATACATATATTGTTAGAATGCACAGCGGAAAAGTACCTCAAACTCAGCTTATAAAATTGTTCTACAAGTTTTTTCAGATTGATAAATTCTAAGCGTTTCCTCTTAGTGACGAAAGTGTACTACATAGTATGAAACTAGAGTAACACTTATAAAATCCACAGCCTAAATATTTTATCAAGAGAGAACAAAAAGAGAGAGAGCCTTTTTCGTATTTCAGGTGGTGCCAAAAACACAATTGAGGAGGACATATTGTCCTCCTCTGCACGGCTGGCCTTAAAGGCCAACCTTCAATTCTGATAAAAACCAGTAACACATGGCTTTAAGCTATGCATTACAAGCAGTCGTTGGAGGGGGTCAGCCCCACGTGAGCTCCCCTCCATCTAACATCTCTCACTCGTACACAGTGGGCATGACCCCAGGTCAGCATCTCTCTAATGTTCTCAATCTTGTTCATACAAATAAATAGACCGTGCGACCACCAAGCACATATGTAGAAAGGAGGGAGTACATACACCAAATCTCTCCCAGAGAATACCAGCATAGTAACATCCCTAAAGTGTCTGGTCATGTCCTAGACTTATTCGATCTCATCAAGATCAAGCATTTTCAAACCCTCTTGAGTTTGAAAAACTTAGAATAATGCTTGACTATCTCCAAATATTTAAATGTGTTCACAACTTTTAGCTGCTACCAAGATGTAGCGTCATTTGTAGGACGTCAGCAAACACTATCGAAGATACGATATCGAATAGTCTTCCCTTTACACTCATATCCCTCAATTTTGGTCGAATTGCTTTCCCAACAATGCCTCTTTAGACCGTATCAATCATGACCATAGACAGCATGCCAAAGTAGCAAACATCACAACCTTCATCTCGTGACATAGTCAAAAGTAAATGACATTTTTTTAAAAAAAATGAGACTCACACTATGAGAAAGAGGGAAATATTTTACTCACTTACTCATATTGTCGTATAAGCACATATAGTATGAAACACATTCTAAGGTGAATTTCTCTTTCTTAAAAAGCATATGTCTATATCAACACCGTACAGATCTTAGTCTAGCCGTTCCTTAAGCATCTAACCTAAATTCCTCTATTTGCATGTCTCCAAGGCGTCAAAGAGAAACTCGCATCTAGCTTACTACAGGCTACATGGATGGTGGGGTAACCCATGCATAGTCCTATCAATGGACCTCATCTTAGCTCCCACTAAGGCGACATAACTTTGTGTCAACCAACTTATCCCTTTGGACAAGTACCTAGGGACACAATGTCTCATTTCTACTCGCTACTTAAGCGCTAGAGGCGATCGCTCGTGTGAGTGAGCCGATCTAAGCCTATTGACATATCTTTTGTGTGTGTATTAAAAACAATACAATAAAGACAAGAACTAAATCATATTGTATTAATATTCCAAAGGAAATGTTACACCTTTATGTCATTTGAAACACAAATTACATTTATAGTCTACGCAGTCCTAGATTCTTAACATGAGCTTCGAAGACATCTCTTCCTATAGGCTTCGTTAAGGGATCGGCAACCATGCAACTCGTAGAAAAATGTTTCAGAACCACTTCCTTTTGCGCTATCATGTCTCTGATGTAGTGATATCTGATATCTATGTGTTTGGTTCTTTCATAATACTTTGAGTCCTTAGCATATGCGAGAGCTGCCATGCTATCGCAGAATATTGTCACCGGATCTGATGTATCCGTGCCAATGTCTAAATGCTTGAGGAACCTCCGTAACCAAACAGCTTCTTGAACTGCTGCAGAACAAGCTATGTATTCTATCTCCATGGTGGATAAAGCTATACATGGTTATTTTTTGCTGCTCCATGTAATGGCGCCTTGGTTGAGCAGAAAGATATACCCAGTGGTTGATTTGCGTTCATCTAGGTCGCTGCCCCAATCGGCATCACTGTAACCTCTTAGCTGCAAGTCTGAACCCTGATAGCACAGCACATAGTCTGCAGTTCCCTTGAGATATCGCATAATCCTTTTGACCGCTTTCCAGTGAGCTAGTCCGGGGTTAGATTGGAATCTACTCACTAAGCCAACTGCATAACATATATCAGGCCGAGTACACATCATTGCGTACATCAGACTACCCACAGCATTAGCATAAGGGACACGGACCATCTTTTCTTTTTCTTTTTGAGTCTTAGGACACATCACTTTAGACAAGTTTTCGCTCATTACAACATGGGTGTCAATGGGTTTACATCCATTCATTAGGAAGCACTCGAGGACTTTCTTTATGTAAGTCTGTTGAGACAAACACAAAAGTCTCTTTGAGCGATCTCTGTAGATTTTAACTCCTAGAATATATTCTGCCTCACCCATATCCTTCATCTCAAAATTGAAGGATAACCACTCTTTTGTGGCGACTATCGACCCTTTATTATTTCCAGCTAGTAGTATGTCATCAACATATAATGATAACATAATGAAACTCTTTTTAGACCTTTTGACATAAACATAATGATCATCTGTGATCATCGTAAACTCATTCGAGAGAATGGTTCGATGGAATCTGAGGTACCATTGTCTAGATGATTGTTTTAGGCCATATATAGATCATTTGAACTTGCACACTTTGCGCTCTTGACCTTTGACCACAAAACCCGTTGGTTGATCCATATAGATCTCCTCATCTAGTTCTCCATTGAGAAATGGTGTCTTAACGTCCATCTGGTAGAGTTCCAAATTCATGTTTGCTACTATAGCTAGAATCAGGCGAATTGAGGCAAACCTCACCACTGGTGAAAACGTCTCCTTATAGTCTATATCTTCATGTTGGGTATATCCTTTCGTCACTAAGCGAGCTTTGTACTTATTTATTGATCCATCCGACTTGCATTTAACCTTAAGAACCCATTTGTTCCCAATAGTCTTACGCCCTATTGGTAGATCAACCAAATCCCAGACCTGGTTAGTCTTCATAGACTCAATCTCATCATTAAGAGCTTTCATCCACTCATCTTTAGTAGAAGATGAAAGAGCCTCATAAATTGTCCTAGGCTCGTCATCATCATGCAGAGCTACCATAAAAACTTCCCCTTCAATCTCAAAACAATGACGGGGAATACTTTCACGTGTGCTTCTATGCGGCTGAGGTTGTTGTGATTGATTGACGAGTGATGTGCTCCAACTTGAATTCAAATAATTTGTAGGAGTTTGAAGAATTTCTTCCTCATTCTCAACTAAATTCTTTGGAGCACTTTCCTCTTGTTCCACAATCTCATGAAGTTCTAAACTCCTATCAACCTCACCTCTACTTGGAAACTCATCTTCAATGAAATCCACATCTCGTGACTCAATCTTAGTCACATTTCCATCAGATTGTTCACCTATTAATACATATCCTTTAGAGTGTTCTAAGTACTTTATAAAGATAGAATTCTTCCCTCTAGGGCCTAACTTCCCATACTTATGAGAAAGATTGTGAACAAAGCCCGTTAAACCCCATGGCCGCAAGTTACTTAAATTGGGTTTCTCGCCGGTCCATAGTTCATATGGGGTGGAAGTTACTGATTTGGAGGGCACTCGGTTAAGAATGTAGGCAGTAGTCAAAAGTGCATCCCCCCAAAAAGAAATTGGTAGGTTTGCTTGCGTCATCATTGACCTAACCATCTCAAGCAGAGTTCGATTTCTCCTTTCCGCCAAGCCATTTTGCTGCGGCGTACTTGGCATCGTCAACTGTCTTTTGATTCCTTTTTCATCACAGAGCCTTTTAAATTGCTCAGAGAGATATTCTCGTCCTCGGTAAGTTCTTAGAGCTTTTAAACTCTTGTCTAACTGATTCTCAACCATTTTTAGATATCGCCTAAAGCATTCCAATGCTTCAGACTTTGGAAAAGTTTAAGTAGACATGACCGTAACGTGAAAAATCATCTATAAATGTGATGAAGTAGACACTTTCATGTCTTGCCCTCACATTCATTGGACCACAGATGTCTAAGTGGACTAATTGCAGTGGAAAAGATGCTCTTGTGACTTTTCCAAACGATTTTCTCTTAGCTTTTCTCATTAGACAATGTTCACATGTGGGTAAGATGACCTTAGCGAGATTGCCTATTAGGCCTTCTCTAGCTAACCTAGTCATTCTATCTTGCCCTATATGGCCAAGCCTAACATGCCATTTATATGAATCCAAATTATCAGATGTAGAAAGAAAATCAATAGACTCATTTATATTTGAATATTCCAAATTCAAAATCATAAAACCGTCTTGAAGAAAAGCATTGCCATAAAACACATGGCCCAAATGAAAAGAAACATAATTGTTTTCAAATACAATTCGAAAACCAAGTCTTAATAGAGTGACTACAGAAAGTAAGTTCGTCGGATCTCGAGAGTGTATAACACATTGTGGAGGAAAATAATGTAGCCACCCCGCAAGTCCAGCTTGTAGGATCCAAGTCCCAGTACTTCCACGCTAGCTCCATTCCCCACCTTGATATCACGACTCCCAGCTGCAATCTGGCGATACTCCACAAATTCGACTCTGTCTCGCGTTATGTGTTCGGTTGCTCCTGAATCAACAATCCACACAAGATAGGAGTGAGCAACCATCACATGGCTAGTTACAAAAATAATGTGAGAAAAGCCAGAGTGTATCTTCTTCGGCTCAGTGCAGTCACGAGCGAAGTAGCCATTCTTTCCACAGTTGAAGCACTCCAATTTTGACTTGTTCCTCCTGCGCTTGCCCCTCTTGCTGCGCTAAGAAGTTCCTGACACCTTCTTAATTTGTCCAACAGCTACCCCATTCTTGGACTTCTTGCGCTTAGGCCTTGATGCCTTACGCGAACCAGAATCAGCCACATAGGCCGTGTGGTTGGGCTTAGCAGTCTCTAGGGGCTCAACCTCCAATTCTAAGTGACGCGAGACATCATCAAAGTCTTTGATATTCTCGTTATGCGTCAGGTTCTGGCTCATATTCTCCCAAGAATTCGACAGTGATCTTATTACTGCCTGGACTTGCTGTTCATCAGTCAGGTTGTTTCCTGCTGACTTAAGTTCGCGGATCATGGTTGGCATAGCCCTAAGATACTGCTTCATTGTGTGGTCAGAGCGCATCTAATAGGAGTCAAACTTCATGGTTAACCCACGCGACCTAGTGGCTGAAGTTCCACCAAACTTCAACTTCAAAGCCTCCCACATGCTTTGGGCAGAGTCATAGATCTCGAACTCACACATTAAATCGTTGTGCATGCTGCTTAACATTATTATGCGCGCGCACCGACTTTTCTTAGCCCATTGAGTATAGGCTAGTTGATCTATCTTGTATTGTTCCGAGGTCCCTTCCTCGGGCTCAGTAAGGGAGTGAGATAAGGCCTTCAAGACCTCTTGCTCATCTAAAACATATTGGATCTTGCGATACCAAATGTCGTAGTTCTCCCCATCCAATTTCTCTCATTTGTTTAAATCGGCAATTATACTCTTGGTTGCTATTTCACTATAATATGCAAAGAAGGGATATTACACACACACCTAAGAAATTTGCCGCATCCATCCAAGTTAAAAAAAAAATAATTTAGACATGTCGCAAGATCGAAAAATCGCTAGGCTTCAGAATTATCTCTTGCGCCACAATATCTAATTATTAAATTTCTAACCTAATTCCCGCGCAAATTAAAAAAAAAGATATGAGAGAATTAATCATAAATCTCAACCATACTCCTACTATCTTAAGTAGTCATCTAATCCTAGTCACATGTAAAGACATAACCTACTAAAATCGCAATAACCTTTTGGGCCAGTCTACAAGGATAGCTACTCCAACAACAGTAACCTATTGGGCCAGTCTACAAAGATGGTTCATATAAGACCATTACAGTCCATTTTTCTTGTTCCATCAGTGCATTTACATTTCATACTAGGGTCACTATGGTCTTTTGGCTATACAGTGCATTTACAGTTCTTACTGGGATCACTGTAATTTTTTTTCAGTCTATCATTTACACTGACAATTCTAACTAAGACTAATTAGTGGAAATTTTTCTATTTTATCAATAAAGACTAATATATAAACATTCAAGCCTAACATTCATATATGATAAAATAATCACATATCCACATGTTCAATTCACATATACATGTAATCACATTTAATACAACAAATTAAATAAAAGATCACATGTAATATAACATAATGAAATTAAAAAAATAGCATGAATATAACTAGATATTCACATGTGATCATATTTAATCTAAATCATTAAATAAAAGATCACATGTAATATAACAATATATCTAAGCATATATTAAATCATGCAATTTTTTTTTAATAGAGACAAAATAAATGCATAATAAATACATTTAAAAAAAAAACCCACCTAAACCAAAGGTAAGTCGCAACCCAGTGGTGAGCGCAAACTTTGACTGGTGGTCCTGGGTTCGAGTCCCAGGGATGCCAATTTCATCCCCTCCTTTTTATTTTCTGTTAAAAAAAAAAGGCTTAAACAAGGTTGAGTTTTGAAAAAATAGTCCAGATTTTTTTTTTTTTTTACTGCAAAAGGCCCAGCCCATTTTTATTAGTTTTTAAACAAAAAATCTGTGGGCCGTGAGGCCCAGGCCCATGGAAGTCAGATGACCATTAGGTCATCTTCTTCCTCCATCAGCTACTGTTCACGTGAATAGTAGTCGTTCCATAGCAGCAACGGAGATGCCGTTGGAGCCTCCCACGCAACACCGCAAGCGCCGAAAAAGGTCGGTCCAAGCAGCTAGGTGCTGCCGACCACCTCGCTAGTGCGCCCTGCACCTCCATGGTGCGCGCAGCACCTCGCTGGTGCGCGCTGCACCAGGTGAGCGTAGCACCTCCGTGGTGCGCGCAGCACCACTGCGTTGGTGCTCGCAGCACCACCTGGTGCGCGCAGCGCCTTGCGGTGGTGCACACCTGGTGCGTGTCCTTTTTTTTTTAAACAGATAAAAAAAAAGAGGATAAAAAAGACACCATACAAATCTCAAGCATATGCGAGAAAAAAATTATAAACTGGAAGCAATTCAAAAAATAGCTCTGATACCAATGTTAGAATGCACAGCGGAAAAGTACCTCAAACTCAGCTTATAAAATTGCTCTACAAATTTTTCCAGATTGATAAATTTCAAGTGTTTCCTTTTAGTGGCGAAAGTGTACTACGTAGTATGAAACTAGAGTAATACTTATAAAATCCATAGCCTAAATATTTTATCAAGAGAGAACAAAAAGAGAGAGAGCCTTTTTCGTATTTCAGATGGTGCCAAAAATACAATTGAAGAGGATTATATATAGTCATCCTATGCACTGCTGGCCTTAAAGGCCAGCCTTCAATTTTGATAAAAACCAGTAACGCATGACTTTACAAGTAACGCATAGCTTTTAAGCTATGCGTTACAAGCCGCCGTTGGAGGGGGTCAGCCCCACGTGGACGTCCCTCCATCTAACATATATATATATATATATATATATATATATATATAGCAGGGTACGTATATGGCAGAAATGATTCAACGCCCTCTTTTTTTGTTTCAACGGAGAAGGTGGCCTAGCTAATAACAAAGTTTGGTCTTTTCTTCTATTTAAATTTATAAGAAACCAATTCCTTAAGCCTCAAGTAATTTCTTTTAGGATGTCATAGAAACCATGCAATTAGTACTGCCTTCTTAGAAGAGTTCTAAAGACGAAGTAATTTGAAATTATCCTTTTTATCTCGGTCTAGCTGGTATGTACCCTAACCAGATGTCAAGGCCGCTTATTTCAAAAAAAAAAAAAAGATGTCAAGGCCGCTTGAATGCGTTTTAAAGAGGTCATTAATTACTTCGTAATACTGTTTATCTGGTTTGGTTTTTTTTACCCGATCCAAAACTTGGATAACGGGATTCTGGAGGCCGTTGGATTACACACTCGCCCATATTCGCGTACGGGTATGGATATATAAGACTGATACCAGATAATTTAAAATCTAGTAGCTACAAACTGGGTTTAATTTTTTTTTTTTTTTAAAAAAAAAGTTATGCCCAATATTCCGAGTTTCCGAATTTCTAAAAATATAAATAAAAAGTTAATTTTTAGCAAAATTTGATACCCTGAGTACAATACGGTCCGGATTATGATCCGAGCGAGTATCCGGGCCGCATTGTATGTCCCGGTCTAGATATAGTTGGGTAACCAGATCTGTGCCCAAGTGAACAATAGTACTACTGTTTTGTATAAATTTGAGGGAGAAACTATCAGGAGATAAAATGGAAAAATAAAAGAGTTTGGGAAAAATTATCAAATGTGCAAAAAGTAAAAGGTCTAGGAAGTTTTTTTGGTAAAATAATAAAAGAAAAGGAATTTATTCTGCAATTAACCTAAGAAATAGACTTTTAATTGAAGTTGGTCATGATTGGTTTAGATAGTAAGATGATTTTAGATGAGTTGAATAAAATATTATTTTTTAATATTATTATTATTTTAAAATTTAAAAAAATTAAATTTTTTATTTTATTTTATATAAAAATTTAATAAAATTATAATAATAAACTAAAATGAGATGAGATGATTTTTATATGAAACGAATCCTAATAATACCGAAGTTGGTCCAAAGTTCTATCGAAGAAAATGGAAAAGAAAAAAAAAAATAACTGATACAGATTTTCAAAGATCAGAGATGCAAATCGCAATCACTCATCAGGTGGTGGCTTTTACTTTGGCCTTTGCATCGATCGAGTTTGGTCGCTGTCTCTTCCCCTTTTTACCATCATGTCTTTTACTGATAGCGACAAGCAATCTGCGTAGATTTTAGTTTGGATAAAAGTTAAAACTCTATTATTAGATCTTGAATTTAAATATATAAATTATTAGTAATATTATATATAATTTTAGAGTAATGTTAGTGAGAAATTATTATAGTAATACATATTTTACACTCACAGCGTATTTATTTTTAATTGATTGTTTCCAATACTTATTTGGAGAGATGTGTGGTTTAGATGATGTCACATTATGTGTACAAAATAGATACTCTCAATAATGACTTTTATTTATATTTATTCATAATTTTAAGATCAACAAATCTTATATTTTTTTTTTTAAATTAAAGTTTATTATTAAAAAAGTAAACTTTTCATGCGAGTTTCGGATATATCCATATTTTCAAAAGAAATGTCCGAACTAACACATCTTATGACTACAAATAGTATTTATCATAAATTATATGTTTTCTTTTTCCCACAAACGTCTTTTTATTTAAGTAATTTAAAAAAACTACATCCATGGTAAAATGCCAATTCTAAACCATATGTAGTTGATAATCTTGCAAGTTATACATTTTCGATAATCTCATTAATTTATAATTATAACCCAATTTCTTATGCAGCATATTTGTAATAAAAATAAAAATAAAAATAAAAATATATATTGGGTGATTTATCTTGTCTTATTATTATATAATTTATCTATAAATAATCCTTATATTTGGATTTGATCATTTGATTCATTGAAAATAATGAAAATGTAGTTCTTCTAGTTATGTCGAAAATAATAATTATTTTGTTTGGTTACATTTTTATTAAAAAGGAATAGCCATTAGCATAGACATTCTCTAAAATAACGAATAACTATTCCTTCCAAAAGTAGTTCTAAAAAGTAAGAACAACACTATTACATACATAAATAGATTACGCAAAATAAATTGACAACTTGATATGATTTAATGGAATTCGTTATATCTATTTTACAATAAAAATAATTTTATAATCTAACGTATTACATCAATCCATATCAATTTGTAAGTCTACTTTTATGTAATTTTTTTATATTTAAATTATTTCTCAAATAAAAAATAACTATACATCTTAAATATGGGAGAAATAGATATAAGAGAGATATTATTATAGAATTTTTAAAAACTTTTTTAATAAATATTGTAGTTGGTCACCAAAGAGACTGATGATGGTTAGGATATTTAAAATATTGAAGTATATGTTTAAATAGTAATGAAATAGTTTGATTCAAAATATTTTATTAAGTTTTAAAAATGGGAGACAAAAGTTATAAGAATATTATAAATAAAAATTTTGTTTGAATATAATTTTTTAATATATATTTTAAATTTAGAAAATTAGTATTATTTTTTGTGTTTGGATTAGGAGTTTAGAAAATTTGTAATAATTAAATGAAAAAATTGTAGATTTGAATTCGAAAACTCTTTGTAATTGAGAAGAAAATATCTGAAAATACTTGAAAACAATTATGTTCCCAAAATGGATTCTAAGACATTGTTTGGATAGTTAGATGAGATAAGATGAAATATCTGTGAATAATAATGAGATGATTTGTGAATAATAATAAAATAATTTGAGTTAAGATTTTTATTGGGTTTTGAAAAAAGAAAAAAAATTGAATAAAAATATTATAAAGTTAAAATATTGTTAGAATATCATTTTTGTTTTGTGATTTGAAAAAAATTGAATTATTTATTATATTTTATATGAAAATTTTAAAAAATTGTAATGATCAGTAATGATTAGATAAAAAAGTATAAAAGAGAATTTGAAATATGTTTATGTTTGAATAATATTTAAATATTGAGATAAAATGAGATGCGATAAATTACGTATCGAACGTAATTCAAAATATTCATTCAGTTTAGAGAAATGATAGTTGCAGTCGTAAGTGCATAAACGCCGTACAATCACTCAAAAAAAATAAATAAATACGATACTCATATAAAAAAAATTAATTTTTTAATTATAAATCTCACTCTTTTTTAAAGTGATTATATGACATTTACGTTCTTCTTAACTTTATGCAACATTACTTTTCAGTTTATAAACATCTAAATATTGCATCATATTTTATTACAATTGAGGTGGGCTAAATTTCAATATAATCAAACTGAATTGGATTACAATAAAATACAGATAAAAATTCAATCTCAACGTGATTCGTTTAAGCAAAGGAAAGAGAGAAAATAAAGAGGAATCCGAAAGCAGAAAGAGCAGGAGAAGTTGATCGTCTGGTCCACATAGCAGTGGCAGACACTGGATAATATAGCCTCGTGGGTAGCATCTGCGGCTCCACTAATACTAACATAGTAACTGCCATCCCAACGGAACAGCCGAGAGAGACAGAGACAGAGACAGAGACAGAGGCCCACGTGAACCAACCAATCCAAGGTACATAAGTTACAAACCTCAGTTTCGAGCTCAATTCAACCTTCTTGCCAGCTCGACGGGACCGGACCGAGCCGAGCCGATTCCATCGCAATTACATCGGCCCAAAGCCGATAGCCCAAAATGGTCGATCCTCTCACCTCACGCGCCCGCCCCCGGCGACCCCTCAACGGCTCGACCGTACGGTATGAACCCCAAGTCTTACGGCTCATGCGCCCGGCACTTCATCGCCGCCTGATTTTTGTTTCTTTGCTTTGCCCTCATTTCTCCTTTACCCCCTTAAACCAACCATCCTCCCCCGCTCCCACCCGAAACTATAGTCACCACCACCACCTGGCTCCCGATGGGTGACCTTACGGATACCCTCTCGCCTCCGTCGACGACCCCACCTGCCGCTGCTCACTCCCGCCCCTTGCCGGTCCGAGAGGACTGCTGGAGCGAGGACGCCACCTCCACTCTGGTTGACGCCTGGGGCCGCCGTTACCTCGAGCTTAACCGGGGGAACCTCCGTCAGAAGGACTGGCAGGACGTGGCCGACGCCGTCAATGCCCTCCACGGCCACACCAAGAAAACCCACCGTACTGACGTCCAGTGCAAAAACCGGATCGACACCATCAAGAAAAAGTACAAGATCGAGAAGGCTAGGGTTTCTTCCTCCGACGGAACCCTCGCCTCTTCTTGGCCTTTCTTCGAACGCCTCGACGCTCTCATCGGATCCAACGTCTCCGTCAAAAAACCACCTCCGCAACCGTCTCCGTCCTTGTCGCCTTCTCCGCCGGTGGCCGTCCATCTCTACAACAAGAAAATGGCGCCATCACCATCTACTGCGCTGGTGGTGTTGCCGCAGAAGAGGACGGCTTCGGCGATGGACGAGGGGTTTTCTAGGAGGAACTACTCGGCCATGGCGGCTGCGGCTGCTGCTGCTGCTTCGGCGGAAGATGACGTGGAGGATGAGGATGAGGAGGAGGAGGAGGAGGAGGAGAGGGAGAGCGAAGAGTTGGAGGAGAGAGAGGGGATGAGGAGGCTGGCGAGGGCGATAGAGACATTCGGAGAGGTGTACGAGAGGGTGGAGAGGGAAAAGTTGATGCAGATGGTTGAGTTGGAGAAGCAAAGGATGCAGTTCGCTAAGGACTTGGAGGTGCAGAGGATGAATATGTTCATGGACACGCAGGTTCAGCTTGAGAAAATCAAGCGTGGCAAGCGTTCTAGATCCAACGGTACCGGAAATTTATCATCTTTCTACGATTTCTTTTCGTTCTAATTCATAGATTTTGGATTTGGGTGAATAAAGATATGGATCTATAATGGAGCAGTTTTAAATCGTAAGCACAATCCGGTATTCAAGATTATGTATGTTGTCAAAACTCTTTGACTGGTGAAACTTGATGACTCGAATGGTTTGAGGAAGCTCTACATCTTGAAGGTTTTAGGGAACTGTCCCCTTGATTGTTTGTTGGTGAAAAAGTGTCATCTTAGGCGGTTTTTAAATGCTCTAAAGTGACAATTGCAATGACATGGCGTTTATAATTTTTTACCATGAAAGCGGACGCTTTCCTTTTTCCTTTTATTTCTCGCTTTGCTAGTCTGAATGAAAAGGTGCTCATTGTTTATTAATTATATGAAAGAAGTTAACCGTAAGGTCACTGCACTTGAAACAGAAAATAATAACGAAGCCAATTGTGAAGTTGGCATTCTCTTTTATCAATTGTTCAAGCATTTTGGGCGTCAAATGTAAGTGAAAAGGTCTTGGTTTGAGTTACATTTGTGTCTTTGAGGTTCCAGAACCCCCATGATAGGGTATTCTTGAGGCACGGACCTTGTTTTGAGAATTAGTGATGAGCCTTTGGGCCTTGAAGCATAATAGCTGCTTAATGCATGCATGTTTCATATTACTTGGGTATTTGTGAGGCACGGACCTTGTTTTGAGAATTAGTGATGAGCTTTTGGGCCATGAAGCATAAGAGGTGCTTAATGCATGCATGTTTCATATTCGTTTTGCTTGTTTTCAGAATTCCATGGCATCTAACTGTTTAGTCAGTTGTTCTCAGTTTGTTAAGAAGGGATCCTTTCAATTAAATGTCTTTTATAGGTTGGCGAGTTGGTCCTGGATTTATGCTTTGAGAATGAGTCTACTTCTGGAGGCTTGAAATGATGGTGTTAAATCGTATGTGGAATTGCCTGGACAGGATGTAGATTCATGAATTTCTAGCGCTTCTCTGTTTTCTAGTTAGGTTGTTCTCTTGTATACTTTATACTGGGGTAACACTGTTTTCATATTAAATATCAATAAAACTTACCCTATAAAAAAGGATGGAGATGTGCATGGTCCAATCATTTGTATAAAAAAAATTATACAATAAAATCAGGGTTTTGAAAAGCACTGGAAAATTTTATTCTTTTTTTTTCCCATTGAATAAAATATTTTGATAATTATAAACTCAAAAGGAGAAGTTCCAGCACTAAGGTGGTTGGTGTGGTAAGGTAAGCAACTCCTTTTTCGAAGAAGAGTGCCACCCTTCTTTCTTCATTCAAGCATTCCATAACTTAGTGAGCATGGTTATTAAATCTTTTTGTTGAGCGTTTTGGCATTGTAAGATATGGTTGATAAGAACTGTCAACAAGTACATTCTGCTTTTAGTAATGGCACAAAAGACTCACCGTTCGAGTTATGTAGGATCTTTTGAATTGCAAATCTCTGAATCCCATGGAGGGAGCGATACCCAAGTGTTGGGAGTATTTTTTTTATATTTTTTAGTAATATAAAAATTTATTGAAACTAGTTAATACACAAGTGTTGGGTCAAGAAGAAACGACGAATCCCAACTATGGATATATAAGAGCCAAAACTGCTAAGGGCATTCCATCCAGCGTAAGCATCTGGATAATCTGGAATGTGACGTGGCATACCTGAAACTTTATAAATTCAAATTAGTTGAAATGGACTGCAGAAAGAGATGGTGACCCAATGTGTATGAGGTTGTTATTCTAGGAGATTTCAGCTTCCTCTGAGAATTATGAAATGGATATTCATCTGCCAGATTTTGTAAGTTGTACTCTCCTTACCTGTTTTAATACAGTTGGTTAGTCTGTGTTGAACATGCATCACAGTCCTACGTGGTTTTTTGCGCAGGAGTGCAAATAAAGGTTTTAGTGTCTATGTCTATTGACAAGGTTGGGTGGGGTCGCTAAGTTCCAAAATTCAGAGGTTTTTATCTGAGAAACATCCAGGAATCAGGATGCTGATTGGTTAGGAGGTTAGGAGATTGTCGTAAAGAATGCATTTTGTATTCTCGAGTCGATCAAGTAGCTTGTCCTGTTCTCAGATATTTGAGATTCACTTGATTAGGGCCAGGGCTAATGTGTTAAATTAACAGCAGGTTTGGGGTCAGAAATTTTCACTATTATGCCGTTATTGTTCTTCTAGTTGTACTTCATACAAAGTAGACCCGTTTAAGTGGGTTAGCAATTAACCTTCTACTGGGATGGGGTTGGTTTTGTTAACCAGCTTGGAGGTGCGTTTTAAGATGTAATGTCAAAACTTGAGTTGTCTGCTTTCTTTCTTTCGTTTTTTTGTTTTGTTTTTTTGTGGGGGGGTTGCTCTGACCTTAGGTTGGCCTGGAAGAACTTTGTCTCAAACCTGTCTGTTGCCTTTCACAGTGGGCCTAGCAAATGCTATTTCCCCTTGGAGGCACTGTGGTGAGATATGGAAACAATAACCAGTATGTTTGGCATGCACTAAAAAAAATTGTGCTCGTAACTCTCCCATCTGGATGGGAAAGTTGCCTATCTCTATTAGTTGGAATGAAATATTCTGAGGACTTGAATTAACTCCCATTTCTGTAAGGAGCAAGTCCAATCAATTTAATTATATTTTTTAACACAAATATTGAATTTGTCTGTGCACTTTGTGGTGAATTCTATTATCTCAATTTTAATTTTTTAATAATTCCAGTATATTTGGACTAGGAGTTTATGAATAGGTACATACTCTCCCTTTTTTCTCTCCCCACTTTTTTATATGTTCAAGTATTATTGACTGCTTTTCATATTCTATTGATTTGTATTCTGGGGTGAAATTGGTAACACGATGATTTTATTTATATGGTTGAATGTTGATAGGTTTCACATTATGTAAAGGGCCTTATGTTACTGACTGTCTGGAGGCAGATAATAGCTTGTAATGATATTTGCTTTACAGTTTGGTTCTCTCGAATACATGAGGCTGTTAGCGATGTTACTGGGCATTTCATTGCATGGAAAACCTCACTTACGCATCATTGACGTAGTTATGGCCATTCAAAATGCACTCACATACTTTAAATGCTTGTTGAGCACTAGAAAGAGTTGAAACTGTTGCTTTCAACGCCAATTGAGTAATAGGAAGTGAAACAGTTTTTAGCATAAAAAAATTATCTGAAGGCACTTTCCTCATCTTTCTTGATTTTTACATGGATGTTAAAAAATGGTTTAATTCTCATGCAGGATACTTTTACCCATTGAATCATTCTAAGACTAAAAGAACTTTGATCAAATTAAAGAAATAGTTGCCTCCAGTTATCTTACCCTGTTGATGTTAGATAAGCTTAAGTGCCTTGACATGTACCACGCACAATATGAAGTTCTTAGCATGAACAATTTCCAAAATGGATAAACTTAAATCCTGTCTTGGGGTACTCCTTGTTTAGTTCATCTGCTCTGTTAACCAAAGTGACAGATTTATACAATGATAACCATTATAATAGTTTGATATTGGGCGTCCCTTTCCTGGATAATTAGCCTGGCACTGGAAGATCATATGGTGTGATCATGCCAGTATGCATTTCACATATGAAAAGGGCAATTGAAAAACATAACTGCAGGTTTCTGAGATATGTTGCTGGTTTCCGTTGGGTTAGTCATCGGCATTTCTGGATTGATTTGGTACCTATTGAATGAGAAGCCTATATAGGGCGGTATACCGAGTAAAGAAGCAAGTTACTCCTAGAGTCTTCATTGTGGCTGCTTGTAGTCTTACATATATGTTTTCATTTCCTATCTGTGATCAGTTTCAGTTCTGAATTTTGTTGCAGATTTATACAGTTAACAGCCTAGCCATGTGAGGGACAACTTTGCCTGGGAAGCATGTGTAACATCTCAAATCGACAGTTGCGACGAAGTACATAATTGTTCTGGCTGATAATGGCATCCGAAAATCTCCCGCAGAGGAATTTGTTAAGAGTTATGTGATGTCCTGTTAATATCTGGGACATTTTTTTCCCTTTCTTTTCTCCATCATATAACTTAATTGGGCGGCTGCACTAGGCCTGAATGTCGTCCAATGTATTTGATTCTAACTGTAATATCCTCTTGATTTTGAACTAGTTTCAGTTTTTAGCTTGATTTTTGTCTAGCGTTAAATGAGAAAATCACCCTTCAAACGATCTAGTCGAAGGTGACAACCTAGTCAACTACTTTTTCCTCCATTGTCCTTGTCTAAGTTGTCTTATTAAAGCTCGAACTAGGTCAGGGACATATATCTCTTTCGTGGTATATATGAATGTAGTGGATTCTGGGTCTCTCTCTCTCTCATATTCAGCTGCGATTATGCATATATATATATATATATATATTCAGTTAGTTGTTCATGTTTATAAATATCGAAGAAAAAACTCCCTAAAATGTAAACAATGATAACTTTATTAATGGGTTTTAGGAAATTAGATTGTATTATGATTCCATTTACTAACTAACGTGTACAATTTCTTCAAGGTTGTATTAATCTAATGTAATTAATATAACTGATGAAATACTCGTGAACAAAATATATATTATATATATATATATGACTATCTGGTTACAATAACTTCTTAGCATTCAAAAATAAATTATATAGCTTTCCAATAATTAAACAGTTTCTATACGAATCCAATCTTTTCGCATCGATCTGATCAAGTTTTGCATCGTTCAAATGCGGTCGATATATGGTTTATACATGATCTGTAAATGCGCGCACACACACGACAAACACTATCTTATACATTTTTATAAAAACATTATTATTATTCTTCGTAATTAGTGCGTATTCTTCATAACAATGTGTATATATATATATATATATATATATATATATATATATATAGCTGTCGAGACGCAATTAATATATATAAGCAGTTTTCTAAAACTGATCTCTTTGCTGAGGGTTTAGGGAACAGTAGTAGTAGTACTGGAACATGCAGTACTATATATATATGTAATTAATTATCTAAAGGAGAATATTCTTTGGACTGAAAATTAAACAAAATTAAGCAAAAATTAATATGATGAAAATATTCTAACATGCATCAGCTTAATTACGTACGTTGATGAAATTAAAAGACGATCGAGTTAGTGTTCATGTACGTAGACGCTCCTAAACCCCACGCGTACGGTTGCACCGTGCACGTGTGTATTTATATATATATATATATGTGTGTGTGTGTGTGTGTGTGTACTGCTCTTCATGAAAAGATTATTGATCTTAATCCTAACATATAGAGGAGCCAGTAGTCCTAATTACTACTAATTAAAGTGGTAATATTTCAAGTCTTTCGAATAAGCCAGGGAGATCGATCATTATTCATCTACTTGGCGGCCTAGAGTTTGAGTAATGCTATACATACAGTCGTAAAGCGCGCAAGTACCATGCAGTCACTTTGAAAAAGAGTAAGATTTACTATTAAAAATTAATTTATTTTTATGTAAGTTCCGTATTTTTTCACTTTTTTTAAAATGATTGCACGATGTTTACACACTCACGACTGCAACTATTATTTTTATATATAATATGCTTCCCTTATCACATATATATATATATATATATATTATATGTTGTTCGAAGCTGTTTCATAAACTATATATTCATAGTTTATATTTATATATATATATATATATTATATTCTTGAGAAATATAGTTCATCGCTTTAATTAAAAGAAGACATGATAAGCGAACTGTATCCTTAATGATCATTAATGTTTTGTACGTACGTAAGTCACGTGAGAATCTGAAGAAAACAAAGAGACTTTTTATTTTTTAGTTTTCCATATTCATCAAGTCCTATTAATTAGAAAACTATACGTACGTAGAGGTCAAATTAGGACCTCTACAAATTTGACCTCTCCGTACATATATTGAATTGGCGGCGATTAAATACAACATCAACGGCGAATAAATATTCATTAGGAATAAAAATATATAGCGGCAAGTTTTAGATTCTGTTGAAGTAGATCTAAAGTGAAATTTTAATACCGATAAACTTGCAGCGATTTATAAATCGTTGGGTTAGATATATGCCAGCGATTTTGTGAGTATAGCTAGCGATATATAATTACTGGTAAAAGTGTTTAACCTTGTAGTGAGTATGCATTTGGTTAATTATTAATATATATGTCTTAGTTAGAATATTTTTCTTTAACCCACAAATTAGTTAGAATTTACAATTCATGATTAAATTGATCTCTTGAATATTTTTGCCATGCACATTCGGTTGGATTATTCAGAGCCTCTTGTTTTTTTTTTTTAAAAAAAAAGGTTTACAATATAATTAAGGGTTGCCCATAAATTAAGGCATATATGTTCTGTATATATATATATACACTTAATTGCTGCATCGATCCTAAACAATCTCTGGAGTGAAAATGTTTATGATGTGATATATATAGTATATTATAAAGGTGATCGATCATGATATTGTGATGCCAAGAAGTATATGTATATACAATACATATATATATATATATATACGCACATACAGGTACCATGTCATGTAGTAATGTTGCCTACTTTTTAAAAATGTCTACAATATTGCAATATATATAAGAACTTTTAAAGGTGGTGTATGTTTCTAGTAAATATTTAAAATACGGGCTGCAGATATATTATATGCGCTGATCTGAGACTAGCTAGCTATATATAGCCTTGCTATCACAAGATTATTCAGAATTAGACTCTTAATTACATACATTAACTCTTTTCAAATGAGAGAATTAATCATCATGATCATCGATCATCATGATGCAGTCCCGCAGCTGAGACTTGATCTTCTTATAAATATTTGTTTTTCTGTAACCCGCCTACTTCCTCCCATTTTCATCTGTCGATCGACCTGTTGTTTGACCCTGCAAAAGAATAATATAGTACTTTTTCCTTGGATGAGTCTGCAAAACTATATTAATCAATATTATTATATCATATGGCACATGAAAATGATACATTAAAATTTCAAGAAAAGTCGAATGCATGCAGCTCTAGCTAGTAATTAACTAGTGGAAAGAAGCATGATCATGAGTTTTTGCAGATTTCAGGATTGTGTCTGATGTCAACGGGTTAGCTGAGCATAATCTATTACTTATCAGGGAGTACTTAATTAGGTTTACAGTTAGTTGTTCTGCCATGATCTAATCTCTGAGCTTATAAAACCCATATTTCAAATCTGTCATCAACATGATCTCCAAAAACTATAAGAAACCTTGATGCGGAATCCATGCATATCCCTGGCCAGTAAAATAATGAAAAATGCAACCAAAGCTGCAGCTTCAACCCCAAACCTGAAACCGCAGCACTCCCTCCTGCTCTGCTCAGTGCTCACCTCACCTGGCCGGGTTGGATATAAAAAGGCTGTCCGTCGATTACAGCTAAAGGAGACGTCTCATATATATATATATATATATATATATATATATGGGCCCCCTTTTCTGTTTTCCCCCAACTTTTTCCTTTTAGCCAGAAGTACTAGTGTACGTACGCAACATATATATAGTCCTGGTGCTGTGTGCATATCAATGAAAATCTCTTCGACATCAAGTGTTTATATGCTTTTCGTTTTTTTTTTTTTTTTTTGATATATGGTGCTGCCATGTAAACATATCCTATATATTCGCATGCATGCATGGCTGATCTGGCCTGATTATTTCCGAGCCATAATTTTAATTACCAGATCATGAATACATGATTAATTAGAAGCTTGCTAGTATATGTGAGGAATAATTACCAGATGAAGCACATTAAGAACGAGCTAGATCATTATTTTTTTAATGACTACGAACTTTAAAGTAACAAAAATATATCTAGAAGTCTCAAGGATTAATAGCTGTAAATACCTATTAATTAATACTTGATTACCGGCCTTCTAATTTGATTATCGTTATAGTGATCATTATGAACGAGCAGCATATATTGAAGTTCACTTTACCTAGGAGTACTATATATATATATATATATATATATATATATATATCTAGGCCTCATTGATCAGTACTGTACCTTGCATTCATATTCCTTGTACAAGCATCAACCTCAGTACCTTTGAAAGCTATATATGAGTCCACATTAATTCCCAGCCAACACGTACCCGCACAATTAAAAAAGGAAAAAGTTCCCCCGAACCCCCTATTTCAAGGGGAAGTTCCCCCACAAACTGCAGACCGACTTGACTGCGTGCGAGACAGCAAGTCGGGAAGAAAGTGCTTATATACTATATATTGTGATAGAAGAGCATCATTTACGACATTTCAAATCGATGTCTTTTTTCAATAACACAAGGATCGGTTCGAGTTCGAGTTCGAGTTCTATTGATAACCGACATAACTGAAATAGCTGAAAGTTTGTGCAGTACTTGGTTGGTGTTATCTAATCCCCTGAGGGGAACTTAGGGGGTAACGATCCAATCTAATATGTAACCAATAAGCTATAAGTTCCCGATATCTGCAATACATTCAATAACTGAAGCATTTAATGGATCTTTTTAATCAGTGTAGGAATACGTAACTGCACCTCTATTGAGTTCTTTAGCATAGTCTTTGATTTTGTTTTTGATTGTTTGCTTTAGTAGATAGTTTCTTTCTATTGGTGTTCCTACGTAACCTCCCCCCACCTAGGAACATAAACTCCAACTTAGATTTCGATCCCAACTCGCAAGGGCAAGGGCTGTCTACCAGCTCTAATTCATCACCTTTGGTATACCCGGAAGCCTTTGTTTCACTCAGAACATCAACAATGTAACACACCTCAAATACATCCAATAATTTTCTAAAATCAGACTCCTTCGAGGAGAGCAACCTCTAGGGAAGATGAAGAAGAGAGAGAGGTAGGAAAGGAAAGGTAAATTCTTGATTAAGATTCAACATGTCATTTTAAAAGGAAAACCCACTACATAAATTGGACTGAATGGCTTACCATATTTAAAGAACATAAAGACAATGGGCTAAGGCCCGACCCACAATTACTTAAGTAACTACTAATCAGGTCATAGGCCGTTACAACCCATACCGAGCCCATCATGACTTCGATCCACAATTGTTGAGATGAACTGAAGTGTGACAAACCCTCTCTCTTCAAAGTACATTGCCCACAAGGTGCGGACGTCTTGGATATGAATAGTTTGCAATAGAATATTGAGTTGTACTAGCTGGATTTCTAACCTTCCTTTACTGTTCAAGAGCTACGATAACTATTGCTGCCCCACAAGTTTTGTACCACAACATTGAGTCAACACTGTTACCAGGCCTTGCAGCAACCCCTTGGATACCTTGAGGAACTTGTAGATGAGATGCGTCATAGGAATCCTAAAAAACAACACCTGCCATTCGTCAGCTTCAACACTAGCTCCATAGAGATTCCCATGAACAACAACACACTTAAGGAACTTGCCATCTTCTCTCTCTCTCTCTCTCTCTCTCTCTCCCTATCTCCCTCTCTTTCTCCCTCTCCCCATAGCATTTCTTCTAGTGAAGTGGTAATGAAATCCTTCCCTCCCAATGCCCTTTAGAGCCCCAGGTTGTATGGTTCACAAGAATCCAAACATAGATGAGAATTCCTTCACGAGCATAGATATTAGTTTACCCTTAGCTACTCTAAAGGGACCACTAATAACTGCTAATTTGTCAGCACTATCCCTCCCACCCTTGCTCCAAGCAATAACTTCCGTCCCCAATATTTTTCTCAGTTTCCTAACAAATAGGGTGCCCACCTCAAGAAACCATATGCAATCATCTGGGGTAGAACTTGGCACAATAGGATTCACCAATTCACCTCTTGTTTGGTCAAAAATATGAATTCCAAGTGATAATGATGGTTCTTCATTAACTCCCCCAATCAAATGTGCTTTGTTGCCAATAACAATGGTTGTTGCACAACCTTGAGATTTTAATTCAAACCCATTTAAAAATCCCATTTACAACTCATCAAGAGTGCTAGCTAGCACAATCTTATTCCAAGGCATACCCATTTGTCCATATACATTTAGAAATTCATTACAAATTATCAAAGTAGGCTCACATCCCTCTTCTCCCATCTTCTTAAAAAACTTTATAGCCTTATTTGGCAAAAAACACATCCTAGCAGAAGTAATCCGAGTCAAGAATGGACCTTATCAAATTTTACCCTTCTTTCAAGCATTTCATCATCGACTCATCGACTCCAAAAGGCCCAATCTCCATAATGATTCCACTCATCGACTCCAAAAGGCCCAATTCCACAAGCACCATCCCTTCAAGATTGTTATTGTTAAGACCCAAGTAATATAAATTCCTCAAATGCACATCCATTTTTTTTATTAAATTCTTTAAGAAAATTGGAGGAGGAGAAGGCTTGGCGTAAACCAACACGTAATCCTTTGGCCTTAAAGCCATCGACATTACCACAATACCACACCTAAGGAATAATATGAGAAAATACCTTGGAAGCTTTGCATCCCCGACGAATGAGCATCAAGTAGTTTGGGTGTTTCTCTCTGATCTTGGAAATCAGAAGGGTATCCATTCCAGATTCAGTTCCTTTTCCTAGAGAACGGCACACCTGAAATCCCTCGGTATTATTCCCATTTTTGATCGAGCTCGATGACATGACATGGTGATTGCCTGCCTTTTCACCTTCACGATTTGAAAGGATGACCAACTGGAGAAGCTGAGTTCAGGACACCATGGCCATGGGTTTCTGTGACCGACTGGTGAATTTTGGGCTTGCTTTGGCTGCAGTAGCAGGGTCACCCGTGAGGTCAGAGATGAACCTACCAAGCTTCGGTTGAGCAATGAGAAGGGAAGCCTCCACCAACAGCTTTATCGTTGTGAACTCTATGTAGGATACAAGAACGAAGACCGGGCGACAGGGTTCCAGATGGCACTACAACAACTCTAGGCAACTATGAAGGTCGTCCTCATTGGAGGTATGGTTCATTGGAATGCTATAGAGGTCTGATATGGTGGAGAGGAACAAAAATGGTGGCTTGGGCAAAGGCTTTGGGTCCATTACCAGACGCGATTTGAGAATTCTTTTGTTGTAGTCTTGGTGTAGGAAATATAAATCGAGAGAGAAGGTGTACTCTTCAGCCATTAGAGGTGTCAAGAAGCACCATAGATTTTGGATGGGCTTCCACGAAGGATGCCATACCAGACGTGGCCCTTTGTTTGAATTCCCTAAGAAGATTGTTTTAGTGGTAACTAGGGCTGTAAAAATAAACTCGAGAACTAGAGAACTAGCCCGAACCGGCCTGGACTGGTTCCTCCATTTTAAAAACCAGTCAAAACCGGTCCAGTTCCAATTTTAGGTTTTCCGGCACCGGAGCGGTTTGTATATATATTTTTTAATTAAATTTTAATATTATATATAATATTTTTTATATTATATATAATCCTATATAATATATATAATTATGTATGAAATAATGTTATATTATAATTTATAACATAAAATTTAAATCTTAAACATGAACATTTGTTTGATCATATGCTTTAAATATAAAGTATATATATTAATTACATTTTATGGCCTAATAAATTATCAACATATTCCTTTCGATAAATACATTAGTAATACTAACACTAAAATCGAAAAATGGGACCGAACCGGTAAAACCAGAAGTACCGGTTTAGGAGGTTAACCAGTGTGGTATCGATTCTTGAAAATGCGAAACCGATATACCTGTTCGATTCCAAAATTAGTCCAAAATCGAACCAGACCGGACCTGTTATGTCCTTAGCAGTAACCAATACCTTGGTGAGGTTGGTATCTGATGGTGTGTTGATTTCAACACGGCCGCGTTGCCACACACTTGCGCAAGAGTATGTGATGGCGAGATCCATCCCAAGTGCTAGATGTCCTCATTTTCCATCACATGATTTTTATTGAGTGCGGCCATTGAAGGAGAAGTGAGATCTGGAAGTGGGGAATTAATTTCAGATTTTTAAGAACAGAGGGAAGAGGAATCTCAATGGGATCACCCTCCTTAGCTCGCTCTTCCTTTTCCATTAACGCATGAAGCTATTCCTTCAGATTGTTAAATTTTTCTTCAAAATCCTTCCTGCCATCAATTACATATTGATGGAGAATTCTAAGATTTTCTTGAATTTGTTCCATTGTCTCTTTGATTTTGTTAAGGGATACAAGAATTTCTTTAATGATAGCACAAAGACCAATGTCTCTCTGATACAACTTTCTAACACACCTCAAATACTTCCAATAATTTTCTAGAATCAGACTCCTTCAAGGGGAGCAACCTCCAGAGAAAGTGAAGAAGATTAGAGAGAGGTAGGAAATGAAAGGTAAATTCTTGATTAAGATTCAGCATGTCTTTCTAAAAGGGAAAACCCACTACATATACTGACAACTTGTAGCTAACTAATGGCCATGGCCCAAACACTAAATTGGACTGAACGGCTTATCGTATTTAAAGAACATAATGACAATGGGCCAATTAGGCCCAACCCACAATTACTTAAGTAACTACCAATAAGGCCATAAGCTGTTACAACCCATATCGAGCCCATCATGACTTCGATCCACAATTGTTGAGATGAATTGAAGTGTGACAAACAATTCGCTCAGCATTCGCTTCATTGTTTCTTTTGCCCGACTTGCTACTTTGCACACATGCAAGTTGGTTTGAAGGGGGGATTCAAGGGGAACATCCCTTGAGCCCCTCCCAGAAGGTCCCTCTAAAAGGAAAAGAGTTTGGTGCCTTAACAGTGAGTGAGTATCCTAAGTAGGAACAAAGCTCCATAGATACGCACTCATTGTACTTATAAGAAAACTGTTTATTTGCGACTAGTTAATTTCAGCGAAATGATTATTTACAATTAAAATTGGTTGCGAATAGTGTTTTGGTTGCAATAAATTAGTCACAAAAGCCTATTTTTCTTGTAGAATTGAATCTTTTTACAAAAGCCGTTTTTGCTATTTTTGTACTGAGTAAAACTCAGGCCCTCAGACTTTTGATACGTATAAAGCCATCGTTACAATATAGTGTAGCATCTTATTACATTTTGGCACCCTTTTGATAGACAAATTGTAATAAGAACTCACTTTAGTGTCGTAATTAAACCCAGCCCGAAGGGTTTAAAGCCACCGTCTTCAAAAGTGAGTTGGATGACCGCCTTCTTGTCGCCGAAACACATAGTTGGATTCCTCCCTATTTATTATATCAATGAACCTTTATGCTAGTCCTCCTAAGAACGCGATACCTGTTTAGATACATTCCTTTTCATGTCTAGCATCTACTCGATCGAATAAGGTCTTCAGAAAGCTTGTACCGCGCGCACTCAGAATGGTTATAACCATTCTCGTGGACAAGGGTGAGATCTGTTACGTACATCCTCGTAACATAGCTGTTATAGCCAAATGTTGATGTTGCTTTCTAAAACTAGGAGAACGAATAACTTTGTACAACCAGTACTACTAGAGCGAGAAAAACTTACTTAGCCAAATGATATTCTAAACACATTATCACCTAGCTAGCTAGTTGAAACTAATTCAACCAAAATCAGTATTTTAATTTAATATCTGAAAGGCGGAAGGCATCGGGAAATTATCCAAAAGCATATATAATAATCTGAACATGAGTAGATCATCAACGCCAAATTAACTTGTGGGATCGAACTAATATATATTATAATAAGTCAAATAATTTTAGTATATAGAATGTATATAGTTTTCTAGCTATATATATGATCAACAATATATAATACTGCAAGAATTATAGAAATTAATAAAAGCAAGATAAATTATTTTTTAAAGGAGGCCATGCAGGCTCCGATCCTCTAACAACCTGCAACTTTTATGTCATTTCATTAGGCCCCGTAGGCAAGCTAAGTAAAGTAGATCCAACCTATATTTTATCCATAATCTATTACGTCCTATACAATTTTTTAAGTATTTTCTTTGTATTCTATTAAGTCACCTCATAATTTTATAATTTTATTGCTCTATCTCGACCCTCACCTATATATTAAAAACAAAATTCATTGCATTATATATATTGCTTTTATTACCCTATATATAAAATTAGTACTTTAACTAACCCACTCCATTTTTTGCAGTTCAGATTTTAAAAAGAATGTTTAATCTGAAGACAAAATGCTTCCAATCATTTATAAACATTACTAATTCAATAGAGATCAGTACAAAAAATCTTATAGTGGTTATTGATTTCTCATTACTTGTACGTCTTTATGGTTTTCCCATCACTTAACTGATCTTGTATCATTTTATTACAACGTTTCTAGAAAAGAACATTCATGATCTTATTATAGCTATTGACTCTTAATTTGTTTCTTACCGGCCGGCCTATTCGCTTCTTCACCTCTTAAGGCTTTGTTTGGCAGCTGGATTTTTCTTAGACTATTTTACTATTATTTACAAAGAGTTCACTACTATTTATAAATTATTCACTATTATTTATAAACTATTTTACTTTTATTCACGGGTAATCTAAGATAATTTGAACATCCAAAAGTAGCCTACTATAACTTTTTGTATTCTTATCGGTTAATTTTAATGTTTATTGAGATATGAAAATTGTTAGTTCTCAATATTATAAGATTAGTACCATTGGTGCATTTTAAAATTTTAAAATTAAAAATCTTAAACAATTAATAGATAGATAAATTAAAAATCTATCGCATGGAATCAAGAAAGAAGCACAATGGTGCAGGTTCCACCAATCAAGAAACACCTAAGCTACCTAAATTGGAATTTTCAAATTAATATAATATATAAGTTTGGAAGATATACACGACCATTCATAAACTGGGTCCATCAGGTCGAGTAAGCGGAGAGGAATGCTAAGGGATCAGAAGTCTTTTAGTAGTACTTGAGTTTTCCTGCATCATTGTGAAGAGTGAGATCATTGATATATAGTTTGGGTCTTTAATTAGTTAATAAGATCATTTTGTCTCAGCTAGGTTATATTTTTACCTACCGGCTTAATTGATTATTCAATGAGTTGGGAAATGCTTTGTTCACGAGGACATCTCACAAAATAAACTTATTAAAGTAAATTTACAAAGACGCGCGTACATGAATATATATCACAAAAGTTCAATTTTTTATTTATTTATAAAGTAGATATAACGTGTAGTACTACATAATTAATTAGCTAGTTGTAAGCTTAAGTTTTGTAAAATCTCGATCTGTATAAACCTAGCTAGCATGCACTTGATCTCATGATTTCTGTTACAAGAGATATGATATTTGTGGTTTATCTTGATTAATTAAGAGTCATATATATGACTATTAGGCTATTGATTTATACTTTTATTTAAGGAGCCAGCTTGGAGCTAGCATTGATAAAATCAAGTGATCTATTATTTGAAGGAGGGCCAAATTCCTCTAATAGCCTGGATTTATTTTCTTCCATTAAGAAATATATATATATATACACATATATATATGTATATATAAAATCTGCATAGAAAAGATCCAACCTATTTTTCAGTTGATGGCCGGTCCCATATATTAATGTCATTGGTGGATTCAGCTGGTGTTCATTGGTTGTGTGGCCCTACATGTCAAATAACTAATTAAGCATGATCTCTGCTTAATTAATTAGAAAAGTGATCATCAGCATGATCAAGATCAAAGTGTAAACACGAGTGTGTGTGTATATATATATATATACCTAATTACTTCGAAAATATATGGGACCGGCCATAAACACGAGTATATATAGAATATATTTATCTTCCTGATCTTGGTTTCAACTTGAAAATATGGTCATAAAAGAGAGTTAAATGATATATAGGAAGTAAATAAACAGGTTAAAAATTAATGATTAGAAGAAATATACACACACACACACAGTACCCCTAGCCTGAAGACTCTAACTCTTAGCTAATTGCACTCAAACACAATTACCGGGGAAAAAGGGACAATCAACCAGTATATATATAAGAGTCCAGGGCAGATGTACAGTACAATTTGGATACTTTCGCACCTATATTAATGGAGAAAGCTGATCGATTAGGAGGAATTATTAATGTATACATATGTTGGGTTCTAAATCATGATCGCATGTATTTAAATATTGTTTATACTTTAATTATCCCAAATAAATACGATTAAATGACATGCAACTAATTATGATATATGGCATGGTCATCCATGCATGGGGCACACAAAATCTCACTGAATCAGAAAAGTGCCAAAACAAGTAAAAAGTAGGCGAGTGAGACATAATTCTACAAGAAAAACTGTCTTTTCCGGCGATTTTAGGGAGCTCCAAGAGCATCTAGAGTTTTTGCATGATTAGAGAGAGAGAGGGAGCAAGAGATCATCGAGGGAGCATAGACGTTGCCCACTCCAATCATGGCATGATCTAATATTAGTGAGGGTTGGTACTAAAGCTCTCAAGCTACCACAGTTTTTCCAGCCTTGTAACTTTGCTTAAGAGTATATGCAGATTAGGGTTTTGGGATCTGGGTCTAGGGTTTTAAGAAAGAAATCTGAACCTATGCGACCCAGTAACGTGTCAATGTCTCCAAGTCATGTAATTGTCCAGTCCTGAATTGATCTCTCCGGTAACTGTTTGGATCCGATCCGTTATTACTTAGTATTTTTTAATGACGAAGGTGGTTTTTATGCTCTGTAAACAAGATTTCCTAAGCCAACAGCGCTATTTAAATTTAAGTATTATTTCGAGGAAACTTACCATTAATCCGAAGATCTGAGCCAAGGAAACTAAGCAGCTTGCTTCGAAGCCTTTGTCTCGTCGGTTGCCTTAATTTGATTCCTTTTCTTCTTTTTCTTCTTATAGGGAATACCTCTTGCCTTAGCCTGACACTCCTTAATTTCACGCAAATACACCCGAATAGCTCCGTTTCCAAAAGGGTTCGTCTCCGGTGAGCCTCCATGCTCCTCATACGCAGCTCTGAGCCGTCCGATTAGTGCGTCCAAGCTCCCCCAAGCTTGTCTGAGAGGACATGTGCAAGGAGCAGGCGGTTCAGGCTGGCCAAAGAAGGCGCAACTATGTAAATGAACCTTAGTCTTTCCGAACTGGTCGAGGTACCTTAGGAAGTCCAAGACATGGTTGAAGTTGCACTGAGAGAGAGAAACTGGGGGTGCTTGATTCCTCAAGTACTGCCCAAAAGTGTTCCAGTCTCGCCGTTTCTGAGACTCATACCGGCTCAAAGGCGCTGCCTGTTGCTGGTGCTGATGGTTGCCGGTGGAGGTGGTTGCCGATCGTGATGTCGACCCTTCTGCGGAATCGTTTCTTCTGTCTCCTGACATGATAATTGGATGGGAATTGTTCTGTGTGCTTTTTTGGCAAGGAATGGCAGCGAAAAAAGGGGGAATTCAGGTGGTGAAAGAATGGGGATAGTGCAGAAGAGAGAAGAAAATCACTTCTTGGGGTCTATCGAGGAGACATGTCATGGGCCCTATGAAGGTGCTTTTATTGCTCTCTCTCTCTCTCTCTCTCTCCATCAAGAATCAAAGCACTATATGCACTAACACTATTTTTATTTAGCAATGCAGTATAACTTCACATTTTCTATATATTATATTTTTTTAAAATTTTTTAAAATTTTTTTATTTTTTTATTTTTTTAAAACTAATTTAACCTTTCTATTCATTATTCATATATTAAATATTTGATAAAAGAACAAAACAACAAAAATTAAAAAAAAATATAATGTATAGAAATTATGTGAATAATAAGAAATTATATAGATTTTTTAATTTTTATTAATACAATTAATCTTCAATTATCGTATACCGTGATCATCAATTTAATCATAGCGTCATCATTTACAAGTTGATCATACATCCTTTGGAACTCAATGACTCGGAAGTCGGTGCAAATTATAGTCTTGAGTTAGTGCAGTGAGTGGACTCGGTCCTACATACATATGTGTGTGTATGGCTTCATTTACTCATACTATTCTAATACCAATTAAATAAAATCATATTTTGCAAGAAATTAATAAATTAAGGCTACACTGAAAAAGTAATATTAATTAGTATACCACAATCGATTCATCAGTCATCACCACTAATAAAGTAATGATGGGTAATTATACAGAATGATCTATATATAAATTAAAAGATACTGCTGAGGTTTCCCTTGGTTTTTTTTATTATTATTATAGCTTTGGTGGAGTATTACTATTAATATTATTATTCAAACACTTGGTGTCTTTGTCTGTGTCCCTTTTTTCAAGATTTACTTTGAAGGAGCATACAAAAGTAGGGAATATCAGAGGTATCTTAAATCCTGCTTCGAAGTTATAAGCTCTATGTCAGTTTTTCCCAGTGCAAGTACATGCATGCCAGATCAAACGATATATAGCATTTCGTATTCATGTGCAAATTGTTTTACTGTTCTACATCATACATAAACAGTAAAATAATTTGCACATTTCATCTGCAAATCCCATGAATTCATGACATGTGCACACGGAAATTATTTTAGGTACACGTGGTTTGGACAGTCAAATGAGATAGATGAGATGATTTTAAATAAAAGTTAAAAGTTAAATAAAATATTATTTTTTAATATTATTATTATTTTAAAATTTAAAAATGTTAAATTATTTATTATATTTTATATAAAAATTTTAAAAAATTATAATGATAACTATCAAAACGAAATTAGAGTTCAAACGGGATGAAAACATTTATATATATTAATTTATTTATTTTTCTTTTCCAGAAAACTAATAAATTGTAGTACTATGGAATCAACTACAAGTCTACGAGTAAAAAAGTTTTCCATTTTCAGCCCAAAGTAACGGGAAAAAATAAAAAGTAATAATATTTCCCTTACAGTGATAGTACAACGTACATATTATATATGTATAATCAAGGTTGAAGAACAAAAGCCACCGAAAAGACCGATTGATGAAATTCGAGGGAATCTCTGTGGATGTTTCCAACACACAGACTGATCAGTGTCGCTGCATGATGCGTTCATGTCATATTCCTCTTTGGAGTTTGGTGCTGTGTCTTTACATGATTTCATGTCTTCCCTTTCCAGTTGTTGGAACTCTGTAATAGTACGTCTAGCTTGGAGAGTTTCGATTCTCCTCAACTATTTAGAACTTTTTGAGAAGGCCGGGAAATACATTCTGATTTGTTGTTATTGAAACTTAATTTTGAGTTCCTGTACGTACGACAAATATTAATGAATAATGCTAGAGCTTTTGTTGGGGCTCTAGATGTGTTTTTATGTATTTTTTTTTTAAATTATTTTTTATATAAATTTTTAATACTTTTAAATATTTTAAAAAAATAAAAAAATTTATAATATTATTAAAAAATATTTTCTTAATCACGAAGTAAAAATAATTTTTTATTTTTACTTCGTGATTAAGAAATTATTTTTTAATGATTTTTTTTACTTTCTAATTAAAGAAGTATTTTTAATAATGTTCTAAATTTATTTTATTTTTTAAAAATATTTAAAAGAGTTAAAAAATTTTATATAAAAAATAACTTAAAAAAATACATGAAAATACATGATAGAGCTCCGGCGGGAGCTATAGCATTGTCCTATATTACTTGATATATATTATAAAGCCGCCAAGTGCAAAAACATAGGCTACAGTACAAAAAAAAAAATCATTTATGACGAATTATTTACGAGGATAATGACTATTTACGAGAAAAACAGACTCATTTTATAAGGAAATAATCAATTTTACAAAAATAATTAGTTACAAATAAATATTTTTTTTTACGGTGTTAAAGCGCCTAGCTGTTTAGAAACATATTATATAGTACTATGTATCTTAATTGTTTGTCAGGAAACTTCTATACATATATGTACTGATACGCAAAATCAAACTATATATTCTTTGTCGATCGGATTAATGTTTTTGCCTTTTCTAGGACGTTGTTTCTTGAACTGATCATCCTTTTTCCATAATCAAAATAATTACTTCAATACTCGTTACGGTTGCCAACGTACGTACGTACGTGGTGTAGAAAGCAAACAAAATTTTCTCGCCAACCAATTGAAATTTGCATCGGAAAGATTGATGAGACAAATCACGACCCAAGTGGAGCAGTCTCTTAATTCTCACGTTAATTAGGACATCGATCAATAGAAACCTCCAGAACGTACAGCTAGGTTGAGTTCGTACGTACGTACGTATATACAGTTTGTCGATCGACATGTTCAAATTACTCAAAACTCACTATCCCAAGTTCCAATTATATGATCAATTAAGATCAGCTTACTAGATAGTTTAAACAATTAAAGAGAAGTTCATCCACACACGTCTGTCGATCATTAATTAATAGTTTTGAGAAAAAATAAAAAGTTGCTAAAAATCATGAGAGGTCTTATCTAATAATGATATTAATGCATTCTCATGCCATATATATATGGCAAAAGAAGAAAAGGAATCTGTATGATTAAGTACCTCAGACCGGGATTGCCGGAAAAGCAAGGACACTTACCTCTTTCTTATTGGCTTTAACTGGTTTGAGTTCAATATTTCTACTCACATGGTATATGTTGTGAAGAATTTTTGAAAACTTTTTTCGTTCTTACCTATTCTTTAGCTGCTAATTAACTTGTACGTGATTCTCGCATACTTTTGCAAGAATATCTGCCAAAAGTCATGAGAATTGCAACTTAATCTAATGATTAAAACCAAATGTCGGAGTGGAAAGAGAGTGATTTACGGCCCTCCTTTATCATTTCCCAAGTTATTATGATTGTTTCTCTGATAAAAGAAGAGATATATAAGATCATCTGGAGGAAATTTTATTGGAATTGGGATGATCAGCCTTCAGATTGATACTAGTAATTGGATTGATGGCTATATTGGGGTCTGTAAAGAAATTCTTCACCCAATATCAGCTTGCAAGAACAGAGGGGGCCAGGGCAGTACTGCGTGTTTATATACGTGATATATATTGGAAGAATAAATCTATTCATCATTTATTTTTTTATGTATCATCTTCTAATCATTCCATTATATTGTGATATTAGATGATAAATTTATAAGTAAAATATAATAAATAGTAGTCTCTAATTATTTAATGTCATATCATAGAATGATGGAAAGACGATGAGAATTAAGATGATGAGTAACATTACTCGTATTGAAATTATATTGACTTTACTAGTGATTAGCAGTAAAAGTGAGTAAACCACCATGTAATTATCATGACCTTAATTGATGATAACTGTTGATGATCTCATACATGCATGATGAGAAATGATCCGATCGTCATATTCATATATAATCGTTTTCAGATCTGAGTTTATAATTATTAGCTAATTGTCACGTTTACAAAAATCTAGATTTTCAAACATCACATTCTCAGAAGTACGGATGTCGAGAAAATTATTAGATTCCTCGAACAAAATGTCGCATTAGAGTATGGATTGACAATATTTTGGCGGATCGATCAGGTAGATAATATACTTACCGACAATTTTTTTTTTTTTTTAAATATACATATTTTCAGAATATAGCTCACTGGATTGATCTAATTTCGTGGAGATTTCATAAAATGATTTATGCATATAAATGTTATATAGCAGATATTCTTAGACTATTTTATTATTATATTAATTTCACAAACAATTCACTATTATTTAAAAATTATTTTATTATTATTTATCAAGATACTTTTAATATCAAAACGTAGCATAAAACCCCCTCTAGCAAACAAAAAGGAGCGTGCATGGTGGGGCATGCAGCTAGTATTAGGGTTGGGTCAGGGCTAGCTAGATTTTTTAAAAAGAAATAAGATAGCCAATAATCGGCTGCGCGCACGCCTTATTCTGTGGCAGTGTTCAATTGATCTAATATACGTTATCGATTGATAACTATATAGTACTACTTGCAGCATGTTGAACTTTTGAGACGATTTTATGACCTTTTAGTTTTTGAGTCAAAATGCGTACGTTGCAACTGATCATTCGATTCCTACGCAGCCCATAAAAGCCGCCTATATTGCATTATATGGTTGGCTAGCTCGCTCGCTCGCTCTACACCAAAAGTTCACGTAAATGCAATTAGCATTTGTTTGGATCTTTTTTTCTCAAAGTAATTATATTTTATATCATGTCTCTCATGTTTAATTAAGCCAGTCAATGTAATCAGTGAGAATAGTCATTTGATCTTTTCAGTAAAGTATAGGAGCGTTGGTTGAGATAGTACTAGTACTGATCATCATCTCGGCCATATATTCATGTGGTGGATGACCAAACAGCATCAACTAATTTAAAAGTCTCATTAATATTGTTTTAATAATAATAAATAATATTTAGTACTAGTACTACACTTTAATCACGTTCGAATATCGGCCTAGCTATATATTACATGGCATTATTTATCAACAAATTAATACGATTAATAAATAAATAAAGTGAGTAAAAATATACGAAATAAAAAAAAAATCAAAATTTCATTCAGCTTATAATAATTTTGAAGATTTTACGTATAAGGTTTTCATATGTTGCAATTAAAAGAATTAAACAGACTAAACTTTGGAAATAAGTTATATATGGAATTTTATGGTATAAATATCAAGTCAGCACTTAAAAACTTGGCTTTTATATAATTAAATAGATTATTACAACACAGATCATGCATGCCGGCCAAAAGGTTTCATTTAATTGGTTAATTAATTATGCTAGTTTCCGTATGTATATATACTGATCAGTCTTGCCTTCATGATCAATAGTACTACTCATGAAATCCCTCGATCTGGAAGAGAGTGGATCATTAATTCATTAACTGATCAGTCGTCCCAATCTCTAGATTTTTTATTTTTATTTTTTCTAAATATATAATTGGCGATCGAGGAGACTTGAAATTAAAGGTCTAGATTAGACTAGAAAAGAAAAAAAGAGGTGACTGAATCAAATTTTGTTTACAAGATTATAGGGAACACTTGATGGATGGTTAATTTAGAGATTTTTTACGTTGTTATTTTGGTCTTCAGCTATTATATTAAATGGGATTAGTTTTAATGACTCTTTTGCTGTTTTTCATAGCATATAATTTGTAATTAGGTTTTTCTTTTATATATTTTCTGTGTATTTAAATTTTGCCTAGCTAATTATATGGATTAATAAATTATTCTTACTTATAAAAAAAAAATTTGTTTGCAAAGACATGTGCAAGATTCGTATTTCACACCATTAATATAATTAGGGCTATAAATTGGTCTAGTCCGGTCTGGTGATAGACCGAAATTTGGTCTATTATTTTTTTCAGATCGGACCAAACTAATAGCTACTGGTCCAGTCCGTTCCAGCCTAATTATTTTATTATTTTTATTATTATATTTTCAAATAAATTAATAAAAAATTATTTAAATTACTAAATTAAAATGAAGTGAATTATTAATGTGGATTATGTAACTAACTCATTAAAAAAATATTTTATTATAATTATATTTATGATATTGATAGTTACTACTTACTAATTTAGACTTTACTCTTTAATATGCATAATTATTAATAATATCATACATTTTATATATAGTTAATGAATATCAAGTAATTTCATCGTACATAGATTATTCATACTTGCTTACAACTTAGGTATTTAAAAATAAATTATCTAATTATTTTAATTAAGTATAAATAGTAGAGTATGTATGAATATATGATGTATTAACTATTTACATATAATGACATAAATTATCACATGATTTATTATTTATTATTTATTATTAATTAATAGGGTATATTATTTTATATTTTATATGGTCAATATTAATAATAAATTAGATAAAAATTACATCATCAACTTATATAATTACTATATAAAAATAATATATTAAGTTATTAAAAATATTTTAAAAAATATATATATAAGTTCGGTTTGGTCCAAAATTTGTAGACCCCAGACTAAATCAAATGTCATCGGTCCACATATTTTGAGATCAAGATTGACCGGTTTAGAATTTGATCCGATCCGATCGATTTTATCGGTTCAGATTGAATTATTTACATCTCTAAATATAATATGACATGACTTAATTAAAAATAATAAATTTTATAAATTAAATATTATTCTTAAAAGTTACGCAGAAACGTCAACATTGTTTGGCAAAATCCGTATTAATAATGATGGTTAAGTACGTACGTGAATATACTGTACATAGATGGACCCATATATGACTTTTGCTTAATGAAGATTGATTAGCAATTTACCAGTACCGGGTCAAATCTTTTCTTGCCTCCAACCACTTGTAAATCTCCAAATAATTTAATTATATATTCAGACAAGGAAAAATATTGACAACAATCACTGTTAGGAGCAATTATTTTTATACATGTTACGTGACATAATCTAAATCACACGTTTCTTAAATTCAAAATTAGAAAGAGACGATGAGAGAGTTGATTAAAGAAAATAAAGATGAAAGAGAGACCGAGATGTGAAAGAGAGCGGAGATGAGTGAGAGATTGAGCGGAGATGAGAGAGAGACGATGAGGGATGAGAGAGGGAGTCGAGGAGAGAGAGAGAGAGAGATGATGAGGGATGAGAGAGAGAGTCGTGGAGAGAGAGAGAGCCACTGATGAGAGAGAGAGGGTTAGATATCTGGTGCGTTTTGCACCAAAAAACAGAACAAAAAAAAAAACAAAAAGATAAGAAACAACCACGTAGTGTATGTAATGTGTACACAACTATAATGATTGTTCTGTAGTACTACTCATTCAGACAAATCCTTTTCACAAACCAACAATCCCACGAATCAAACACACATTTTCTCCAATACATTGAATTTCTCTTGGCTAAGTACATTGAACTCCAAATATTATTTTGTGTGCCAAATAATATATATAGAAAACCTGCAACCCCACATTCCGTGTATCGGATCAAAGGTTTATCTTTTATTGAAAATGTGGAAAGAATCATTTGTTTAGTAAGAGTATAACAAGTATTTATATGATATTAACATTATTGATTTTGGATAAGCATTGTAACAAGTAAAATGAAGGGGAAGTATAGTTAAGGATATATATGACATTACGTGCATGAGTAAAAATATCATTTATTTCTTAATCATAGGCTATCTAATAGTCATGTGTTATGCTCCTGAAGATTAAAAACTTCACTAAATTAGTATCCAATAGTTCTAAAATTGTTAAATACTAATTTCAGAGACATGTTTTAGCCACAGAGATTTCACAAAAGAAAACTCGCAAACTAATGTAATTTGATATGATATGTTTAATTGTAAAGTAGATCTAACGTATCTGTTGAGATAAAATTAATCGAGTCCAACCCATCTCTAAAAATAAGGGAATAGATAAAGCCAAGAATCTAGCCTAGAAACAAAGCCAATAAAATATAAGTAAGTTGACTCAGACTCCTACAAAAAAAGAGACTCAAACTCCTAAAAGGAAAGGACTTCACAAGGTAAGTTGTACTTAATCACTCCAAGGAAATATATCTCTATATAAGAAGTAGATATCCACAAATCTAAAGAGGCAGCTCCTATCGTACAAACTCCACTACACACAATGACTCTAAAGAATCTTTTCTCAAATGAGGCATCGTCTTCAACCTCTCAAAACCTTAAATTTTTTCATTGTATTGTGAGATATGTGAAGCCATAAGAATTTATAAACTCATCCATTATAGTGAATTTCGCTCTCAAACAACTAATGAACGTAGGCATTAAACCGAATCAAGTAAATATTTATATCTTTCCTTATTTATTTTTATTTATTTATTTATTATTTACTTTTATGGATGAACGCGAAGAGTATTGTATCGGAACCTAAATCACCATCATGGGCTGGGGATAATTCTTTCCTCATTCTAGTATGCCGTGTAATTTTTGACATTAATAATATCGTATGAAACTATATCAATTTTTATGATTTTAACAGTTTTCCTAATTTAATTAGGCTTTTAACTCTCGTATCATAACATAATTACTGTTTAAAATTCATATAAATATAAGAATATGGTAAGAAAAAATCCACCGATAAACAGTTTTATACTTTATGGTGGCAGTTTCTTTTTGTGAATTCCAATGCTTCAACCACCCTACTTGTTTCCTTTTCTTCCTAAAGTAAAAATGGTTGCATCATATTTATGCTACTTTGTGAAGAAAGATGCTTGTTTCTTTGGCCCCAACATTGTTTGCAGAGTATATCTGGTCTTGCCCTATATCATATAAGTAGGTATGAGGAGGAGGTCCTACCAAATGATTCCCTTCAAGTGGACAAAATTGGTCCGTGATGCCTTCCTCCATGCTCATGTCTATGTTATCCTAAACAATTTTATAAGCATTTGTCCTAGCTTTCAAACCATAATGATTTCTTAAAAAGAATTCCTTACTTTTATGAACCATATTTCCTACCATTCTTACCAACATTAAAAAAACAAAACAAAACAAAACAAAACAAAAGATGAAAAAGAAGTTATTATATGATCAATTTGATCTCTTGCTCGTATTTTTATTACAACACAAACATCTCATATCTGAAACTTCAAAAAAAAAAAAAAACATGGTTTTGAATCATTTGAAATCTATTAAAATTCATCTAAATCAACAATCAAGAAAATACTTTGACTATAAAGTAATTATATAAAAATAAACTCACATAATGACACGACTTGATGCAGGATTGTATACCGATGGGTTCAGCATCGGTTTTGAAGCAAAATCGAGACACCACCGACATTTTTCATGAGTCTATTGAATTGGCCGAAACCGTGGGTTTGGGGAGAGAAAATCGATCATATCGGTCTTGACGTGCGTCAATGCGGTCTTCGATCTACCATCAGCGTCTTTTATGAAGAAGGAGGAAATGAGGAAGAAGGAAGAAGCATCGCGCCATCGTCTGCCATGGAAGAAGAAAAAAGTTATAGAGAGGAAGAAGATGACTCGGGGAAGAATAAAAATGGTTGAGGGGGTTATTAATTTATTTTGAAATGGCGTCTAAACCAAACGACGCCAATCTATTATATTTTTTGTTAGCTTCCCGGTCCTAAAATGACACCGATTCACTCATTTAAGTGAAACGACGCCGTTTTATATACATAAATTCAAAAAATATATATATATAAAAATAGATCGGATCGGTCGGTATTTTCCAAGAGTTCAAACTAGTGCCGAACCACCGATATTGGTTTTCCCTCATTTCCTCTTGCCTGTCGACCAGTTCTTTGCCAGTTCCGATTGGTTCCGTGCTCCGACGATCGGTCTGATCAGTTCACGGCCGATTTTAGCGATTTCTGTATATCTCTAACTTGATGTAGTACATTAAATTATAAAATTATTTTTATTATAAAATATATCACAAAAAATTACATTAATTTAAAATTTTATTTTTATATAATTTCTTTTATCCATGTAACACTTCTCTTTTTCAGATATTTGGTCATAATATCGCTCCGGACCTTGTAAGCAATGAAAATGGAGTAGTGTTTTTTATAGCATAGTGCAATGAATTTCGGTATTGCTTTCTAGTTTCTACGGTGCTCCAAGTGGCACGCTATTCTAGGCAACATCGGCTTGCGTCTAATTTTATGACGGATGGACCCATTAAAGTCTTCCTCCTTCTCATTATTTTATAATCAGATTTGAAAAATGAGAAATCAAACGGCAATGGGTGGACCCGAATTGAATCATAATTGCATGCTACGTATCCCATTAAAGAAGCTAGATACACTCACCTGTCAAACATCTATCGGAATGGACACTGGACCCAAACTAGACCCAAGGTGAATGAAAAGCTTTACTCATCGTTGTCACCACAGACGTACTTTTTTTTTTTTTATATATTATTTTTAATAAATATTTAATATAAAAATGATGAGTAAAAAAATTTATAAATAATAATTAAAATTATACGTAGCTAACTAACTGTAATACATCATATTTAATTTAGATAAAAATAATTTTACAATCTAATTTATCATATTTAATCAAATTAATGTATAAAATTATTTTTATAAGATATTTTAACAGATGAAGCTCTTTTTCTGCAATAATAGAATACGTAGTCCACAACATTACAGAAATCGTCAATTGATTTGCAAAGCTTTTGTGGATAACACATTTGGGTTTCTTGTCCATTGACGCCTGAAAATGGGGTGCAAAACTTTTTTTTGATAACCAAAGATCATTCATTAAATCAAGTCCTTACAAGAAATTGCCTATCAAGCCAAACAACTTTAGATACAAAAAAGAAGAACAAAAATTCCACCACATAACTATATCCTTTACATGCCATGCATATCTTGCTAAAAGATGAGCAACCTTGATACCTTGCCTATTTACATGCAAAACTTTCACCTCTTGAAAATTCTAAGTCAATCTTCTAATATTATCAAGACTGTAAGCAAAATCAGTTAAGACTTCTGAAGAAGAGTTCAAAGTTTTCACAAGAAGAAGACAATCAATTTCCACCTTAAGCTTGGAAATTCCCCATTGAGAGCAAATATGTAATCCTCTTAACATAGTCGTCGCTTCTATAAATTATGATAAAGAGACTGCATTTTCCAGCTTACTACAAGCAGCAACAAGTTTACCCTCATGGTCCCTTAAAAGTTAAAACAACTCCAATACCTACCTTTTCTATTTCGCCAAAAGTAGCACCATCTACATTCATTTTCAAAACACCATTAGGAGGTAGATTCCAACATAACACTCTTGGTGCATGTCAATTAAAGCCATAAAAAACCTGCACTTTTTTAAATTCAGACTGCATAGATAAAGTTGTAGTAATCACAGAAGAAACTTGAAGAACAACATCCTCATAAATAAATTTGTTCCTCCTATACCACAACCCCCAAGCAATAGCAATAAAAGTCATAAAATCTTCTTCTATACCCTTTTCCTTCACAGCCAGTGCTAACTCCCAAAAGGATCTCTCATGTCTTAAATCCCTTATCGAAGGCAAATACTATAGGCATAAACTGTTTACATTTGAACAATAAAATAAAGCATGTGCAGCATCCTCATTTTTGTTATGACAGAAAACACATACATCCTCCCTCAAAATTTTCTTCCTCATCAAATTTTGGTAAGTTGACAGATTTTCTTGACACGCCCTCCAAGCAAATATCTTCATCTTCTTTGAGATTTTCAGTTGCCATGGACACTTCTAAAATGAGGAAAACGGATTTGCTCTTGTCCCATCACCTTCAATCTGAGAAGCAGCAAGCTGAAACATTTTATATCCACTAATACTGCCCATTCTTTTCGGATGCCCAGTACCAAGAATCAGCTTGAGTAGTTGACACATTAATCTTCAAAATCTTAGACAACCCTTGGATTGAAGAGAGCCCTCAAGGTTTCTACATTCCACCAACCTATATCATTATGTAAATCATTTACTCTCAGACTTTCTTGGCTAGCAATCTGGCTCGCCTCTTGATAATCTTCCTTTTGGATTCCTAGAATCCAAGAGTCTTGAAAAACCCTTATTAGTTCCCCATTTCTCACTCTTCACAAGCAGCCAAATTTTAACAAATTAAGAGCACTATAAATACATTTCCAAACAAAGAATACTTTGGAAAGTACCATGCTTTAAAGATTTTGTGGAGAAGAGGACCTTCATTAGTAAGTAATCGCCAACCCTGTTTTGTTAGGAGAGCCAAATTAAAATCATGCAAATTTTTAAAACACATCCCACCTCTAAATTTTGAATTACAAAGCTTCTCCCATCCAACCCAATGAATCTTTTTGCCTTGAGACTGATTCCCCAAAAAAAAATTGAGTCATCATCATTTCCATTTCATGATATAAAACTTTTGGGAACAAAAAACAGCTCATAACATATGTCGGGATTGACATAGCTACAGATTTTAGGAGCACTTTCCTACCCCCTTGCGATAACATATTTCCTTTCCACATTTGAAGTTTTTGCTACAATCGTTGCTTGAGTCCAGAAAAGGCTCTCTGTTTTGATCTTCCAACCATTGGAGGAAGTCCCAGATACTTCTCAAATTGCTGTGTATTACTACCACCCCATATTTGCAAAATATCCGCTTTCAAATCCTCCTTTACTTCTCAAATTGCTGTGTATTAATATGGCATGTTTGGACACTATGAAAATTTTCAAGATTTCTTATAATTTTATTCTCAAATATCATTCAAATACAAAACATTTTCTAATTTCAAATTTTTAAATTTTTGATTTAATCATTACCTAATCATTATTCAAACACAAAAATCAGTATAACTTACAAAATTTTAAATAAAAATTATATTCAAACGATTTTTTAAATTTATAATATTTTTATTCAATTTTTTATTTTTGTTTTTTCAAAACTCAATAAAATATTTTCACTCAATCTATTTCCTTACTTTTTACAAAATTCTGAAATATTTCAAGTATCCAAATATGACATAAATTTGAATAATTACTAAAAATCAAGGTTAAAGCAACAACTTGATGGGATGCAAATGCATGCTTATTATGCAAAGTTGAAGATCCTATATATTCAAATTGGTTTGATTTTTCGTAATTAAACATACTGTAAGCAACTGGGGCCGCTTTAAAGGCAAATTGGCAGTGATCGGCTCAAACGGAAGTAAAGGTATTCGCAAGTGATTGTACTGCTGCATTTGTCTCGGTCACAATGTCAAACAAATTTCTACAGAAGGCTTTAGTGACTGAACTCCAACCTTTATTTATTGCACAACAAGAAAAATTACTTTTTATGATTAATTTATTATAATTAAAAGATTTTTTGTAATTAATTTTAATTATAAATAGTCATTTCGTTAAAATTAACTAATCGTAAATAAACAATTTTCTTATAGTGACTACAATAATGCTTTTAATTCCCTTAACTGATTATCAAAGGCTACCTACCCATGGCCACATGCATGCACTCATTTCCATTATTTGTCTTACTCACTATAAAAAAAAAAAAAAGAATTATTTATTTACGATCAGTTTTTTATAATAAAATGATTATTTTTAAGTAAAATGAATTTATTTTTATCATAAATAGTTATTTTAGTTGTCAAAAAATATATATATATATATATCACAAATACTTATTTTTCTTATAGTGACACTAGGCTTCTACCTTCTTGTCAAAGATTCTGGATATTAATTCATGAGTACTGTTACATATATTTTTAAAGTGTGTGAGTATTGTTATTATAAAAAAACTGTTTATTTGTAATCAGTTATTTCGAACGAAAATAATTATTTTTTGTCAAAATAAGTCTATTTTTATCGTAAATAATCATTATCGTCTTAAATAATCCGTCACAATTGAGAGTGTGAAATTTATTATTAAAAAATTAATTAATTTTTTTTTTTTTATATAGATTACATATTTATCTACTTTTTAAAAATAAAATGCACGAAAATTACTGCAAATATAATCTATCTTAATTCCTAAGCATGTCATTCCCTCCTCAATGTGGTGGGGCGCGAGCAGGTCCGGACTGAAAAGCGAAAACTCCGATTTGGATTTATAGGCAAAGTGCAGTAGTGATTGTGTCTAGCCCACTTTTAGTTATTAACGACTGTTTTATAATTTACAAAGGGCCCAATTTTATCTCAATGGACCTTCTCTTCGTTGTTCTCTCTGCAGATTTGGGCTTTCTGAACAAAATACTTGCAGAAATGGGCTTGACACTCGCTATAATATTAATTTAGGTTAAATATAAAATTAAGTTGGTTGGTTTGGTTTAGGCTGTGTTTAGCTGCTGAGATCATTTCAGATTATTTTACTATTATTTATAAACAATTTACTATTATTTATAATCAGTTTACTATTATTTATAAACATTTCACTATTATTCATAAACTATTTCATTAATATTCATAGATAATCTGAAACACTGATGATAATTTTTTATTTTCGATCAAAGTTTAAAATATTATTTTTTAATATTATTATTATTTTGAAATTTAAAAAAATTGAATTGAGATTTGAAAAAGTTGAATTGTTTATTATATTTTGCATAGAAATTTGAAAAAGTTGTAATAATGAAATGATATGAGAATTTTGTATCTCATCCAAATTAGGGGTGAAACTCGACGTCGTCGAAGCAGTTTTTGGACAAAATCGACGCCGACCGACTTCTGAAAAAATAGAGAAGGCACCGACCGTAACCGGTCGATGGGGAGGAGGAAATTGATCGAGACGATTATCTGGCGGTGCTACTTAGAGAATAATGAGAGAGAGAGAGAGAGAGTTGCAGAGATCGATTCCAGCCAGTTCCTGACTTGGCCGGTTGGTTCGCATTGGTGGCAAACGGTGGCATCGATTTCTGTACAGTCATAATTCAAATTGCCAAACATATCATCCAAACCTACCTTTAAACTTTTAAAAGATCACATTGACCTCTAGTTAGACTGTCACTCGATAGGTCATGAGTGTTCCAAAATTAATTTAAAAATCAGATTTTTATTTTTATTTTTTTGGGTTAAATTGAACAAAAACAACTGGTTGCAGTCTCTGCTGAGAGTTGTCAAACCAGTTTGGTTTCAGTCTCCATCGTACTTTATATCCAGAAAAATAAAAAAATAAAAACAAATAAAGTAACCCAATCCAGAAATCTGAAGTAGAGATGCAGTTTTGCACCTCATTGGCTGGATATCAAGTCGTCCAACATGTGGAGATCATGTGAATGAATCCCTTTCGTTATTCATTCTGTGTCTTTTATTGTGCTGTGCTTTGTGATTAATGTAGGGACGAACTTTCTTTTCCTGAGAAACTGTCCCACATGCAGCTCCTAACTGGACATTGGGATCACATAATTATTCATTGTACTCCGTCCCAATCAGGCATTAATGCTTGTTTTTGTTGTTCGTGCATTGCCACTCGATCTCTAACCTATCCATCATCAGAATACAGCATCCACAAAATCTAATTGATGTATACTGTCATATGAGTTGAGATTTGTAAATAATTTGAGATTTAAATTATATTTAAAATTGAATTGAATTGATTGAATTAAGTTGAGATTAAAATATTATTTTTTAATATTATTATTATTTTGATATTTAAAAAAAAAAAATTATTTATTATATTTTATATTAGAATTTAAAAAAATTATAATGATAAGTTGAGATGTATTTAACAACCATCTTAATACATGTATGCTTTCCTAACTTAGATAAAAAAAAAATTAAAATTTATAAATAATAATAGGATGAGTAGGAATATATGATCTCAACTCACGTTGCAATCCAAACCGGCTCTAAGTATGCAATTTAGACTTTTGGAGGTACAGAGTCTACAGACTACGCATCTCCACCTCAAATAAAAAGCGTCTTGAGTTCCACACAAAATGTTTGTCCTAATATAAGGGACTATCAATTATGTAACTTAAGAAAATACAACATTCATCTCACGTCAAATTCTCGTTTATTTTTTTAGATGAGATAAGATGAGTTGAGATAAAAATTAAAAATTAAATAAAATATTGTTATAATATATTTTTTTAATATTAATTTTATTTTGAGATTTGAAAAAATTGAATTATTATTTTTATATAAAAATATAATAAAATTGTAATAATTATATGAGATGTGAATGATTTTGAAAACAAACTAGTCTAATTCTCACTAATATAGTTTAATCTGAAATTAGATCCTCTAAAGTTTGTACGGTTCCGACAACGTTTGTTATAAATTAGTGTTCTAGAATCTATTTTATGTATTTATCTTAGATATAAATTAGAGATAAATTATCTATCTCTCATTTTCTAAATCTTCAATTTATATAAGAAATTATATAATTAAGTTCAACTCTACATCGTAAAACGTCCTATTTTGCAGTAAGTTGCACACCTAACAAAGACAGATTAATTAACCAACAAAACAAAGTATAAAAATCGTCTCAACCCCATTTTTGAGAGGTGATTCCTTAACCCACACACAAAGAAACATCAATCGAATACTCATTTGTACGTTAACCTTGGACAACAGTGCATTTTCCCTCCCCATCTAGAGTTGGAGGCTATTGCAAGTAGGGACAGACTCCATATAATAATAACAATTCTGCTATAGGCAATTGGGGTTGGGGAACCGTGGGGAGATCGCGTCAGCCAATATATTATTTAAAAAAGAAGAAGAGAAAACTCAAAAGAAAAACACGAAAACAAAAGTAGACAAAAGGTAGCTTAGCGTCTGAGAGAGAGAGCGTCGTCGTCATCATTTGGCAACGACCTTCTAACCCCAACGCTCCACACTCCTTCTGCAATCTTGGGTTTGGCTTCTCTCTCTCCCTCTCTCACTCTCAAATCCTATCTCACATTGATTCTAAAACCATAGTTTGATACACGGATCCCATCTAGTCCTTTTGAGAAAGATGTTAACTTCATTTGGAGACAACAAAAAAAACATTGCTTTAAAACCAAATCAAGAAAAAGAAGATGTACATTTTGAAGCCAAGAAATAATGTGCTTCAAATCACAGAAAGATGTAAAAGAAGGACATGAACTTCCACATTCAGAAAGAAGGCATGACACCCAATCGTTTCTTAATATGAAGAATAAAAAATTACCAGACAAGAAGAATTTGCGCAATCTCACTCTGGCATTCTTGAAGAACAGAGAATTTCAAGAAAAAAATGAGAGGGTGGCAGCACACACGAGAGAGGTTGACAAGCCAAATGGGCTTTCCCAAGAAAATCAACTGCCCAGACAAGCAATTCATTTATTATAAACATGCAATATTATAGTGAATGCTAGTTTCCTGGAACCATACTAGAATACATAGAAAATTGAGTTAGATATGGGGAGACGGGGGGAAAGAACCTGAATATTCGATGGTCTAGAAACGATACTCTGTCTGATAGCGACAATGGAATTAATGACTTAAAATTGGGTCATCTTCCAATAACTAAATGGACGAAACCAAAGAGGCTGTAAGATTTACATGCAACAGGGACTTGAGATTTTCTTCAAGGGGAAAATTAAAGAAAAAAAAAAATCAAAGGGGCTATAAGATTGTCATCTCTATTCAAGGAGGTTTAGGGCATGCGAAGAAGAAGATGAGAAGAAAGAAATTGTTTTCGTCGTCATGTTCGTCTGTAGGAAGCTACGTTTGTCTGTGCAAAGTTGCAACCACTTGCTCTGTTCTGTGGGAAGACGAAGAGAAGGGAGGGCAGAAATGACACAAGGTCGTTTGGTGTATATGAAACACACAGTTTCATTTGTACACATAGATGCTGGTTATGCGGGGGTTACCCCAGCCGGTTGCAGCAAGAACTTTTCTAAAAATAATGTTATGTATAAATTTTAAATAGATAATTTTCACGCAAGCTCTTTGTGAAAAAGTGGGTCTCATTAAAAATGAATTTTTTATATTTTATTTTTTTTAGTGTAGTCTACTTTTTTTATAAAGGAATGAGCCAAACTTATCTATTTGAGATTTGTATAAATAATTGATCATGAATTAGCTTGGGGGACTTCCGCCACAATATCCAACTTCCAAGCAAGAAATAATTTTCCAAAATATGTGATGAACAAATAGCTTCGGCAGACTGCCACACCTTTTTTTTTTTTTGGTTTTTTTAATATGTTTATTAGAAAAGTACAATAAAAATAAGCTTCAATAATGGAACTAGATTTCTAAAGACAGAGTACTAGAATATATATGAATTTACAATATAGACACAAAAGAATCCTATAAATGGATCCACACAGTGTGCCATGTCTCCCTCTTCTCTCTCTCTCTCTCCTTCCCCTTTCCCTATACCTTTCCCAACCCCTCCCCACCTCCTCAGTCCGACCAAGAGAAGAAAGAAAAGAAAAATAGGATACATCGGGAAGAAATAGAGAAAATAGAGAGAAAAAAATGATACGTCGCACACTGATAATGTGACACATTAATGTGTGAGATTTTTTTATATCTCTAACAACTCTCTATTATTTTTGGTATGTCTTTTTTTTTTCGGAAATTTTATTAATTAGGTGTTGGTGGTTGTTGGCATATATATTAGGATGCATGAAGCAAATAATAGGATAATGATTTTGATTACTACTAACTCTATAAATAATAGTGGTGTTTGGGTGAAGTAAAAGCCAACAAAACATCCTGGATTTGCTCATCCATCTCAATCATACACTCAAACCTACGCCAAATCAAATCCCACCCCATGACGTAAGAGTCAACTCTACCAACTGACAAAGATACATTAACCTAAAAAACACAAAAATAAATAATGTTTAATCCACGTGTATCCAATTTTTTTTTTTTGTAATTAATAAAAATTGCCAGGTTCCTAATCTTTAGTAGATCTTTCTTTATTATAAATTTATATATGTGTTTTTTCTTTTAAATAAGATGGATGAAATCTTCAATTTTATTGATAAGGATGACTATTTTTTATAAACGCGGAAAACATTTTGGGGACTACATAAATTTTGAAACTAAAACTCTTGTAAAAGCCATATATTATAAGAAATTAATCTATATAATAATTATTTCAAACTATTAATCATAATAGAATAGTATAAAACTAGTGTCTAAAGTGAGAACTCATGCTTTATCCAAAACATATATAGTATATAATTGTTTTGGTAAGTGAAAAACTCAATGAAAAAATCATCTATACCATCCGCTCTTAAATTTGCTAAAGCAACAGCCAAGCTATTATCTTCTTTGTAGGTATGAATTAATTCAAAATAAAATAAAAAATGAATACTAAGTATGTCAATCCATATTTTAAAATACTTTCAAGAAGGGTTTTTTTTTTATTAAACCAATTCGCAACAAATAAAGAACTTACTACTAATAAATCATATTTTAAAATAGAAAATTAAACAAATTTGTTTATCTCATGGCCCAAATGGCAAAAAAAATCATAAACAAAAGAATTTTGTCACTCATCATCCTCACACATCATATATCATATTTTTTTTAAATTATTTTTTGATTTTATTCTTTTTAAACTTATTGAATTCTTTTACTCGTTATTCATATATTATATACTTGATAAAAAAAATAATTAAAAATATAATATGTGATGTGTGAAGGAGATAAATATAATTTTTTATTCGTTATAATTGGATAAAAATAAGAGGATTGGAGAGAATACTTGATAATTAATAGTGACTATGACCAAAGACTCGAAACAATTTCTCTCTCCTCTACAGCTTTCATAATAATTAATAAATAACACCTCCATTTATTTCCCAATCTATCACTGGCATTTATTACAATCATTCCTCCCTTTTATGTACTGAGAATTTACAGAGAAAGAAAGAGAGAAATAAATGCCGCTGGTAAGGTTCGAGTTGAGGAACGAGTATGGACTCGGGCAACCGGACATTTACAGGCAAATCGACCGAGAAGATCCTAAGGCCGTGCTCGATGCTGCCGCCGTGGCTGGTCTCGTCGGGATCTTGCGCCAGCTCGGCGATCTTTCTGAGTATTGCTTCTTTCGCTTCTCTCTATTTTTGCTTTGCTGCATTTATATTAGCGCCCTAGTTTGAATACAGAGTTTTTGACGAGCGGTTTTTTGTATTTAAAAAAGGCTCTAATTTCTTAGAGCTTCCTAGCTTGCTTGCTTTGGGAGTGCAAGCAAACCTTTATTTGGGAGATTTTTTTTTATCAAATTTTGGAAATTTTCTTTGTGATAAATATTAAATTTCTCTCTGCGTCTCTACGTTTGGGAGTTTCTGGATGGTTCCTGGAAAGAATGAGGGAAAGGAAACAATACATATTATGAAATTTATGTTATTTCGTTGTTCCTGAGAACCTTTCCGCTTATAGCTATCATAGTGCATTGAACTTGCAATTAGGTGTTATGAAAAAGGATGCAAGAAAAATAAACTACGACACACGACATAAAATTTACATGGTTCGACAACGTACCTACATCCATAAAGTTGTAGAGGATTATTTCTTTTGAGAGTCGAATACAGTGCGGCAAAATACAATATGCGGCCATACGAAATAGTACAATATAGATATGTGTGTGTGTGTGGCGAAAACCCTAATTAGGGCCATTAGCGCATAAACCCTAATTAGAGGTCAGGTTGGGCCAGTTTAATATCTAAAGCCGGGTAAAAAAATTTCCTAGGATCTTCTCCCACAGACCCTCACGAGGCTTGTCCATGTTCGCTTTGGCTTGGGCCAAACTTGCGCTCCATGGCGCAAGCCTTATTGAAAACCCACCATAAAAACTCAACGAATCAATGTCGGGTCGGGTCATCAAATCGAGGCACCACGGAACAAAACCAGGCTACACACAAAAAACCCAACATTAGGCTATGAGCACTGTATTTTTGAAATTTTTGGTGGTTCTTGTTTGGAGCTTAAGATTTTACCATGATTGTGGAGCCTTCATTACCTGTTGTCGAGGCCAATAGGATTTCAGCTATGTTGGAGACAACTGGATGTTGTGAGATTGAGAATCTTGAAATTATTGAGCTCTGTAGGAAGGCAAATCTGTTGAAGGCATTCTGGATAAGGTTTGACTTTTTGCTGATGAAAATGTAGGACTCCTTAAGTTTATGCTTGGACGTTCAAGGTGGCATTTTCTTTCAAGTTTAGTGGACCTAGTAATTGAACATGACCAATGTTTATTTTGGCTGGAGATTTTTGTTGCTGTTGCTATTGCAATGGGAGCTCCTTAAGCAGAGTGAAAGGCCAACAACTGTGGGAATGTTTGCTACTTGTATCTATGGTATCCATCTGAAAACATTAACCATGAGATGTTAACTTGTTTAACTTGGCACACAGACCACAGTCTTTTACTGAAACCTTTTTGTGTCTACACCACTCTTTTCCTCCTGCAACTTGGTTCTGGAATTTTCTATGGTTTTCTAAATGTGCATCATCCAGATTGTGAAATATGGAAAAGTATACAATTTTTTACCCTTTGAAATACTCCTACTTTTCACCCCCCCCCCCTTCCTTTTTGTTGAGCATGTGGTAGGGGAATCAATTTTCTTTATCCCTAGTTTTTCATACCATGTAAAATGTTTCTCTAGAGTAGGTTTAACATAAGTACAATATATTCTCTAGAACAGCTTGAAATGGATCAAACAATCAGTTAAGTATATTATATTATTTGGCACAACTATTCTTTCAAAGTGTACCGAGTTTGTATCTGGCTTTAACTACCACACAACAACAATTACACCTGATATTGATCTGTGAAATGGTGTAGGTTTGCAGCAGAGGTATTTCATGGCTTGCAGGAGCAAGTGATGACTACAGTGTCTAGAAGCCATAAAGTGAGGGCCCGTGTAGAGCGCATTGAAGCTGCACTTCCTCCCATTGAGAAGGCCGTTCTTAGCCAGACAAGCCACATACATTTTGCTTATACTGCCGGTATGGCTCTTTACCTTTGCCTTAACCTGATGTCTTATATCTTTTTTTTCATATGCCATCAATTCTAGGAGTGCTTGGGTGGTATCCCTTTGTGATTTTTTAAAAACTATTGTCTTACTTGCTAACAAATATGTAATAAATTCTAGAGAATATGGTATCATGTGTGAAGTGCTGTTGGCCCATGAAATTACATTCACAGAAGATCATTTCAGCAGAATTAAATCACTTCTTTTATACCTCGTTGAGCCTTGAAAAAGGAACTACATTTCATTGATCCAAAACCTAGAAGGAATCTTGTAAATTAAGTACTTTATGTATGTATAAATTTACTATTAGAAGAAAATTCTAGAATATTTCACCAAATTTATCTTACCCGATTACAGGTTTCATCAGATGGACATACAATATCATAGACACAGTGTGCACCTAACAGTTTTAGACTTCTAGCGTACAAAATTACGTAAAGTTGAGTCAGTGTGGCACTATTGCAGGTAATAAGGGCTTGCATGGTGCTCATAGATTTCTATTTTTTTTTTTTTGATTGGCACCGGGTGTCCAGAAACAACATCCTGATTAATCCCAAGGGTGTACAGGCCCTCGACAAGGAGTTTCCAGTGCACCTCGGGATAGATAGTCTGGTTCAACCTTAATTTTCGTCTTACCTTTATATTTTTGGGCCCAATGTAGATTGAGATAGAAGCTTTTTGTGGGAGGAATTGGCGGGTCTTCATTCCTTATGGGATTTACCCTGGGTTTTTTGCGGAGATTTTAATATTGTTTGGTTCCCTAGTGAGAGGGTAGGGGCTTCTACATCGTCAGGTGCAATGGAAGCCTTTTCAGAGTTGATCTTTGACCTGAATCTTGTGGATCTTCCGCTGGTTGGGGGGTCCTTCACTTGGTCCAATAGCCGAGGGGGGTCCCGACTGGATAGATTTATGGTCTCCTCTTCTTGGGAGACGCAATTTCTAGACCTATGTCAGAAAAGGTTGCCACGTGTTTGCTCCGATCATTTCCCAATTTTGCTTGATTGTGGTGGTATTCGTGGGGGTAGACATTCCTTCAAATTTGAGAATATGTGGTTGAAGTTGAAGGATTTGCAGAGAAGGTAAGGGCTTGGTGGGACAATTATTCTTTTGATGGTACCCCTAGTTTCATAGTGACAGGTTAACTTAAGGCCCTTAAGTTTGATTTAAAGAAATGAAATGAAGAAGAATTTAGACATACGGAAGTGCAGAAAAATATCCCTTGGGATGAGTTGTAGGCTTTGGAGGAAGGGGTAGTTAATGCGGATTATTTATTAAGGAAGAAAGTGGTGGTGACCGAAATTGAGAAAGTTTTGTTGTTGGAAGAAATATCTTGGAGGCAAAAATCAAGGGCACTTTGGTTGAAAGATAGGGATAAATGTACCAAGTTCTTTCACAAGGTGGCTAATTCACATAGGCGCAACAATGTTATTGAAGTCCTCCATTCCGGTTCAAATGTGTTACATTCTTCCGAAGAAATCCAAGACTACATAGTGCAGTATTATGAGGATCTCCTTGCTGAAAAAGAAGATTGACGTCCCAAACTAGATGGTTTACTCTTTGATCAGCTGGATTCGGATGTAGCAGGTTGGTTGGAGAGGCTGTTTGATGAAGAGGAGGTGCATCTCGTGGTGAGAAGTATGTGCAGAAACAAAGTCCTGGGTCCGGATGGCTTTTCTATGGCTTCCTTTCAAGAGAGTTGGGACATAGTGAAGGAGGAAGTGATGCAGATTTTTCATGCTTTTCATTCTAGTCAAAAGTTTGAGAAGTCACTAAATGCCACCTTCATTGCTCTCATTCTGAAAATAGTTGGTGCATATGAATTGAAAGACTTTCGGCCTATTAGTTTGGTAGGTGGGATATATAAAATCATATCAAAGGTGTTAGCTAATCGTATGAGTTTGGTGATGGACAAACTCATTTCCAAACCTCAAAATGCATTTGTAAAGGGTCGGCAAATCCTGGATCTAGTTTTGATAGCAAATGAGTGCTTGGATAGTCGGTTGAGAGAAGGCACCCCGGGGGTTCTTTGCAAGCTCGACATGGAAAAAGCCTATGACCATGTGTGTTGGGATTTTCTCCTCTATGTGTTTAGAAGATGTGGTTTTGGGGATAGGTGGTGTGAATGGATTAAACATTGTGTCTCGACCGCTCGGTTCTCGGTCCTAGTCAATGGAAGACCATGTGTTTTTTGTCAATCTTCAAGAGGTTTGAGACAAGGGGACACGCTATCTCCTTTCCTTTTTGTTATTGTAATGGAGGCATTGAGTCGTATGGTGGAGGCCGTCGTAAGGGAGGGATTTCTTGCTGGTTTTTCAGTGGGCAGCATTAGTAATACCAGCTCCATTTCTCATTTACTATTTGTAGATGTACACTCATTTTTTGTGATGCTGTCGATGGCCAGATTCAAGTTTTAAGGGCAGTTTTGTTGTGTTTTGAAGCTGTTTCGGGACTCAAGGTGAACTTGGAGAAGTCGGAGTTGGTTCTGGTGGGGGAGGTGAATAATATAGCCTCTTTAGCGGAGTTACTAGGTTGTAAAATTGCCTCTCTCCCTATGAAATATCTTGGACTCCCCTTGGGGTCGCCTTTCAAAGCAAAGAGTATTTGGGATGGAGTGGTGGAGAAGGTTGAGCAACGACTATCGAGCTGGAAGCGACTATATCTATCGAAAGGGGGGAGATTAACCCTTATCAAAAGTACTATTTCCAACCTTCCCACTTACTATCTTTCTCTATTTCCATTACTGGTGGGTGTGGCAAACTGGATAGAAAAGTTGTTTAGAGCTTTCTTGTGGGGTGGCATGGGGGAGGAATCCAAACTTCACCTTGTGAGTTGGCAAAGGGTGAGCTGTCCATTTGTGAATTGGGGGTTAGGGGTGCGAAATTTGTGTGTATTTAACAAGGCACTATTAGGGAAGTGGTTGTGGAGGTACCAAATGGAAGGGAACTCGCTGTGGATAGAGGTTATTGATCATAAGTATGGTTGTGTGTGGGGGGATGGTGCTCTAAAGAGGGTAGGGGGTCTTATGGAGTAAGCCTGTGGAAATTCATAAGGAAGGGGTGGAACACCTTTGAAAAACATTTCAACTTTGAGGTGGGTGATGGAACACGTATCTGCTTTTGGTTTGATGTATGGAGTGGGGAGAGTCCTCTTTGCATGGCTTTCTCAGTTGTTTTTAACTTGGCTGGAAATCAGTAAGCTCCAGTTTCAGAAGTTCTATGTCGTGCCAATGGGATAGTCACTTGGAATGTCACTTTTATAAGAAATGCTCAGGACTGAGAACTAGAAGAGCTGGCAGATTTTTACAGTTACTTGTATTCAGCAAAGCTAGGGGCCAATGGGGTGACCATATGTTGTGGACTCACACGAGGAAAGAAAAGTTTACTGTTAAATCCTTTTACAAGGTCTTGACAGTCCTACAGCCCACTTTCTTTCCATGGAAGAGTATATGAAAGGTATTAGTTCCATCTAAAGTTGCTTTTTTTACTTGGACAGCTGCTCATGGGAAGATTTTGACGGTTGATAATTTAAGAAAGCAAGGTATGATGATCACGGAGTGATGCTACATGTGTAAAAAGAGTAGGGAATCGGTAGATCACTTGCTCTTACACTGTGAGGTATCTTGGGAGCTATGGGCTGGTATTCTTAGTAGAGCTGGGCTGAGTTGGGCTATGCCCAAGAGTGTGGTGGATCTATTAGCATGCTGGAATAGATCTCATAGTAGTGTCCAATTAGCAGCCGTGTGGCGGATGATTCCTTTGTGCTTAATGTGGTGTTTATGGTCGGAAAGGAATGACAAGTGCTTTAATAACAAGGAGCGTGCAATGGGGAAAATCTGGAACTTTTTTGTATTCTCTATTTTCTAGTGGTTTTCTGCTATTGTATTGAAGGGAGGGAATGCTCATGAATTTTTATCTTCTTTCTAGCCTACTAGAATGTAATTAGGTGTCTCACTTTGTATACTTCCTGTGTACTTGGGTATCGCCTAATTTCATTCACATCTATAAAGATTATTACTTATAACAAAAAAAACTTTATATTTTTGGGAGTTCTTATGTAGCGATTTTTGCCATGTACTCGAGATTCTTTTAGTAGTGCATGACACTTTCCAATATTCAAATCCTTTATGAAAGCAGTTTCTTTGCAGGTTCTGAATGGCATCCTCGTATTCGAAATGGAAAAAATCACTTCATCTACAATGACTTGCCACAATTTATTATGGACTCCTATGAAGAATGCCGCAATCCTCCACGTTTGCATTTGCTTGACAAGTATAATTAACGTTTTCTTAGAATAGTCAAAAATTTGTTCTCAGTATTTGTTTATTATATGGATGACAAATATGTCACATGTTGAAGTTTAAGGTTGATCCTAATTATTAGATATTGGAACCTTTCTGCTTTGCCATTCAGGTTTGATACTGGTGGTCCGGGATCTTGTTTCAAAAGATATTCAGATCCAACTTTCTTTAAGAAAGCATCAGCTACCTCTGATGAAGCGACCACTGAAAGAATCCGAATCAATAAGAATGCTCATAGAAGCAAGGTATGTACTTGCATAATGAAGAAGCTCAACGGCAGCATTAAATAATTATAAGAACCATTTATCTTAATAAAAAGAATGATGTACCATCCTCTGTCTTTAAAATGACGAACCATTTATCTAATAATGATGCACTTTAAATTTGTCAGTTCGTGATTTGTCTCCCTACTCCATAGTCAGATTGTAAATATAAGATTATCTTTAATTTATATAAATTTCCCGCATAGAAGATTAATTTTCTTTTGAAATCGCCAATGGATATATTTACATAGTCCTGCTGATTGACTTAGTCACGGAATACTATAACCTCTGAAACTTATTTCATTTAGGCTGAGATATTACTTCCATACGACATATTCTAAAAGTTGCACAAACTCATTTACTTGAATGCTGCCATTATTTGGATTTGTATATTGATTAAAATGCTAAAATGGACAGAAGAAAAGGTCATCACAGTGGAATCGAAAAGGATTGCGTGGTGCATCAAGATCCAATTCCCGTAGCAGGTAGCATATCTTTATGCATACAATTGACTTAGGCATATCACCCTTTCATTTTGTGGGATTTAAAAGGTATGGGGCATTTGACTATGCAGATTGCAGTTTACTTCTCTTCCTGTTAATGGTCAAACTTCTATGCAAACTGCCTCAGCTGTAGATGTGGCTTCAAATTCTGAACTAGGAGACCATTCAAATTCTTTTGATTCAAGAAATGGTCCGCAGTTTACTTCTCATATTGGTGATGACCAGGCCTCTCCTCAAACAGCATCTGCAGTTGACATGACACTGAAACCTGACACTGGAGACCATTCAAATTCTTTTGATTCAAGAAATGGTCCGCAGTTTACTTCTCATATTGTTGATGACCGGGCCTCTCCTCAAACAGCATCTGCAGTTGATATGACACTGAAACCTGACACTGGAGACCATTCAAATTCTTTTGATTCAAGAACAGGCTTAGGAGATATAGAATGTGTTTTCCATCTGAGTTCCATGGAACCTGAACAGCAGGAATCGCTCTCTTCTAGGTTGATGCAGCATAATGATACTCTTGATTCAGTTTTTCCTGATGAGCAGACCAAGGCTATCGATGATAACTTTCCAGGCAGTTCATTACTAGAGAAAATTGCCTCCAGTTCTTCTTGTGTTACCTGGGATGAAAAGGCAGAGATAGTGGAGCCCAACGGTCAGCAAAGTGATAGAGAGGAAGCTCCAGAGATGCTCTCGACAAAGTCTGATTTAGATACACACGGAGAGAGAGCTGTTAACCTTGCAAATGTTGATCAAATAGATAGTCTGCTTGATTGTAAAAACAGTCTTGAGTTTATCTTCAACGGTAATCAGATCAACAGCATTGAAAGTGAGCCAGTTTTTCCTGATGAGCAAACCAAGGCTATGGATGACAACTTTCCGGGCAGTTCATTACTAGAGAAAATTGCCTACAGTTCTTATTGTGTTACCTGGGATGAAAAGGCCGAGATAGTGGTGCCTAATGGTCAGCAAAGTGATAGAGAGGAAGCTCCAGAGATGCTCTCGACAAAGTCTGATTTAGATACACACGGAGAGAGAGCTGTTAACCTTGCAAATGTTGATCAAATAGATAGTCTGCTTGATTGTGAAAACAGTCTTGAGTTGATCTTCAACGGTAATCAGATCAATGACATTGAAAGTGAACCAGACAATTACATGGATGCACTCAACGCCATTGGATCGGAATCTGAGAATGATCTTGACTATCAAACAAAAAGAAAAGTGGAGCAGTATGCCTCCAACACCAATGATGAAGGAATAAATGAAATCCATGAGCTTCCTGAAAATAGCTCAGACCTTAATCATCCAGAGTTGGAATCTGATATTGCATCCTGCAGTTTCTCAAATGAAGGAGTGCCATCATATATACCAAACTCACTTTCCCCAGAGAGAGTTGTACATGAACAGATGCCTCAGATCACTAAGATGTCTTCTAATTTAGACTTTTCAGCAGACGATTTCAGTGGAGGTGCTGATGCTCATAATGGTTCCCAATTGGAATCTGTTGTTACTGGTCCATTATCCTCTGCCCCCAAAACTTCTGATTTCGGGGATGTATCGATGGATAAGATGTTTAGTAGTTTTTACAAGTCTGATGAAACTCCTGCTGACTTTTCTGGTGTTCGTTCAATTTCATTCTGGACTAATGGTGGTCTTCTAGGACTTGAGCCATCAAAACCTCCTGCTTATGCCATGTCAAATGCTGTGGGTCAGGATTTAGTAAACAGAAGTAAAGATGATACAGTTTGCCCTTCAAAACATGGGTTTATGCTAAAAGGTGATGAGCTTGAAGGTAAACTAGATATGTTGGACAAGAAAGATGGAGGCATTGAAAAGGATCCAAGTTGTGTTTGCTCTACATCATGCCAAGATGACCAGGAAGATAGTATCTCAAAAACGAAGACATTTGGGAGATTTTCACTGGCTGATTCAGATGCCAAATGTGAAAATTTCAGTGTAATGGCACCTAAAACTGCAGTGCCAGTCTCACCACGTATCAAATCCATATCTGCCGAATCCAATCAAGAGAATGATGAAAACTCATCTCTAGCGTTTGGACTCAGCCAAAGGTTACTAGCAACTGGTTTGTACAAAAAAGTTTCAGATGTCCATGATGACAATCTTGAACCTGCTAGTTCTATGAATGCTAGTGGTTTGGAGCAATTTAGTGGGCAACATAGAGTTGTGAATCAAACAATTCCTGAGAAAAAACTTGAAGAGCGGCTTGGACATGGCTCTCCTGTAGATTCACTTACTTCTTCACCGCCACTAGAACATATGAAAATATCTTTCCATCCTCTAAATGGCTCTGAGACTTCCAAACTGAAACTGAATTTTCCTGATGCAAATCAATGTTTTGAAGGCATAAGAGACATGTTTCCATCATTTCAGTTGGTCCCTGAGCATAGTATTCCCATGAATGACTTTGGTTTTGAGTCTGATGATGACACATTTTGTAGATCATCTCCTTATATGTCCGATGATTGCCACAGCCATCACTCTGCATCAAATTCTGAGCAGTGGGAATCTGGTGAAACTCCTAAAAGCAAGGATCCCGAACCCCATGATGCCTTATGTGGAATCTCGTCAGCGGAATCTATATCAACCTATCAGGAGCTTGGGAGAATAATCAACAATGGTATCCACATTGATTGTGGAATTAGAATTGCAGATACTGGGAATGGTGTGGAACCTTCTTTGTCTGGTTCTCTGCTTGATCTTCCCAATTTTGATACCGTGAACCCTGTACTTCAGCAAGTGACAAATGAAGATTCTAATCTCCTCAAGTTGGAATGTTCTGGACAGCTTATACCACAACCACCACCTCTCCCTCCAGTACAGTGGAGGGTATCAAAACCCAATTTTTATGTGATAGAATACCAACAAGACAATGTCTCTGACGCCCTAATGCATGCATCTGATCTGAAACATTTTGGATCCGCAATGTCTCAGCAACCAAAGCCAACCCCAGAGAAGCAACAACGAACTAATGAGGAGGCTGCTGCAATAGTACAGATGGGCAAGGTACCTTGGTAGTGTTGTCAATTTTTCATTTTGATAAGTGATAATGCTGTTTGTTGTTGTTTTACGATTCGTAATATTATATCTTCAATTAAACAGAGTTTTATTTGTATAGCAGCAGGACCAGCAGAAGTTGAATGAGCAGAAAGAAGCGAATCGAGCTATGAATGGCAAGGAGATGGATGAAAGGGAAAATTTCCTACAACAAATCAGATCAAAAGTGAGTAGCCATTTGGCCCATTTCCTTGTGTTTTGGGTGCTTTTAAAATTCTTGGTAAATATGAAAGCTATCCCTATATCAGACTTATTTGGATTAGACCAGGGAGTGTCCAAATATATATTAAAACAATTTGGGATTCTTGAGATTTGAGAATTTGTGCTTGCGAGAGTTAGGCTTCGTTTGGAAAGTAAACTCATCTCAACTCATCATTACAACTTTTTCAAATTCCAACACAAAATATAATAAACAATTCAACTTTTTCAAATTTTAAAATAATAATAATAATAAAAAATAATATTTTAACAATATTTTATCATCTCAACTCAACTCAGTTCAACATCCAAACGTACCCTTAGTTGGCCTTTAATCTGCCCAAACTTCCTTAGAGCACTCTCATTGGCATAGCCATATGCGAGTGAAATCTATAATATGGCTAAAATGAAGTAAAAGTGGCTGGCATTGGCTTAGGCATCCTTGGGCCATCCAGGTTTTTAGCTACAGTGGTTCAACATATATGTTGAACTACAGTAGCGTAGTCATTTAATATTTTATTGTTTTTTCTCTCACCACATACAATTTCATTTCCCTCGATTTCATTTCTCACATTTTCTCTTAACATATTTTTTTCCTTTCACACAACCTACGCAGCTCTCCAGGAAAAGCATAAAGCATTAAACTTAGGATCTTGATCATCTTTTATCAGTTAACTGCTTCATGGGAAAAGAAAATGAAAATGAAATTTATAATTTATGAAAGAGTATTAAATTATAAAAATAACAATAAAAGAGTATTAAAAAAAATGATCTTTTACGCATTATCATCTTTTACGCACTTTATGAAAGAGTATTAAAAACTCTTTTCATAAAATGATCTCTTACTACTTTTATGAGAACAAGAAAATAATCTTGTTGGAGATTATGAAAATGAAAATAAAATAGTATTAAAAAATGCATTAAAAAAGTAGATAAAAAATAATAATATTTTATCATTATAGAGAGTGAGATGGCTAATCCAATGTGGAGTTCAAGTTTTGAGTGATTAGGCAAAAGTTCAAAAGTAGTATATTAGCCAAACTTTGCCTAATCCAATGAGGATGCTTATTTGAGGATGACGGCTTCTACTGTGTTAGTTCTGCAGGATTATAAAGAAAGTTCATAAATCTTTCTTGATAAGTTTTGTTTCTTATCCATGAAAGGAAAAGTAGGGAAATACATGTTTCACCTTATTTTGCCAGTGCAACAGCATTTACACCTTTATGTTCTCTCTTTCTATCAACTTCCAGTTCACCAGATGAAGTACATTTAGCTTTGAATTTTCATCATCATGATTGATATCCACTCTCTCCCGAATTCTTTAGTGCTAATTTCTCAATTTTACCTCCTGTTGTCCCAAGATTGCGGTGTTGGTTGTTTCAGTCTTTATTTATTTATTTTTATTTTTAATGATGGGGGAACCACCCCACGGCAAGGCCCTTAGGACTCACCCATGGAACCTAAACTCCCGGGGAGACTAGCACTGCAACCCACTGCTCCATGGCCTCCCACCTAAATCTCAGTTTGATCCCCGGGGGAATCAAACTTGTGACATAGGGCTCATGCACACAAGTTCGCCCTTACCACTTGGGCTACCCATGGATTGGTCGTTTCAGTCTTCCCTCTCTTTTTCTGTCTCTCATCCTTTTTTTCTATTTGTCAGCACAATGAATTCATGAGATTTAAATATCAAACAACAACACTCATTTGTAATATCATAATTATCTACACTCTGTAGTTTACATGCTAACTTCCAGCAGGACTAACTGTGGGGTCCATGAGGCTGAAGTTAACGTGCGTTTTGAGCATGTTTATTTCTGACTGACTGTATATATCTAAACTCAAGATTTTAGTTTACATACTAAATCCAATCAAGAGAGTTTAGTTTGCTCACAAACTTGTGATCTTTCTATATGATCCCAGTCATTTAGTCTGAGACGCACAATGACAACCAAGCCAACTAGTACACCAGGACCTGCTACAGATTTCAAAGTCACTGCCATTTTGGAGAAAGCTAATGCTATTCGCCAGGTTCGCTATCCATACTGCTTCCCTTTGTTTCCTTCATTTTCATTCTCCTGCCATGCGTAACGCCATGAAACTCAAGGGTTGAGAAACTTTTCAGGTTATTGGGAGTGATCGTGGGGATGATGATGATACCTGGAGTGATGCTTGATTTAATCCTTTCGGTTGGGTCCATGATAAACAACTCTCCTATGGCTTTGAGTAGAGTTGTGAGGGGTAGCATTACTGTACATGTGAATAATCCTAGTTTTTTTCTTTCTTTTTTTTTAACTAATTATAGGGGTTCCTTGTATCATATTGTGATCAATTTTTTGATTCCTTGGTAAATGTATGTTGTAAGCAATTAGATAAACACTTGAGGTTGAGTACAATGTAATCTGCATATTTGAGGCAGCAATTTATGCGTAATGCCGGAAAAATGTGATGGTTTTGTTTAGGAGTGTACAATAAAGTCACATGGCTGACCTAGTCCGACTCAAAATAACCGACCCGGTAAGAAGACGTCGGATTCCGGAAAGTTCCGATTATATTTTGGCAGTTGTTGGGTCGGGTTGGGTAATAACCGGATACCTAATTATCTACCCAAATTACCCGAAATATATGTTAAACAATGTCGTTCAATTTTGATTAAAAAGAATAAACAATAAATAAAATGGAAGCAGGTCAGGTTGGAAAGGACGGTTTTTTCAGAATATTTCTTGGGTCAGAAACTTGGCTGGACCTTTTGTTTCGGAAATATTTATTCCGACTCGAAACAATTTTAGATCGGGTCATAGATTTGACTTCTTACTGTTTCGTTGTGCATTAGCATTGTTGAACGGTTTAAGCCTGAAAAAAAAAAACTTGTGGCGTTATGGGGCGCCACTGGCCAACAGGCCTTTAGCTTTGATGACTGAGATTCTATGACTAATATTAGGCATGTTGGTTGTATTACGTTTCAATAATTGCTCTATTATTATCGGTTTCTCTTATCTTTTGGGTGTGGGTACTAACATTTTTATAGAATTGTCTGCCTTAAGATTTGATTTAACTTTGTGCTATGAATTAAGCATAATTGATTTGGATGTTTAGATTGACTCCCTTATTATGGTTAAGTGTCTTAATAAAGATTCTTTTACTCTTAGATTTATTCAGATATTTGAGATGATATTTTACATGTCAAAAATTATTTTCCTTTTAGTATTAATCATGTTTACAAAGAAGGTAATGCATTAGCAGACCATCTAGCAAATTATGGTACTATGAGACAAACGGTAAGTTATTTTGTCTCTCTTTCAACTCTCTTAGTATATGATCGCTCTAGTTCTTCCTACTATTAGGCACCAAGTTTTTTAGGTTATTTTTTAGTCTTCTTGGAAGCTTTATATAAGGTTTTTATTTTTTTTAGGAACTTGATTTTGGACTTTTACTTTATATCTTTGTAACCCTCAATTTTCTTTATTTGTACAAGGTATTCCCCCGCTATAAGTGAGGGTAATTGATAAAATTAGAGTATCGTTCTCCTCTTATATATATATATATATATATATATATAGGAAGTGAGAAATAGAGGGCCTAGCTAGAACGCCCATAACCCTGGGGCTGACGGCCCACCCTTCCCCTCTACGAGGGCCCGTTGACCGAAAAGGGAGATCCCTCGCATTTAATGAGATAGTCAGGGACGCATGCGAGGGGGGCCTGGGAAAGGACAGGCCACTGATAGACCACATTTCGAGAAGCACGGGCATACGGAAATCTAGGAAGACAAGTCGCAACGGAGGGAAAGAGGGACGGTTTTTAAGCTTGTAAGATAACTTCGTTTGGGCTCTCAGAAGATTTGAGACTCCATGCGTCATCTGACTTTGGTATCGGTGGCTTCTCGGCCACAGTCAACCTTTTCCTTTCCCCCTTAAAGGTACCCGTTAGTGGCCCTGGTGGACAGTTACAAAATACGTCTCAACAATTGGCATTTTCTGTGGGATTCGAGTTATCTTGGCCTAACAACGTCAACGTGTCTTTTGTAACACCCATCGAGACCCGCGATCTTATGGCTGGAGTGCCGTCAACCTCGGCCTACGACAGGCCCTTGCCTCAAATGAAGGAACACGTGACAAAGTTTCTCCTTAAAGTGGAGAAGCTAGAATGCGGCAAGGGGCGGGATGGAGCTAGCGTGTCCCTCCTCGCCGGCTCTCTTTCCACCCCTTGCTCGTCGACTAGGAAATGGAGGTCCGAGACGAACAAAACCTGAAACAATAAGAGACCGACAAACGTCTGGAGCTGATACCCCTAGATGCCACCCGCCTCGAGAGGAGGGTGAGGATCAAGATGAGAATGGGCACGGAAATGAGATCCTGGTTGATAGAGCTCCTCGCAAACCATCAGGATGTGTTCGCCTGGCAGCACTCTGGCATGCACGGTAGTGACATGGAATAATTGAGCACCGCCTGAGCGTTCGCCTAGACGCCAGAAAGGTTTGACATAAAAGGTGAAGTTTTAGCACGGAGAAGTATTCTACGATCGCAGGGGATGTCGATTGACTACTGGCGGCAGGGTTCATTCGAAAGGCCAACTACCCGGAATGGCCTTCCAACGTGTTCCTGGTCTGAAAATCAAGCGGCAAATGGAGGATGTGTGTAGACTTCACCGATTAGAACAAGGCTTGTCCTAAGGATAGCTTCCCCCTACCATGCATCGACCTGATCGCCGATTCGACAGCAGGCCACAAGATGTTGAGTTTCATCGACGCCTACTCTAGATATAACCAAATACAGATGAGCTCGAAAAACGAAGAGAATACATCTTTCATAACAAACCGCGACCTCTATTACTACTATGTGATGCCCTTCAGTCTCAAAAACGTTGGGGCCACCTATAAACAAGATGTTCAAAAAGCAGATAGGGCGCAATGTGGAGATATGTTGATGACCTCTTGGTCAAAAGCCAAGACCTTGAAGGGCATCCGGATGACTTGCGGGAAGCTTTCGCAACCCTCCAGAAATACGGGATGAAGCCTAACCCTACGAAGTGCACCTTTGGAGTTGGGTCAGGGAAGTTCTTAGGGTTCATGGTCTTAGAGAAGGGATTGAGGCAAATTCGGAAAAGATCCAGGCCGCGCTCAACATGAAGCCCCCTAGACCTTGAATGAAGTCCAGAGGCCCGCCGAGAGAGTGGTGACGCTTAACCAGTTAGTCTCTCGATCCACCTCCAAGTGCTCGTCTTTCCTCCAAGTGTTATGGAAAACTCGCGAGTGAGATAACAACTGTGAGGAGGCGCTCGCCCGACTTAAAGATGTATCTTGCCAACCCACCACTATTGAATCAAATGATCCCGGGAGAGGATTTATACCTCTACCTCTTTGTCACCGCCATCGGCGTCTTGGCAGCATTGGTGGGGGAGGAGGGTAAGGCGCAGCGCCCTGTCTACTACATCAATTGCGCATTGAGGGGAGCAGAATCCATGTACCCACCTATGGAGCTGTTGGCGTTTGCGTTGGTGATAGCCGCCCGTCAACTCAAGCCGTACTTCCAAGCGCACTCGATCAAAGTCCTCACCAAGGTGCTACTGAAGAAGATCCTGCAACACCCGGACATGTCCGGGCGCCTAGTGAGCTAGTCGATTGAGTTGAGCGAGTTCAACATATACTATGTTCCCTAGATGGCGATTAAGGGACAAGCCCTGGCAGAATTTATCTCTGAAATTATGAGACCATGCGAGGAGGGCCCCTTTCCTACACTTGAGGGCCGCCCATGGCACATTTTATGCGTGGAAGTGTATGTAGTCTCAAACAAGGGGGAAGAGGCGTACCACACAATGAGGCTCGCCTTCAAGACCACTAACAATGAGGCGGAATATGAGGAGGGGCAACTAGGGATGGCGTGAAAGTAAAAGCAGACTCGGAAGTGGTGGTGAATCAGGTCGAGAGAGATTACGTGAAGGGCGAGAAACTCCAGCTCTACCGGTAGCGAGTATGGGAAGAATGTGACCTGCAACTTCGACATCGAGCAAATTCCCTGAAGGGACAACTAAAAAGCAGATCAGCTAGCCAGGGCCACATCGGGTATGGAAGACGTCGAGTTGCCATGGGAAGCTACCATGCGGGTGGTGGGAATCAAGGGATAGGGGCCACAGTTGTCGAACTAGGAGACACCACGCCGAAGTGGGCCCGAGAGATAGGTGAGTTCTTGGCTACTGGAGAATTGCCGGCACAGAAGCACGAGGCAAAGAAGGTGAGAAACTGGGTCGCCCAGTTCACCTTGCTAGATGAAAAGTTGTACAAGTGAGGCTTCTCTTCCTCCCTCCTCAAGTTCATCTCTCCGGAAGAAGCCAATACGTCATGGCAAAGATACATGAAGGAGTTTACGACTATCACTTGGGCAGAAGAAATCTAGCGGGACAGATGCTAAAAGCAGTTTACTATTGGCCCGGGCCCTCCGAGACATGGAGGAATTCGTTCGGATGTGCAAGGCATGCCATGTACATGCATCGGTGTCTCACTGCCTGCCAGTGGAGATGTCATCCATTGTCTCCCCTTAGCCCTTCGCACAATGGGGATTGGACATTGTCGGATTGATGCCGAAGGGAAAAAACGGAGCCAAGTTCATCCTGGTGGCAATGGACTATTTCACCAAGTGGGTCGAGGCAGAGCCCTATGCCACCATCACCTGGCTCAACGTGACCCAATTCTTGTGGAAAACTGTGGTATGCCGGTATGGCATTCCCCGATTCATTATAAACAACAATACCAGGCAATTCGACTTAGACCATCACAAAAACTAGTGCACCAAATTAGGAATAAAGGTTAAGTACTCATCTCCGGGGCACCCACAAGCCAATGACCAAGTACAGGTCACGAACAAGACCCTCGTGGAAATTTTTAAGAAAAGACTGGCGGCCAAGAAGGGGGTGTGGGAAGAAGAGTTATCGGGCGTCCTATGGGGGCATACAGAACCTCGATACGAACCCCCACCGGGCAAACTCCATTCTCCTTGGTATACAGAAACGAGGTGCTTGTGCCCGCAGAGGTGGGCATGCCAACCTTTCGACCTCGATACGAACCCCCACCGGGCAAACTCCATTCTCCTTGGTATACAGAAACGAGGTGCTTGTGCCCGCAGAGGTGGGCATGCCAACCTTTCGAGTCCAACATATTGAGGAGGAAGCGAACGAAGAAAGCCTGCATACAAGCCTGGACCTAGCAGACGAAATGAGGGATGTAGCCTAGGGGAAAGCAGCCTCCGACAAAAGGAAGACCAAGCAATACTTCAACTGACCGACCTCGGTCGTTCAAGGAAGGGGACTTGGTATTGAGGGAAACGAGAGTGACAACTCAAGACGAGGGAAAGCTATGCCTGAGATGGGAGGGGTCCTATATGGTGATGACCTTCCACAGACCAGGAACGTACTGGCTCAAGGACGCCAAGGGGCGAGCACTACCACGGCCGTGGAACCTAGCACCTAAAAAAAATATTATGTATGAGAGTGGAGGAGTTGAGAAAGAGAATGTACCCGATAATCAATGATATACTAGAACAATTTCATCAAGTCTACCCAGTGATGCCTCCTCAACCCAATGCGGTCGATTCTAGATCCCGCATGGTCCTCGAGGCCGATACTTCCCACTTGGACCTCCCAAGGTGAGGAGGAGAATACCTCTCCAAAATGACCCAGTCTCCCCCTCGTCGCCCACAGCGATCGATTCCAGATTTTGCATGGTCCTCGAGGCCGATCCTTCCAACTTGGACCTCCCAAGGTGAGGAGGGGAATACCTTTTCAAACTGTCCCAGTCCCCCCTGGTCGCCCACCGTGGTCGACTCCAGATCCAGCCTGATCCCCTAGCCAATGCTCCACACTTAGATCTCCCAAGGCGAAGAGGGGAACACCTCTCCAAAGTGTCCCAGTCCTCCGCTAGTCACCCAGTGCAATCGATTCCAGATTCTGCCTAGTTTCCGAGGTCGATGCTTCGCACTCAGACCTCCCATGGCGAGGTGGAGAACACATCTCCAAAGTATCTCAGTCCTCCCTCAATGCCCAGCACGGTCAATTCCAAATCCTGCCTGGTCCTTGAGGCCAATGCTCCGCGCTCGGACCTCCCATGGCGAGGTGGAGAACACATCTCCAAGGTATCTCAGTCCTCCCTTAATGCCCAGCACGGTCAATTCCAAATCCTGCCTGGTCCTTGAGGCCAATGCTCCGCGCTCGGACCTCCCAAGGCGAGGAGGGGAACACCTTTTCAAAGTGTCCCAGTCTCCCCTCGCCACCCAGCCCAGTCGATTCCAGATCCTGTTTGGTTCTCGAGGTTGATGCTCCACACTTGAACATTTCCAAGCGATAAAGGAAACACCTCTCCAAAATGTCTCAGTCCACTCTCTTCACCCAATGAGATTGATTCTAGATCCTGCTGCCTATCAGGTAACTCATGAGGCTGTAAAAATAGTTAGGAGAAACTGTGTTCCTTGCCAAAATTTTGAATTACAAAGTGCTATAGTTAGAGAGACAGACCAAAAATAATAAGAATAAGTACACAACAAAATGGGCTAAATGTATACACATATACATGAACAAAAGAAAACGCGAGGGTGGGGGAGGGGGGGGGGGAAGACATCAGGCATTAGGTGTCGGCCCAAAGAGTCAAGAAAATGGAGTGAAGAGCTGCTCAAATGCAGGGATCTCAAGTCAAGCTGTAGAAGGGCGACCTTGGGATTCTCCCTGACAAAATGGCGCATCCTCCTAAACCCTGTTGTGCACCTCCCTTGTCGTGAATAACTGGGGGGAGACCCTTTTCAAATTCCCTTGCGAAGAAGCCAATTTGGATTCAAGTAGAGCCACTTGAGAATTGCGATCGGCATTCTTGGCATGGGCAAGTGCCAACTCAGCCGGAAGCTATTCCAGCTCCTCCACCCACAATCCAATCTTCTTTTGACTTCACAAAAGGGAGTCACTTAGCCCCATGATTAGCCGGTCTCTCAACTCGAACTCCCCCTCAAGGCGTCGGGGCTCCAGCCTCAACTCACCCAGCTCCCCCTCGTGTCTCTTGACCTCACTCAGGTAGGGTAAAGTTCCTCATCCCGCCTGGCAACGTCTGTCCGGGAACAGGCGACTTGATTGCGGAGATAGGTGCACTCCTCTTTCAAGTGCAACCTCGTGCGAATGGCTGTGAGGACTTCGATCGTGCCATTCAGCTCCAACCAAGCTTTGACCGCCCTCTCGTGGGCTTCGACTGCGAACTTTCGCAGCTCCCTGACTTCCCTCATTATCTTTGCCCAACCGTTAACAATCCAGGCAACTAGGTGGTCAATCCCCTCCTATACCCAAGCCATGAAACTATGAGGACCGAAAAAGGTGGAAAACCAAATCAGAAAATAAAAAGGGAAGGGCATATCGGAGACAAGATCCCTCTAAGCTGGCATGTCGTGTCTCTGATTGCCTCAACCCAGGTGGCATACGGGCTTAGGCCAGTCCCAAACCCTTATGTTACGCACTGTCTCCCATCTAAAAGGACCACTTCGGCAAAGTTAGGGGGAGGTAATTAGGCAGAGCGACATGGACTCCCTAGTCGTCTCTTTCTGAGGTCAGAAGGTGTCAGCTAGCCAAGAAAGCCCATTATCCGCAGGGGGCCCATCGGCCACGGGAGGCTCACCATTTGACAACAACCCAGCTTCTTCACCACTATGGCGTAGGGTGAGGGTCACTGTGACAACAACTCAGCTTCTTCACCATCTGACAACAACCTAAAACTACCCCAGCTAGAGCAACCGAGGAAACCTCACCCGCCTCCTAAGCGACCCCTAGCTCGATGCACGCCCGATTCTTGACATTGGATTGAAAGGATGGCGTGTCTCCCATGTAAATGATCGACATTGGTGTTCAAGGAAAGATAACTTCTTCTCTAGCGTCCCCATGACATTGAAGCACTCGAAAGGCTCGCCCATGCCTACCGGGACTAGCGGGGACGGGTCCAAAAAAGTTGCAAAGAAAGCCCTATCGAGCTCTCGATCCTCGTCGTCTAGTCCATCCGACGTCGGCCACTCACGCAGGATAGATCAATCAACACCCATGGTGGCTAGATAGTCTGCCTCGATATGCTTCATCAGGACTTGAACATCATCATGGAGAGGGGGTCATGAGGCTCGGTCGAGCGCCCATGACTTCTCAACTATTGTGGAGTGGCGAGTGGCATGGAACGAGCTGTCACTGGAGATCTAAGCGAGTGGGACCCCCCCCCCAAGCCATAGGGAGCCCAGGGGGACCAGACAAGTGATGCACACCCCTTCTTGTCAGACCCCTTCGGCCATGGGGGTAGCTCCCTAAAAAATTCACAGCCTGAAACACTAGACCAGTCCGGCATAACCACGAACAACTCGATGTTTGCGCAAGTCACCAAGGCCTTACTCCACACATCCTCCTGGTGTGCCTCAGCTTAGACCCACTCAACACATGTCAGTTTCTAGGCAAACAGACTTACCGCGAAGTCTTGATCGTCTGGTACAATCCCCCAAACAACCCTGACAGGAAACTCCTGACGAATCATCTCCCAAGGGGTAAATTCCCAATCTTGCCCCGACATGAACAAGAATTTCTTCGTCCAATTGCTCACTCGGTTGTATTGAGGTTTCGGGAGAGATATGAAGCTAAACACATTGCCCTCCCGACAATGGATCTGATGGAGGTAGAAGAATTCTCTTGTGGTCAGATCTAGGTAGTCCTCAGCTGTGTCGCGCAACACCCAACGCCAAACCACGCAACAACATAAGGATCCTCCAAGCTTTGGGACGGAGCTGCGCTGGGGCCAATCCGACGAAATCTAAGATATCTCGAACCGGGATGTAGAAGTGGAGATGCAACCCATTAGTAAACATCATGGAGTAGAAGGCAACCTTAGCAGCCCTCAAGTCTACAGCCCCCTGTCAGGGCCTAGGCCTTTTCAAATCGATGTACTCTAATATCCCGTACGAGTTATGTATGGCGTTGAGGTTAGCTTTAGAGGTGGATACAGACCAATGGTGCCCCTCGAAGTACTGCGAGGCCTCAAGGGGTACCTCGTCTTGCCACTTGGAATGGGCCTTAGGAAGCGCCGCTTTGCCCGAGAAACTAGAAAAAGATATGGGGCCATTCACATCTATCGGAGTTCAGATACACTGGAAAGGAGAGCGGAAGAAGGAAGAAATAGTTCAGAGTTCAGAAAAGGGGAACCTAGCTAGGAACTTTATAGGAAATGTGTCCTAGCATCCATTTGGGTCAGGAGCAGGGGTCGTCTGTATCTTTGGATGGTTGACGAGAGCACGTGGGGTGATTGTAGGGAAAATGGCAGAAACAATTCACGTCGCTTGAGCTACAAGAATTGGTAGGATAACTGAATGAAATAATAGAGGGCCTAGATAAAAGGCCCAGAACCCCGAGGCTGACAACCCACCCTCCCCCATTCTACGAGGGCCCGTTAACGGGAAATGGAGATCCCCCACATTTAATGAGACAGTTAGGGATGCATGCGAGGGGGCCCTTGGAAATGATAGGCCGCCGACAAACCAACAGTTCAGGAAACGCGAGCATACGAAAATTTGGGAAGACGGGTCGCAACGGAGGGAAAGAGGAATGGTATTTAAGCGGGTAAGATAACTTCACTTGGGCTCTCAAAAGATTTGAGACTCCCTACGTCATCTAAGTTTGGCATCGGAGGCTTCTCGGCCATAACCACCGTTCTTCCTTTCCCCCTTGCAAGTACCCATTAGGGGCCTGGTGGACAGTTACAAAACATCCATCAACATATATATATATATATATATATATTATGCCATTTTTATTTGTCAAAACTAATTTAAATGCCTTACACTTTACATTAAATGGATATATCCATTTCACTTAAAATGAAGAAGATCCTATTCAATGTTTCACTTTTTCTTTAGTGGCTTCAAACCTTTATTAAAAGGGATGTTGTGGCACGAGTAATGTCACTTTTACAAAGTCATGCATGAAGATTGCAAAATTGACTTGTTTTCATTGTTTTCTCTATAATTCTCAAAAACCCCTATCATATTACAATTATTTTATTTTTACTTGATTTATTTTAGTATTAGATATAAAAATCCAATTTTATGAAATGTCATAGAACTCTTGGCATGAGAGAGTTGTGGTGGGAGTACTGATGTGACAAATCTCATTTATCCATTTTTTGATTGAGAAACAATATTTGTAATTGGTGTGCAAGTCCCGGGTACTTCCTTTTAAGGGTGAGCAGTAGGGTCCCTCACTCCACTACGTATACCCACCCCTACATGGGCTAGCGGGGTTGTTCGTATGGGAGGCTGGGGGTTCTATCATTAGGCTACATTAACTTTCACATAATATACACTAACAAATTTAAAAACTATATTATTAGTTTTAAAATTATGGTCATATTTATAAATTTAAATTTACAATTTGAGTTCATAAAAGTATTTTTTTTATCACTTTTAAACCTAGAAATAGTGGGCTATGGGCACTATTGGAGCAGGCCACCCCCTCCCATGCGGACCTGTCTCCGCCCCCACATGTGCCGGAAGCACCCCCACTTCATTTGATAAAAATTGGTATGTATGAGATCTAAGTAAAAAAATTATTTTTTAATAATAAATTTATTTTTTTAAAAAAAAAAAAGGACAAAAATTACTCACTCTAAAATTGTATTTAAGATTATTCTTTAAGATTACGAGAGCTTTAAAGACAAAATAGGATAAATAAAAGAATGGCTAGTTGGGGCACTATTTTGTTACTTAACTGGACGTTCATACGTCAAAAAGTACTAAACTAGATTTTTTGGCCTTTTTTACACTTTTCAATCGGCTAGCTTTTTGTTCAGCATTTATCAGTCTTCGCATGCTTTTTTTCCTATTCCTTTTTCTCTTTTTCTTTTGCAGTGTGGAAATTAAAGCTTGTTTATCGGAAACATTTCACAAAATGGAAAGTGATGCGTGAAACTAATCAACCTGCTTTTGGGCATTTGGCAATTAAGCCTTCCTTTCCATCGAAACATTTCACAAACTTTAGCTTTTGATTTTCCATGTCCCGGGACAACCGATGGGAGAAATGTCATTTGAAGAGACGAGTAGTACTGTAAAATACATTCTAAGGCTGTCTATTTTTATTTTTTTTAATAAAATTACAACACAATTATTTATTTAAATATAAGGATGATTGGGTCATGTAAGGAACTTGAAATCAATAAACTGCCCACCAATCTTTTTTTTTTTTAATCAAAACCCTATTTGATTTGGTCAATGACCTTGTAACATGTTAAAATTTGTCCCCTCTCTCACGAGGGATGTCCCAGATTGAGTTCCTTTACTCCCAACTCTCTTTACAAAAAATTCAAAGAAAAGAAGACTTTGATGTGACCGTAAAATAAATCTAACATATCAGAACAGGTCAGGTTACGAGCTTTACCTTTATCGGATCCTTTTGTGAGCCAAACATTTCTCTTATCAATTTGATTGTTTGGTCTTTATTAGGCAAATGATAATTAATGGACTTCTATGCACATAATTTACACAACGTGTTGACTATTCTAAACGGGTCAGACTCTATCTTTCTAGCCTATAGAATAAATGAAACCATGAATGCAGTATGCGTGTGTTTCCGACTAAGTGCATTTTACAATAGCAATTTGCAGCTTAAAAGAAAGAAGATACAATTTATAAATTTGATCCAGAGGCTACCAAGAAGGCAGTTTATTGATTAATTAGGTGCCCTATATATTTATAAAAATGGAGGCACCCCCATATGATTGTGTGTTGAAGTTACTCTTCCATTTTTTAATTATAAAGAGACACTTCCAAAGCATCCTAAAAATTAAAAAGTGCATCTCTTTTCAAGCAAAAGAAACGAAAATGCTTCTGGTCCTTCTCTGTCTGCATTATATATATAAGTGGGAAAGAGGATGGAAATAAAGTGCTTTTGCATTAATTTAAATAAATATCTTTGGTCATAAAAAAAAAAAAAAAACAAAATGGACTGATTGTATGTGTTATTCACTCTTTCAGAAGCATTGTCCCAAATTGACACACACTCTCTCTCCTTTATATATATATATATATTACAAAAAAAATATATATTTATGACGAATTATTTATAACGAAAATAATTATCTGTGACAAGAATAAACTCATTTTGACACGAAATAACCATTTTAACTGGAAATAACTGATTAAGTAATTTTCTTGTAGTGTATACACATATATATATGTATATATATTGAAAGAATATATTTATATATAAAATTAATACCCCAACACACAACACCTGTTATAAATTATTTAAATAAAAAAAATAAAGATCCTTTCATTAAATAATTCCCATATCAACCTACTTTCCATATCACTTCCAATATATCAACTTGCTTTCCCGGACCAGAAGTTATCAAACTATGAAAAGGGATCGAAAAAGTTAATCATCAAAATCCATTGAAACCTGAAAATATGGCTTTGGAGAAAAAGGGAATAGCATTATAGCAATATTCCCATTAAAGCATCCGATCGACTTTAGAGATAACTCTTTTTGAGAACTTTGCACATTATAAATCTGACTAGTGATCATGACCCACTTCATAATTTTTATATATATAGATATATCTTAAAGTTCCTAAAAATGTATCATGTGATCGATGCTGCACTTTTGACGAGGCAAAATACTTACTGATGGAATCTGATCTACATGCATGCAGCTTTGCACAATTTTATCTTTCTACTTAGGAAGTGATCGAATTCTATATATATAATTTATTTCGAGTAGGAGTTATATATATATCCCGAAAAATATAGTTATCAATTGTTAACAAAACAACCTCATCTATGCATGCAGTTTCCATTAAATTTGAACCTTGATGATGATGATGATGATGGTGGATAGTGATTACATAAGACTCTATTTTATGAACTAAAAGACATTAATATCACATATCATTGGCTCATGATAAGATGAGTTAAGATAGTTTATAAATAATAATAAAATTATTAATTAAAATAAAATAAGATGAGATGAAATATTAAAAATAGACTCACAGGATATGGATTTTTTCAGAGCAAAATAAAATAAAATCAAAAGCTCTTTAAGCTTTTTTCTCCTCTTTCCACTTTTGGTTATAGAATATAGATAACTTCATTAGCACAAGCTTTTTCCCTCTTTATTCTCGCGTCCACCCTCTATCGACACCTTTGACACGTTGTACGCAACCTACCTGGATTGGGACCCACAACTTAGACTTTTCAACAGAGTGCAATGATGACGGGAAGCAATGATGTGTACAAAAAGCTCACCCACAGCTTTTCTACTCCACCCTACCTGTAACCTCTGCCTTTTTGGCGGCTGTCACATTTATATTTTGCAATGGTTTGGAGAACTTTTGAGCCACTCAACTCTCTGTATATAAACACATCCGTAACCTCTCTCCCTAAACCACGAAAAACTTATTTCGCACCCCTTAAATGATTCTCTGTCGGCCATCTCTTTCATTAATTTAGACTAACCCATCTCTGAGCAATCTCTCTATAAACCCGGCCACCTTCATGGCTAACGTCCAAGGAGGCCAAGACGTGCCCGAAATCAAGCTTTTTGGGACGACAATTACATTGCAGAATAGACAAGTAAAGGAGGAACAGAAAGGACTAGATCAAACGATGGAGAAGAGGCCAGATAAGATCATACCATGCCCAAGATGTAAGAGCATGGAGACCAAGTTTTGTTACTTCAACAACTACAACGTTAATCAGCCCAGACATTTCTGTAGAGGATGCCAGAGGTACTGGACTGCCGGTGGGGCCCTCCGAAACGTGCCTATAGGGGCTGGCAGGCGGAAGATCAAGCCACCGTCCGGCGAGCTAGGCGGGTTCTCTGAGGGTTCCTTTTATGATGCTGCTGGGGTACTGCACAAGTTTGACCTGGACGAGGTGCTGGAGGAGTGGCATGTCGTGGCGGCTGAGGGCGGTTTCGGGCATTTTTTCCCTGTTAAGCGGCGGAGGAGTTGCTCAGATGGTTAAACATGCATGCAGTAGTTGATCATCCAGCTTTTTGATCTGCTTTTAAATTTCAGTAAGATCAACATGAAGATATATCCACAACATCATGCTTTTTGATAGACGAATGGTGTATACGCAGTACAGACTGATTCGGCTCCACTAGATTATGTACTTAACTACATCAATAATATTATTAGAATAAATTATGTACATCGAGAAAAGACCTATCATGTTTGGTGGTGGTATTTTTCGTATTGGACTGCAGCATGAAGATCAACAATTTTTCATGTTTTGTAGTACTGTAGAAATGAATATGTACAACATATATACATATATATATATATATTATATAGCCTAATTGCCGAAATCATTCTCATGATCAGAGGGCTATATATTGTCAGAATTTATCAAATTTAAGCCACGGGAAGTCGAGTATTTATGCAATTAAGTTAGATTTGATGTGCCCTATTATATATCCTCCACACACCACAGTGGAAACGTTTATTAGTAAAATTATATCAGTAAAAGCTCGATCGCTAGTTATGGATATCATCAGTGGAAACGTTTATTTAATTCAATCGAGCAGTAATGGTTTTCTTTGAAGAATGGTGCTGTACGTCTTTTGAGAATGCTAGAACATTTTGAGTGGGTTGTGAGATAAAGTTGAATCTTGATATTATTCTAATTCCTTAATAATTTGCATAAAGTCTAGCTAGCTAGCCCCCTGTAATTAACTGGTTAAGGCACTACTTTTTTGTTAATTCCGATCCTTTCTAAACCACGTTTAACATAACATAGTTGGTTTGGATAGTGAGATGAGATAAAACAAGACGAGATAAGATGATTTTAGATAAGTTGAATAAAATATTAATAGAATATTATTTTTTAATATTATTATTATTTTAAAATTTAAAAAAATTAAATTATTTATTATATTTTATATAAAAATTTAAAAAAATTATAATAATAAGATAAATTAAGAATGTTTTCTAAAACGCATATCAATGTTATCTTTTCCTCTGGCAAAATTCTACCATGGGGGAAAAGTAAAAAGTCATGTGATTATTGCATATATTAGAGAGGCTAATCTTGACTAAAGGCAGGTTTAAGCTAATCTAATTAATGACCTTTTGCTTTTGTAGATAGATTCCCTTCTAAAGACTAGCTGGGGCTAGCTCTTTGTCAACAAAATCAAGAAAACGATTAACTTATAAATTAATCTACTGCATGCTGCAATCGATCCCTACGTCCCGAGGGAGGGTACATGATTATATCCAAGCGCCAAGGGTATCATGATATCAAAGCAGCCCGATCATGTTATCGAACATGATCGGATTCCGTGGCAAGAATCATGCATTAACATATATATATATAGAACTACCTCATATATATATATATATATATATATATATATATGCAGTAAACAAACTGGCAACTTTATTCTACACATGCCTTTTGGCCTAATAATTGCGTATCTAAATTTATTGATGAACGAAGAAATCACCGATTTATGGGACAAAAATGCCAATAACAAGGGGGATTGGAGAACAGGATGATGCCATGCACTCTTAAAAATAGATAATTAGGAATTTGGGAATTACTTTTTGTGAAAGCAGGTACCCTCTGATATGGATTCTCCACCCACCCACCCAACCTCATGCATCTTCGTTTTGATCTATATATATTCAGATCATAATCTTCAACGACTTTTCTGGTATATATAGGGCCAGTCATTTAGGCAGAGAGATCATCAAGCATTATTTTCTTTTTATATATATACTTCAACAGGCCGCAAACATCTGATCTAGAGAAAAATTATTGAAATGGTGGAACATGCAGGCCGAATTAACGTTAGATTCCTGTCTCTCCTATCAAGACGGGGTAAAATCCATAAACAAATTAAAGAGAGAGTAATTAACTAAAAATAAATTAAAAGAAGAAAAGATCATCTGGACAAATGATGAATTTCATGAGAGATCAAACGGTTTGAAGACCATTGATATATAAATATATCCTTTATCCATTACTTGTAGATATTCAGCCAGTATAAGCACATTAATACACATGTTGGAGACACAACATGATTAGAAATGAATCATCCAAACCCCAACATTTTCATAGTAGGTGAAAGGAAAAAAAGAAAGGACTCGGTTTATTCGGTAACAAATTAAAGTGATGTGAAATTATGGTCTTTATTGTTCGTCTTCTGCTGTCATCCCGAGCTCTCTGAGGACCTCCCCGCAACCATCAAGACGTTCCTTCCTCATGAAGCCAAGAGGATTGGCAAGGCGTACTGGGGATGTAATGCCATTGTTCTTTGTGAGGCTGATCCTAGCACTCTTGTCTAGGAAAGGATCCTTACTGACCTCGCTGCAGTTGGGATCGCTGCTCTTTACCAGAACAATTTCGCAAACCTCCTCTTCGTGCTCGCCGTCTACCCCAAGGTGGTACGTTCCCGACTCGTCCGTTTCCGACTCTAAGCTGTATGTTATGACACCGCCTTCACGTTCCCTGCACTGCAACCGCACCTTTGCACCTGCACCCAACACGTATAGACTCTAGTTTCAGACTTGACAATACTATATATAGCACTGCTTCAGACTGAATTTGCAGGTCTTTTTATGTCAAAATGAATAGTTAAACAATACTGTTAAGCACCAAATTGCAGAACTTGGAATTGTAATCTGTACCTTTCATGTACGTGCTGATCCTTGTTACAAATTGGGTACGGCAGGTGTCACAGTAAACTTTGCCCTCCACGGAGAAGTGGCTGTCGCAGTAAGCGAAACCAAGGAGGGACAAGAAGCAAAGGGCAGAAGCCGCCAGGAAGATAACAGACTTTGCCATTGTTCCTGCTTGCTTTTCTTATTCCAGAGGACTATGCGTTAATCGACGGGGCTGTCTTTTATAAGGGAAAAGCACGCAGTTGCTCTTGGGGGGAATTTGTTAAGGCCTCCTTGCTGGCTGTTATTTTTTGGAGGTTGCCATTTTCCCCTTGTTTTCTGGGTTCTGGAAAACAATGTGAACCGCTCCTGTTCCTTAAATCTCTCTGTCTTCAATATTAATAAATAAATAAATAAAAGACAATTGAATATTGAGTATCCACAATATTACAAAGTTTAGGTAGTTCTAGCTGTTTTGACATCCAAGTCATATCAAACGCAAATCCAACAATCAAAATCCAAGTTTCCGAAAAATAAAATCAAAACACAACCTTCAGATTAAAAAAAAAAAAAAAATGGTCCATAATCGTCCTCTTGGTTTCAAAGTTGTCTAATGGCCGGTAGATGTTATTGTGCAAATTGTTTGCTTAATACATGTTATGTTTCCAAGGTTTCTAATGTGCTAGTAATTAATATACCCTCGCTTTTCATTATTAGTTGTGTATATGAGAATGGAACATAACAAGAGGTAGCCTGTTCCTTTTGAATAGTGAAATGAGCAGAGATAATTTGTGAATACTAATGAAATTGTTCGTTGAAATCATTTAAGATCAGTTAAAATGAAATGAAATAATTTCATCTCACCTCTGTATCCAGATTCCAAACGAGATCTAAATGACCTGTCTAGCCATGTAATATCAGCTTGAGAATTTCATGCCAAAAATATTGGGCCGCCAGTGGTCGAAAGGCCACCCCCGGTGAACTAATTAGATTCGTTTCTTTCGAGGTAACATTCATTGGGCTTGTTATTGACAATCTGCCAAGGGAAAATTCAGTTCCAACTCAACCCTGTTATAATGCCAGCCACTAAGCCCTTGCATTTGCCTTCTCTGCTATTGCGGCCACAGCACAAAATAGTGCCTACGTCATTCTTGCATTCTTCGGAGAATGGACATAATATCTCTCCAAGTGTAAAAAGAGATTTAGGGTAAAGTTGCCTTTATAATCTCTATGGTGGCACAGAAGGGTGAGAACTGAAAATAGGGAGGGAGCATTAGCCATCAACATTTGCCAATCCCATCTGCTGTATGTTATGGCAAAAATGATCATAAAGAGCGCAAGCAACTCACAGATTTGAAAGAAATAATAATAATAACAAAGAAGAGGATTATTAAATCGTAGTATAGCTCAGTCCAAATGGTGTCACAGTTCCAATATAAGAATATGATGAAAAGGCCTCCAAAAGAAACCTTTGAAAACCTTGACAATCTGAGACAAACTACAATCCCAAAGGTAGGATCCACACAAAGATAAAATGATAGAACTTGAAATCCTCTCCAGAGAGAAAGCGACAGAGAGAGAGAGGAATAACACCCTATAGTTCAGCAGTCATTAACTTTCTCCATGTCTACACATTTTTAACCCCAAGCAATGGACAGCTTCACTTCACTGCCAAATAATTAATTAATATAAGAAAAAAGATCAATAAGCACAAGAAGAAATAATAATAATAACACCATGGTTGTTAAATAAGAGAATAATCTACCTCTGCATCTTCACCTCCACTTGCTTTAGCAGAGCTGTCTGGCTTCTGGGCTTCTTCAGCTGCAATACAAAAAAGAAACAGAATACCGTCTCACACGAAATAAAGATTATGGATAATTGAACCAATGAAAGAAAAGTGACAGGGAGATTGTAGGGCCAACAATATAGGGATTACAGGAGATTGGTTTGAAACAATAATTAGAGGGAAAAACCAAGTTCAAATCACAGTTCCACAAGATCTTGACAAGCCATTGGATTAATCACCCAGTGCCCAAAACATTCCTCTATTTCATGCAACAGTAACAATCTAAATATAGGTGAATGGTTCTGAAATCCAATATTAACAAGAAAATCCGTCACATCATTTTGACATACTAATAGAATAAACAAATACTAGCTTTTATCAAGCATCTACTGCTTTTGGCACTCTAAATTCTCAATCTGAACATGATGTGGATAACAGGAAGAGCAAGAGAAGAATGCTTATAATAAGCAAAGTTTCTCTCCCAACTTATAAGTAGGCTAATGTATTATGACATACAATTATGGCATACATCATGTAAAACCGACAGTAACCCCCCCACCCATCCACCATAATCAAATCATTGCTTTCTCTGAAACACCTCTTGATTAACTTCCATTTAGATCTTAAAATGATCGTACAGATACAAATAACTTAAGTTTACAAATTCTATTCAAGACCCAGTACAAGCATATGCAACAACGACCAAGGAAATCCAAGAAGTGTCTGAGTTTATACTCCAAAATGACTATTCAAGAATACAATTAGAATTTTCTTAGAATTATTATAAATGCTAAGAACTTTTCCCTCTTAGGAAATGTGGGATCTCCTTCACTACACTTCTTATTTCCAATCCGGAATATTACAAACTCTCTCTCAAATTCTTTACATCCTCATCAGACCATTCCTGACATAGCACAGCTAAGTCCCACAATTCTGGCAGGAGATTGATTCTGATACCATTTGTGATGACTCAAGGATAGCTCAAGTAACATCCGAACTTATATTCCAAAAAAAAGGAGTTAAGATTACAATCAGAACTACCTTGGAATCATTACAAGCATCGAGAATTTTTTCATCCCGGGCAATGTGAGGTCTCATTTATCGCCTTTCATATATGATATATCCAATCTGAGGTACCACAACACGTTTTTGTATATGAATCTAAAACGTTCCTATGTTTTTTTTTTTTTTGTTTTCTAAGTATTATGTAGCTTAGTTCCTCTAGATAACGCCCCATCTGACTTAATGTTGCCACACTTAAACTAATTTACCCCTAGGTGTGATTGCAAATTTGAAAAGAATGCGAATGCCCTCTCCCTCCAACATAATGAAACAATAAAAAAAATATATATGTTTGACTGTGCAACAAATTGGATGAGTCATGAATTTACAAAAAGTCTAGTTTTTTTTTTTTTTTTTTGATAAGAAAAAAAGTCTAGTTGACACTAACTTTCCTATTTGTGAGTTACCTTCATTTTCTGGAATGTCAGAAGTCCACAATGTGAGGTTGTCCCTCAAGAGCTGCATAATAAGTGTGCTGTCCTTGTAAGATTCTTCACTCAAACTATCCAACTCTGAGATAGCTTCATCAAAAGCTTGCTTTGCCAAGTAACATGCCCTGGGACACAAGTTACCATGTAAGAGGTAAAAAAAAAAAAAAATTCTCGCAGCACAAAACAAACTTCGTAATAATAAATGAATAACAAAGAAAAAATGTTGTGATATCTACACCTTTCAGGAGAGTTCATAATCTCATAATAAAATACGGAGAAGTTCAAGGCCAAGCCCAGTCTGATGGGATGAGTAGGAGGTAAATCAGCCTCTGCCGTGGTAGAAGCTGTCTGAAAATAGAATTATACCACGGGTGAAGAAATTGCAGCAACCAAAAAGGACAAAAGATCGGAAAAAAGTTTTGGAGTTCTATAGCAGAAAGCCAAGAGCTTACATCCCCTAAGTATAACCATTTGAACATCTCTCTACTGTTTTCATCATCCACACGGTAGATATATAAATGGAAAGGGTCAAAAGCAACCGATAATTCAAAAACTGGATGAAAGGTGACGAGAGGGAAATTTTTCATGAAAGATGAATGCTTCAGTCAAAACGTATAACTTCAAAAATGGCCACCATGCACAAGTGGTGTCCTTGCACAGTCAATGATCAAGTACAAACTATACAAAATTTATTTAAGTCATAAATACAAAGCGTCAGTAGACATCCGAATTTCACCAAAACTTAAACAATAGGTAAGATAGTAATACATGCTTGCATTTTGCATATCCACCACCAACATCAAAAACCTTAACCCATCCATTTGATTGCTGCCAGAACACAAAAATATGTTCTTTTTCCTTTTATAAAAGGCATATACATCTAGGATTCATAACTATTTTTCGAGTAAGCTGGAATTCGTAATTTGTATTCCCTTTCTTACCAAACAAACAGAGTAAAAATCCAAACCAAGAGCATCATTACCTGATACGCTTTCATAGACTGATCAGCATCCTCTTTCCTGTCATCACCAGTCTTGAACTCCGCCAGATACCGGTAATAATCCCCTTTCCTGCAGCCACAATAAAAAAATCCCAAATCCCTTAAAACCCTATTCCTCGCGATATCAAATAACCAATTATCACAAAATAGAGATCGTTCACATTTTGTAAAAAAACACGGCGGACTCTCCGGCCGAGCACGCGGGGATGAGATGCTCGTCGATGACACTCATGATGTCGCTGCAAATGCTCGAGAGCTCAGACTCAACCTTGTGTCTGTACTCCTTGATCCGCTTCACGTTTTGATCGTGCCCTTTGGCTTCCTCCTTCTGCTCGATCGAGGATAGGATCCTCCATGAGGCTCTACGAGCTCCTACCACGTTCTTGTACCCGACGGAGAGTAGGTTACGCTCTTCCACGCTCAGCTCCACGTCAAGATGAGCCACTTTCTTCATCGCATCCACCATTTCTGCCAAATTTTAAAGGACTAAAGCAAAACCGCAGCCGATAAAATGCAGGAAAATAGTTAAACCAAATGCCAGAGTCCTGACATTCACCAAGATTTTTTTAACTAAAACAAATGCATTTTGACAAAAGTATTCTACTTGGTAGAGTAGAGATCTTTTTCATCTCCAAGGAATCAAAGATAAAATCAATTCTTTCCAGGAATCACGTTTAGTTTTTAGGATTTTCATTGAATTAACGAGCGTCCAAACAGAGAAGCATGGCTTATCGAAGAAGAAAAGGAACAGTCGAACAGAACAAAACAAAGTAAAGAGAGCAGACTTTAGAAAACAGAGAGAGTACCATCATAGCGCTCGGCTTGTTCGGCAAGCTTAGCGACGTAGACATAGTTTTCTCTTTCTTTGGCGAAAGCCATGCCCGATCTCTCTCTCTCTCTCTCTCTATATCTATGTGGGTCTTGAAGTCTGTAGGGAGAAAGGCAGGGTGGAGGTGGTTTGGTTGGGTGGCCGGTTGGAGAGGCCGACCGGGGTTGGAAAAACCGGTTTTTAGAGGGGGACAGAACATTATCATTAGACGTAGATGTACCACGTGCGGTTGGGAGTGGTTGAGGACCACTTTCGTTTAATTGGACCGTGTTTCTTACCACCATTAACTCGCGACTGAGATTAGTTTGCGGGGTTAATGATGATGGACCAGATGGTGGGACAAATGCTGCACCTTTTCTCACTTTTTTTTGTTTTTTTTTTATTATACAAACTATAAAGAGATCGATAAATAAAAGTTGAATCTATTAAATATTTAATTATTAAAGAGTAAATTATATTCACAATAAATTAATTAAATTCTAAATATTTAAAATTTAATTATAGTAATTTTTAAATTTTTTTTTAAATTTAAAGATTATTATACATATATCAAATATATATTTTATTAATTATTTTTTTCTTTTTTTATCACTATTTTATCATAATTGATATATTAATTTGAATTAGTGATATATTAATTTAATAAAAATATAATTATTAATTAATATATAATAGACAAAATAGTAAAATATGATAAAATTAAATAAATTATTAATTAAAATTATTAATTATTCATTACTATACAATGAATAAATGTATAATCTAATGTGAAGATTTAATATGAATAACTAAAATCAAATTCATCTTATATTATTTTATTGTTATATAATGAAAAAATAGTTATTCCAATGTAAAGATTTATGTGAATGGAATAACCAAAAGTTAATTTTTTTTACATTCATAAAAAATATTATTTAACTTTGACTAATCCAATAAGAGTGTTCTTATGCATTATACATTATATTTATTTATTTTTTAATTTTATTGTTTTTAACCAAATTAATTTTTTCTATTTATTATTCATATACTAGACATTTAATAAGAGAAAAAAATTAAAAATTAAAAAAATTATATATAGTGTACAGTATGAAGACGATGAATATAATTTTAAATATAAATAGTTGTAAAAAATATATTACTTAAAAAAAAAAAAGTACAAAACTGTCAAATTTAAGTTGTTCAATTTCCGTGTTCTAAAAATGTTTTTTTCAATTGAGAAATGCTTTTTCGGATTAATGTTATTTGTTTAAAATTCTATCATTTGTGTATTGTATCATATGATTTGGACTGTAAATAATATTGATGAAAAAACAGGGTAGAGATCAAGGAGAAGGAAAACCTAAGGGATTATTTATTTCTTTGTTGGGTGATTGTTGTGTTCAGAATACTTCTAGGGAGACTGGAGTAATCATTCAGCAACAAGAAAAAGAGATGTTTATAGGCTGATAATTATAGATATAATAAATACGTTATATGGAAAAGTCATCTTGTAATAAAGTCACGTTTCCGGCCTAGAAAAGCCATCCCCATTCCACTCCAATAAATTAACATCATCAATATTGACCAATGATTATTCCACGTCAACGTAATTAAGGATATAGACAAACGGTTAAGTGACAATATTATCTATCTAAACAGAGATTTAACATCATCCTTCAGAGAAAGAAATGACTCAATCTCTACAGACAAACATTTGAGAGACAATTTTTTTTTTTAATTTACAATAAGAAAACTAAAAATGAAAAAAGTAAGATAAATGTAAAAAATGACGGATTACAATTTGAACCAACTCCGATAGACTTTGGAATCTGTGACGGATTACATACTTGTCTTTTTTCAGCCACAAGGTCAAATGTGAAAGATCTAGTGGTGGCGAATTAGGTGATCTAGCACGTGTGTCGAGAATGGCTACCGAAAGGGGTGGCTGGTAAGGACCATGCGCAGATGTGAACGATGCGTGAGAACTATGCGTGGTGATTTTCACAAAACTTCCATTTTCCTTAGAATAATTTTCGACCTATGAATCTATTTGTGACGTGCATGTTTCTCGGAAGTTGCCGAAAAATTATAGATCTGGCCTTTTTGACCTTGAAGAACGCAAAAGAAATCTCACCCCCTTCGATAAAAATCAAGAGCCCTTGATTTTTTAAGACATAGATAAAGAGGGGGAGGGAGGCGCCTAGCATACTTTTCAATTGCTCACACCTAACGACAGCTTGAAATAAAAATAATTGTGATAAATATTGGTTATAAAAAGGTTTCGACAATCAAACTACGTTAGAACATTCTCATCCAGTTTCTTAAATTTTAGTTAAAAATGATATTCCCAATAATTTTATCTTAAATTTTATTCATATTCAAAAAATCTTTTACATCTCATTCCCTATATTTTCTCTATTCTATTAAAATAATATTTTTCTATTCTTTTTTTATTATTATTTTTCTCTCACTTCCATTTTCATTCTTAATCATTAACTCTTTTTTTATTCTCTTCTTTTCAAATATGGGTCACATTCTAATAATTTTATAAATACTTATATGATTTTTTTCCCGAATACAGTATTATTTTTCAATCCAACATCAGTATGAAAAATAATAATTTTTTTTTAATATGTGCATTTTCCAACGCGACATATTTTTTAATATGATTTTGTTCGCATATACTTGAGTAATATTTTATTTGCATTTGTCTAACAGTAATATTTTTTCATTTCATATCACGGTAATATTTTTTTCAGTTTCTCTAACAGTAATACCTATCCACGTAATGATGATAAAAAAATTTTGCAAAATAGTACAATGATAACATTTTGAATTCCTGCCTCCAACGGTAACATGCTTTGTTTTTTCTCCAACAGTAACTTTTTTTATCTTTTCTCTAACAGTAATATTTTTTGTCTTATATGTAACGGTAACTTTGTTCTCTATAAATACGTCTTCTGCTTGCATTCACATTCTTAGAAACTCAAGTCTCATTTGATCTCAGAACCAAAATTCAACATTCCACCTCATCTCCAACTCCATTCATCAAATGACTCGTTCATTCTTTTGCAAATTGTTCAAATATTTATCCTCTGAAAATGAGTTAGATGTTGTTCTTAATGTCGAGGCCGATGGAGAGTCGTCGAGGCCGATGGAGAGTTATCGAGGCATCATGGCAATCGCCAACGTCGTAAGTTTATTCAGCGTGATCATATTTGAGGGCATGAGCGCTTTTTCTGCGACTATTTTGCAGAAAATCCAGTATATCCTTCGAATTTATTTTGAAAGAGATTTTGGATGAGTCGTCCCTTATTTCTCTTTATTCTAAATGAGATAGAGGCTTATAAGCCCTACTTCGTCTAGAGAAGAGATAATGCAGGAATACTCGGTTTATCTTCTATGTAAAAGGATAACTGCAACACTTAGAATGCTGGCGTATGAGGTTACTGGAGATTTTATGGATGAATATATATGTATTGGAGAAAGCACCGCAATGGAGAGTCTCAAAAAATCAGACAATCGTAACTATTTTTTCAGATGAATATTTGCAGTCTCTAAATGCCAATGATATTACTCGATTGCTTGCAGTTGGTGAATAATGGGGATTTCCATGAATGCTATGAAGCATAGATTGCATGTATTGAAAGTGAAAAAATTGTTCTGCTGCCTGGAAATGTATGTTCTTCGGCCACATCAGTGAATCAACTATTATTTTAGAAGCAGTTGTTTCATATGATCTTTGGATATGGCATACATTTTTTGGTATGTCCGGTTCACATAGCGCTATTAATATGCTAGAGAAATCTTTTATTTTCATAGAACTTGCCTAAGGGCTTGCTCCTCCAGTCAATTACACAATCAATGGCAACGACTACATTATGGGGTACTACCTTGCGGATGGTATTTATCCCAAGTGGTCAACATTTGTGAAGATGATTCCATCACCCCAAGGAAATAAGAAGAAGAATTTTACCTCAGCACAAGCAAGAAAATCTGTTGAGCGTGCATTCGGGATAGTTCAATAATGATTTGCAATCGTTCGTGAACCTCAAACAAATATAATGAAAACATGTGTTATTCTACATAACATGATCATTGAGGACGAGCATGATGATAGTCAGGGTCCGAACATGGAGTATGATCAAGTTGATGATGATATTTCATAACTGTCGCGCAATCTAACAAACGAATTTATCAACTTCATTTAGAGCCATCATGAAATTAAGGACAGCTCGGCATATCATCAACTACAAGCAGATTTGATTGAACATCAATGGCAGATTTATCCTCAACAATAGATGAGAATTTTCTGCTGGATTCTCTATCTTCTCATTAGTAGCGACTTTGTATTCTTGTTTTCTTAATTTTCATTTCAAAAAATATGTTTTCTTCAAAAACATACTGATTATTATTGTAATATGTTTATTATTTATAATAGTTTAAACATTTGTAATGTCGAAAGTAATCAAGCAACATCTATCTATGTTAGACTCAAATTCAACGACCACATTTTTAAGATGTCTTAATAAATACTTGCTAATGTACAAATTATAAAATATAACAAACGTACCAAATATTTAACAATAACCCTCAACATCAGTCTTAACACTCAAGCAAGTTATACTAATGTGCCAAGCAAGTTATACAAATGTCCAAATACTGAATAAAAAATGTTACAAAAAAAATTAAAATTAATTTTCTGATGCATTGCGTCTCGCCAAGATCTCCCTTTGAAGTTGCTAGAAATATAGTCGTTGAACTCTAGGCAACGTACTCACATCGATGGTCATTATTCGCTCTTCTCTCTTCCATTGGGTGATTTCCAGTTTCTCCGCCTCCAACCTCAGTCTCTCGTCCTCTTGTCTAATTTTATTTCCCTCCATTTCTCAATCATATGCCATCTTCTCTGCCTTGAGTCAAAAAATTCTTTCTCCTTAGCACGTGACTCCTCCAGGAGAGTATACTTACGTTTGTTCAGCTCCACAAGCTCATCTGATGGCCTGTCTTGGGCATTACGTTTTCCTTTATCAGATTTTCTTCTCATTAGCCTATCCATCTCAATGACATCATTATTCACAACATTCCCTATGTACTACCAACTGAATCCATAAGTGAATCAGGTGCAAATGTTGAGGTACCCAAATATGTTAGGGACAATGTCGACCTTCGCTTCATCACGTCCTTTGTGTAATGCTGAATCCATTTCAGTTGGTCCTTCAACAGCTGCCAACAATACTCACACTGAAAGGACATTTTCTCAAACGATTGGTACATGATCTTCACTCTGTCAAACTTCCAATTCAAGCAAAAAATCAAATAATTAACCACCCATTTGAGATGAAGGGAACATAATGCATAAATATCATAAATAAGTGTAACAATAATATGAAAGTGGACCAAATAAAATGCTGGGTTCTTGAATTTCAGTGGCCAAGCAGATCGAGATACATTCAACCAATAAGTCAAAAAGGTAATACATATGAAAACCATGGCAGATACATGCATGAAAGTTGCCGTGAATATGGGTCACAGATCCATGAATATTCAAACCCTATAGCACTAATTTAAATCTAGAGCACTAATTCAGTGGCCAAAGTGACAAATACAGTAATGCTTAAACTCGAAAATGTATCTGATTTAGCAATGGGAGAGAGGCTCAGTGTCTCCGATTTGTGCGAGAGAGGACAGAGTCCAGCCATGGAGAGAAGAAGAGGGAATATGCGAGAGAGAAGAGATAACTTACATATATATATATATATATATATATTCAGACTGATGAAAAGAAGCCACCGTCAATGGTGGCAAATGGTGCGAGATAGGGCCTCCACAAATGAGGGCAATCGAGAGTGGTGAGAGAGGAACATGTGGGACCAACAATAGGAAATAAAGGGGATGGGCGATTGGGGATATATAGTGGAGAACCACTGTAGCTCCCCTAAATGAAATCCCTAATTTAGGGAATGGGATGGGAGGGACCTTTTCAGCTTCCACCAAATTTTTTCTTCAAATTTTAGAAATAACAGTACTTTAGGGCACTGAATGTGAATGCTCTTATAACTGCTGATATTTTCTTTCCTTTTATTTCCGTACTTTAATTTTCTCATCACAATTTATCTGACGTATAAAGCCTCGCAAGAGAGATTCACTTGAGAACAAGAATGTACACCGGTCATCACTGTTTTACATTGAACTCTTTTTACATGTACTACCAATTCCCAAAGGAAAGAAAGTAATTTAAACATTGCAAGCAATAAAACCCATGCATCCCAATTACATACGCAAGACAGGATTGAATATTTGGCAATACTCTTTCTTAATTCCCTCAAAAGCATTGAAAACCCATGAGAATATATGCCATGCATGGCATCACATTATAGAACAAGCATGAGGGTTTTCATCATTGAATATGGCGGTGGCCTGCCAATCATTCTGTTCACGATATATAGTTGAATACGGTGGCTGCTGATCATCGTAAGAACCATAGCCTAATTGAGCGGTAGTACTACTATGGCCATGTATATAGTCATTGTAGGAAGAGTCAGGCAAAGATACATAATAGGTCAGTGATTGATTCTGGTCATGAAGATCATGATGCTGATGATGGTAATTATACTGGCGCATAATGTTGTAGTATTCTGGGTCTTGAGGATATGGCCATAGATCGGCTCTCCGCCCCATCTTTCTCACTGTCTTTAAGACTTTCTCTTGCTCTACCCATCCCATTACCGTCACTTTTTGCATGGTCAAGTCTATATCAACTTCATTTACTCCTGCAATATATACACATGATCATTTATTAATTTGTTAAGATTAGAAATATTGAAGATAAATAAGGAAGATTAATGTACTGTTACTCATGGCATTGAAAGTTCGAATTGGCAGTAGCGCCTTGCCCTACTTCATGTGGAGTCATAGTCGATGTTATATAAACCCTGACTAGGGGGATATTCGAGGATTTTATAAAGAAGTTCATCGAGGATTGAGAATGCCATTTTCTACCCCAAAATTAACTAGGTTCAATACCAGGATAAGGAGTGGAATCAGGGACGAGGGGCCCAAATAAGATTGAATATTTATATATATACTTCTAGCTTCGTTCTTGAATAAAGATCTTCATCTTCATCTTCATCCATTGGTTTTGTATTAGTTTAATGTCAATTTCATAACACATATATATCCCTTATATTTGGACTAAATGTTACACTTAATTATTAGTATCATGATCATATATAAAATTTGTAGTAGATATATATGATATTAATTATTTTTCTACCAAGAAAAAGGTGCTATATATATATATATATATATATATATGCCGGGTATATTATTCTCACATGATATGTACGTAAGCTGCGAACAATTAATATTAAATAGACCGGCGTGTAATTAGCATTCTGACTTTTCGACAAAGAAATTAGTATATATAAGAAAAGTTTACTGCTTGCTACGTGAACTCAAAAGAAAAAATAAATTTAAAATTCACATAAAAATATTATTTTCTAATAATGAATTAACTCAATTTCTTTAAAAGAAGTGTTCATCCTAGGATTGTATCTAATATCAAGACAAAGAGAGATCAATTGAAAAAAGAGGGGGTCGGATAATATTGCAACTACCATCAAGTTTCCGGAGAGCTTTCTTTATCTTGCTCTCGCAACCGGCACAGTCCATGTGAACTATCATCTCCACTATCTGAGAAAAAGAAAACCATGTCATTTAGCTAAAGAACTTTACAGCAAATGTGTGGGCCTCGTATAAACGCAGGAGGCATGCATGCAGAACCCAACCATCGATCATAACCAGAAACTTAACGAAGCTTAGTTAATTAGATGCGTGCAACTTTCAGATCGAGGGACCACTTATATTGCTGGGGAAGAACTAGTCGTCTTTTTCATGATGAGGGACGCTAACCAAAATTGAGTTTTGGCTACCACGGAAGGAAATCAATATATATATTTGTTATATGTTGTTATGGACATATATTATATACTTGCCCTTGCTTTTTGTATATACTTGTGAATATTCCATGGGAGTTTAACCGATTTGGCCGGTAAAAAACTAGTTTTATTCGATTGAAAGGCTTTTTTTGGCGGAACATTCCCCATAACATAGTGGGGAGGACGAGATCGGTTTCTTCCATTGTGTGCAGGGTTGGCGCACAAGAACTGCGAAAAGTCTCCCCATCGGTACTCTAGCCGACCCTCACCCAGCCAACATATCTCGCTCAATTTATTGCTCAAAATTAAGTGTTGTATATTTTCATTTATATAAATATAACAGCTTATATATATACTTGCATGCGTTTATATATTTTTAATTTCTGCCGGGATGAATATGGGAAAATCCCCACTGATCATCATCCTGCAGGCTGCAGCAAGAATATAACAATGCATGGACGATCGAGAAAGGAATCTCGGCTCATGACTTAGATTTTATAATATTAATGTAAGGATCTAATTTAAAGCTTAATTGACATGATGCATGCATGCCTAGGTTGCAGCTGCATATGTAGGTTTAATACTTAGCGAAACCAAAGTGTTACCATGCTGCATGATTATCTGATGAAGACGTACAGTACTGAGATTTTTACGTGCATGAAAAGTTTAGATATAATATCACTTGTGATGGACAAAAATATACAAAAAGACATCGCATTATACACAGAAAAAGTGCTAGACCAACCACTGAAAAGAAAAGATCAGACTAATTAAGAGAAAATTGATCTCACCGACATGATGTTGAGAGTTCAGAAAGCGCGCGCGCGCTAGGCCTAGCTAATTAGTTCCTGAACTATATGAGACTCTGAAGATGAAGAGAAATACATGAGATTGCAGTCAATATATAGATTGCAGAAGAACGCATCTTTCCCTAATCCTTGTGAGGAAAGAAGGATAAGAAGGAATATTTTACTGGGCGGGCAGTGCCCACATGATTTTTTTTATCTTTTTTATTCTTTTCTCCAACTTGGCTTCGAGGCCACAAAACTTTCGTGGAGACTCTTTGGAAAGTGCATAGCAAGTGTTCTGCTTATAATACGCTGGAATAGAGGCCAGCTAGCTAGAAAGATACTTTCACAAAAAAAAATAAAAATAAAAACATTTATCGAATACTCGATTCTAATGGTCAAATTTAATGGAATAAAAAATTGCATATATTTTTAAATACGAAACTTCATCGTCATCTTTGTTATCATCATCATTTTCGTTCATGTCCATCGTCAATATCACTGACAAATTTAATTCATCGTGGTCACAGACTCACAGGCCATCCGGTTGGTCATTATGATCTTCAGAATCTCAGATAGCATTATTAATTCATAAATGGTTATAAGGTCATTGTTTTTTTTTTTTTTTTGTCTTGACAGAGTTTCAATCTCATCACTTCCGCTAGGCTAGCTGTTACGTTTGGATATTTTGAGTTATCTCAGCTGATTTTTGAATAATAATAAAAAAATTATGAATAGCAGTACTGAATTGTCACAATAAGAAATTAGATATTTTCCAACTTTGAAAATCGTTGTAAATACCTTACAAAATCGTTACAATTGATCAATTTCGGCAATTTTTAATTGCTGCAAGTTCGACGAAATCTTAAAATCATTTTTTATCAATTTTAACGATTCTAAAAACTCATTGAGAAAAACACTTTTTCCGGCGATTAAATGCCACCCCAAAAAGAACTAAAAAGTGTTGAAAATGGTGGTCTCAATTTTCTGCTAAATCACCGAAAAACATTAAAAGCAACAAAAAATGTCATTGGAAATGTGCAATTAATCGCCGCAAATAATTTGTATTACTATTTGTTACAGGTAACAAATAGTAATAACCAAACACAGCCTAGCTAAATCATCCACACAATATAGGTCAAGACTCAAACGTACATACATAAGATAATTAGGTCTACAAGTAAGCATCGAATCCTACCACGTTTAAAAATAGACGCTAACAAATTTAATTATAACATGGAGCGATGCCATCGATCCTTGCAAACAGGTTTTTGAAAAAAACAAAAAATAAAAAATCAACGATTGACTTTGCTAATCAATTAAGGCATGAATAGTGATCTGCAGCCAAGCTGGCCGGGATGACCTAACGACGCTCTATTAATCTTATTAATCATTGATAATACCTACAAAACGAGGGAATTTTCATGGTAGTTGACAAAGTACGGTAACCTGAACAGAGAGATTCTCTGTAATTTTCTACTCAAAAAATTATTTTTTTATAATTTTAAAAAAATAGACAGATTAAAAAAATTTACAGCATCGATCTTTATCTCGAGATCAGCTTATATATATATGGTGGGTGTGTTATTGTGTTAATGTGTTTTCAATATCGATGATCTAGAAGTCCAAGCTGCTTACATGATGAGTTAAAGCACTATTAATTGCAATTAATTTATGTATTGACAAGCATTAGTGAAAAAAAAACATTTATCATTTTTAAAGCCAACTTACTATAGTGTACGTACGTACATAGACAAAGTACATTACAGAGATAATAACGAAGGAAGCAAGTAATTCTATTTGTCTGTCGTTATCAACGTACGTGCATGCCTCCTTCCTAGAAATTAAGAGGCAGAGGATCATGTCAACTCTATCTGACCTAATATTGGTTGGGCGGAAAACAAAGAGCAGATGGAGTTGGTTGCAAGACAAATTCAAATAACCATCTTAATTAACATGAACAAAAATAACGAGCAATTAGAATCGAAAAACCTATTTCAAGTAGTACTCTTAGGGTGTGTTTGGGTACTAAAGTATTCTCAGCACTTTTCAAGTATTCTCGTACTTTTAAAAATATTTCACATGCCAAACAACTTATATATAAATAAAAAATAAAATCACTATAATATTTATCACTATTAAATATAAAAAAAAGTATTATAATATATAAATAAATAAAAAATCACTATAATATATAAATAAAAAATATTTATCACTATTATATATAAATTAAAAATAAAATCACTATAATATATAAATAAAAAATAACATTACTATAATATTTATCACTATTATATATATATATATATAAATAAAATCATTATAATATTTATCATTATTATATATAAATTAAAAATAAAATCATTATAATATTTATCATTATTATATATAAAAGTAAAATAAAATCACTACAATATTTATTAATATTAAAAAATTACTATAATAAAATCACTATAATATTTATTACTAAAAATAAAATCACTATAATATTTATGGGACCCACATATTTTTCAACTACCTACTCAAAAGTTAACAACTCAACATACTTCACACATCCAAACAACTCAAAATACTCTCAATGGGACCCACAAACTCACTCCAATCTCTACTCATAACTATTCACAAACATTCTCAACACTTCTCACTACCCAAACGTACCCTTAATGACTGACATAATACAAACATTTAGGGGTAAACTACGTAGAGTATGCTAGATACAAATTTATGGGATATAAAGCCCCGTCCAAGCCATTTGAAGAATGAAACCCATCGTACAAAAAAGAAGAAGAAGAAGATCAATCTCACTTGCTTGTTCTAGACTTGCACAAATAATTACTCAATTGCATATTTCAATGCGAAGAAGATTGTGTCGAAGTATGTATACTTGCAATGACTCAACTCAAGACAAAGATCTTGTACAAAAGTATTAGAAATACTAGATCAGAATATACAGTAGAAACGATATTACCCTGTCGAAAATATCTTGAATCTAGTACACTTGTTCCATGAATTCTTCATCGTTGTTGTTCATCCGAAATCATCCCATCAATGGTGAAGTATGATACGTGGTAGAAAGTCAGAGCATCACTAATCACATGTTTTAGGATACGTTTGGGTAGTGAGAAGTGTTGAGAAGTGTTGTGAATGTTTGTGAATAGTAGTGAAAAAGTAATGAAAAAGTAATAATAAAATATTGAATAGTAGTAAAAAGTATGTGAAAAGTAATGAATAGTAGAAAAGTAGGTAAAAAGTAATAATAAAGTAAAAAATAGTAGTGAGAGTACTTGAGGTACTCTCACTTACCAAAGAGAACTCCTTTTTAGAGAGAGATTTCTGTTTATGCTATAAGTGCCTCATCCAAATGGGGGAGAGGCTATATAAATAACCCATCGTGTAACCCTCAGCTGGCCATTAAGGGCCAATCATCAAGACTCATGAAATGGCTTGATAGCCACTTCATAACCCCCAAGAGAAAGGGAAGAGGTGCCCACTATGGATACCCCTTTGTTACATCTCCCACTCGCACATAGTGGGCAAAATTCCAAGTCTGCATCTCTCAATATGTTTTCAATTTTATTCATACTGGCAAATAGGCTATACGACAACCGAGCACACATGTAAAAGAAAAAATGGGAGCACCATACCAAATCTCTCTATGAGAAGACGAGCATAGCAACATTCCTAAAAGTGTCTCGTTATGCCCCGATTCATTTGGTCACATCAAACTAAGCATCTCTAATCCCTCTTGAGTCTGAATCAATGTTTTGAATACCGTACCGATTGATCGTTTCGGTCGAGGCATTGAAATGAGATATTTCGATACCGATATCGTTTCGGAATAGTCTATATATAAATAAATTATATATAATATATATAAATTATATTTTAAAATAATAGTCTATATATGAATAAATTATATATAAATATATATATATAAATTATAAATAGTCTAGTCTGAATTGGGGGTCAAAAAATGAGCTTGTAGTTTGAAGAAATGAAAAAAAAAACGTAAAGGTCAAAATATCGGCCGGTAAAGGCCGAAATGACTGAAATTCTGACCGCTACGAAACTATACCCTTCTCTATACTGGCTACGCCACAGAAACAAAATATTTTGGCCGTACCAGCTGGTACGGTACGAAATTCAAAACCCTGGTCTGAATGACTCAGAGCAACGCTTAATCTCCAAAAATATGATACACTCACAACTATATCACAACTCTCAAGAAGCAACATAACTTACCGGCAATAAGTACACACTATTATCGATGTATTACCAAATAGTCTTCCATTTGCCCACATGTTATTCAGTTTCAGTCCAGTCGTTTTCCCAGCAATGTCTCTTTAGACCGCATTATTCATGGTTATAGATAACATGTCAAAGTAGCAAACACTAAACATCAACCTCGTGACATAGTCAAATGTCTCCTAAGGGTATAAATAAATTTAAGATCATCAATTATGACATATAGGACTCACACAGTGAGAAAAAAAGGATCCTTTTGCTAACCTCTATTGTTTGTCTCAAAAAGACATGTAGTATAAAATACATGCTACAATGGAGTTCTCTTTCCAAAGAAAGAGCGTATATATAATCTGAATACACCATACAAATCTTAGTCTAGTCGCTATCTCGGTGCCTAACCTAAGTCCCTCCATTTGCTCGTTATATGAAGCGTCAAAGATAATCTTGAATCTAGCTAAACCACAGGCTACATGGATTGTAGGTAACCATGCACGATCTTTTTAAATATGATGGACCTCATTTTAGCTCTCACTAAGGCAACATGTCTTTTATGTCTTACAATTTATCCATCTCTGGATAAGTACTAAGTGACACATTGTCTCATCTTTACTCGCTGCCCTTTTGTAACGCCAAAAGCAATCGCTCGTGTGAATGAGTAGATCTATACCTGTCGATATATCTTTTTCACCATAACTCCCAAATTTATAGTGAATGTGTGTGCTTACTAAAAATGTTTCTGGTCCGCCACATGATTATAGAATACATCAGTATTATATACACGACAAGCAATACCATGAGGGAGAGAAATCACATGGTCAACTAAAAATAATCAAATCACAACTCTTAAGTGATGTTTTAGGACCATTTCTCCTTATGTGCATTTCCATGTGTAGTAACTTTTCAAAACATGCACTTATCAAGAGACTATACTTTTATATATAAAAATCATTTGCACAACCATGAAGTTAGTGTTAACTCATCGCGAATCTCATTTAAAGTCAAATCACAATATAAACCTTAAATTTTAGTCAAAAAGTCCAATTACGACTTTTAAGAATCTACAAGGTGACCATAAATATCATTCAACAAACTCAATTTGCAATTTCAGAGTTCCATATGAATATCTTGTACTTAACAATAGCTTGTGAGATACCAACCTTTATTTTTTTTATTAAGGGTAAAGCAATTAGAGTCTTTCCCCCCAAAGACAATCACAACAATCTTGCCATTACTTTTAATGACTTGTCTAAATCGCATCACAAACTCACTTTATTAAGTAAGACATATTTACCCCTTAACAAAATCTTAACCTCTAACACCCATGAGCAAACTATAATAGAAACACCAAATCTTTAATTCAATAGGTCGTTAATAAAAACGACGAGTTATATTGAATATCTTTGAATAGATGGCTGGTTTAAGCCGCAAGAAAACAATACCAACAACATTCATTTGCTTTCTGTACTAAAATAGTACAAGCAACAATCAAACGCTCAAAGTACTTCACACCTAAATATCACAAAAGGCAACTCAACTTTTCCTTTGTCAATCTGCGATCATTGGTTATCTAAAGTCAACTCGCAAAAGGTTCCAATAAATGTGCGATCATTGGTTATTATCTAAAGGCAACTTACAAAATGTTCTAATAAATGTACGATCATTGATTATCTAAAGGCAACTTAACTAGTGTCAAGAGATGGATTTATATCTCTATCAACTCCACTTTTTCTTTGTCAATTAGATCAATAACCCCAAGTTAGATCATATAAGTGAAGTGAATTTAAGATTCTATGTTGAGATTTCTACTATATGAATTCAGTACCTTTAGCGGATGCATATTACAAATATTATCTTCTTGACTCTAAATGATGAAATAATTTTGATATATAGATTCCACAATATTTATGAGGATCTTATTATTCTATGAATTTTGAGAGTCACTTTCACCAGTAGTATACCATCACTCAACGTTATACTCACACTAGTTGTTACTCCCACTATTTTCGGCAAAATTTTATAAAATGTTTTGAAAATATTAAGGATATTTAAGGCTAAGGTAATGTGGAATGAAACGTTCTTTCCAAAAAAACAAGTGTTACAAAAATTCATAATACCCCGGCCTTGTCGAAAATACGAATAATTTTATTGACTCAATCAAAAAATGATCAAGATTAGATCCTCTAGATTTTTAATAGAATTCATGTCTCCACGAAATAATCACTCAGCATTTCTTAATGACGAATGAACTTGATCTAATGACGACAAGTCACAATTAAGGTCGCAACCCCATAATATATCAACTCAAGTGTAATGTAACAACTGTTTTGCGCCATAATTAATTTATAACTCTATTCTCAGCAAGTCATTAAACTGCGAGATAATTGTTCTCATCATATAATTCATATGATTGAAATTTTGAAAAAATACTTTAACTGAAAAATATATTTTCCTTAAAGAAAATTTAAAATCACATTTATATGATGAAATAATATTTTTATTATTTCATGTCCCTTAGTGTGCATATATAGGAACTTTAACATAGAAAATGTTCATATTATCTTTTATCTTTTGTATTTGACTCTTCTAAATAAAGGAGAGAGATCTCATTAGCAAGAAAACATTCACTTTCTCAAGCTTCATACCCATCATCCTATGCCTCTACGAGACATTTTAGTATACCATATCTCTACCCGAGAAATAATATCACTGAATCAATGAGTGATCATCCAGCTCCTAATTAAGCCTATAGGAATTCCCACTAACACCACTATTTGCAATGAGTTTTAAATCAAATTAGGTATAGACTTCGCCAATATCACGTTAAAAGTGCCAAAAACATCTCCTTGTGCAATAAATGCAGTATATGATGTTTTAGCAGCTAACTAGTGATATTCCTATTTCTCACTTTCTCAATATTTTTCATATTCTCAATTCCACTATAAGAGAGAGAAGAAAAAACTTTGTGAGAATTTGTCTTAACCTAAAATTTATCTTGCATCAGTGCAACTACGAGCAAGATTTTTAGACTTAATTAGCCTCATTTGTTTTCACAATCATTCTCATCTCATCTCATCTCATTTAATCATTATAACATTTTTCAAATTTCCACACAAAATAAAATAAACAATTCAAAATTTTCAAATCTCAAAACAAAAATAATATTAAAAAATATATTTTAACAATATTTTATTCAACTTTCAATTTTTATCTCAACCAATCTTATCTCATCTACGAAAACAAATAAAGTTGTACATAATAATTCAGACTTTTGCCGCAGTTACCATACAAGCCTCTAAAGTGCTTGGTATTACATTACTCTCAGGGAGTGCTCCTAAGTTTATATATCTGCAAGAACCTATTTCTTCTCGCTAGAGAGAAAGAAAATTTGAGTAAGATTATCAGTGATAATACCACAGAGAGGTGTACTGATAAACCTTTAAAATAAATGTGACAATCAAGAATATTCTCAACACTCGTGCACATTTTGATTTTAATGTCCTTACTTGCTAGACATACTAGCAAGTTTTAGAAAGTATGTGCTTATTTGTGAGTTAATCTAAATTGTTTTAAGATTATAATGTTCAACGTCAAATATAGGAGTAATTAATTTTTGTGTTACAAAAACAGCACACAACTTTCGTTATTACCCATAAGATTTTTAGAGGCAAATTAGTGGTTTAACTTTGTCTGATAGTTGATTTCTTCAACTTCTATGAAAATTGTATTGTACATGGTCCACGCGTACTTCTAATTTTACTCTAGAATTTTGAGAGGTTTATACAATAATAATGGTTTAAGACTATCTGACACTTATAATAATAATTTTCATTCATTTCCAACTACTGCTAATGGAGGAGATTAATGCGACAATTAAGTCGCATATACAATCTCTAGGCTTTATTCTCGATTATTTAAAAGTTACTAACTTATGCACATTTAATTACACACACATCTAAGAAATCTGTCATGTCAATCTAAGTCAGAACAAAAATAATTAACACATGTCACAAGATCAAAAATCTGTTATGCGTCTTAATCATCTCTTGTGCCTCAATGGCTAATTATTAATTTCTAATTTAGATTTTGCACAAATTTATATCGTATAGGAAATTAATTTCAAATCGATCTCAACTATACTCCCCCTAGGATAAGCAATCTACCTAGTCATTCACACGCAAAAGCAATTTCTTCATAAATTAAATAAATCATTTTGAGCCAATCATAAGCATGAACTAATCAAACTTAGGATATTTAATCTTTTATTTTATCACATTCTGAAAGAAAATTTAAAGACTAATTTCTAAATTTAGCCTAACAAATACAATTGATAAAATAAGCACACAATTACATGTAATCACAATATATGTATAAAAAGTCATCACATTTCATCCAATAATTATTATTCACAAAAAATAATAATCTAGACAATTTATAAGGTAAAATAAAATACCTAACAAATGTGACAAAATTATCTCATAATATCATGGCATATATGTATTCAATAACCATAATCACATGCAAAAAATAATTTTAAATAAATATTATGTGCCACAATTACATGCTAATTTAAATAAATAAAATCAGCATAGATACTAAAAATAAGATCTAGCCCAATGGTTGAGCTTTTAGGTTCAAAACCTTTAGCTAAAATATGTTTTTAAACTGGCTTGACCACAGTCAATGGGCCGCACCCTCTTAGGTGCCCAAATACAGAGTAGGCCTTTGCCTGCTGAGCCCACGGCCCAGTTCGAGACTTTTTCCAGTTTTGAAAAAAAAAAATGAGCTCTGCCTTTTCGAAAAATTCTAAATGTATTTAAGAAAAATTTATAAAAAACTTGCTTCTCCACATGTCAATTATTGATATGCTGAAAAATCATGAAATTTAAAATTCAAATTTTGAATTTCAAAAGAAAACTAACAAAATGAGTTTTGTAAGTAAAAATATAAGTAAAATTATAAATACACGTAGCACTACTCTTTCTTTTATTGCCCAAAAACAAATCTGATTAAAAATTGCCCAAAACCGTTTCAACCCAAATAAAAAAGAAAATTGCTACGTACAACCGCTTGGAGAAACCGGCGCCCATTTAATAAAATTTTTAATTTCTTTCTCCTTCTCTCTCCATTTCGTTTCTTCTCTCTGTGTTTTCTTCTCTTTTTATGTTTCAGTCGACTTCCTTTCAGTCCTGGGTGCCTGTCGACTTTCAGTCTATGGGGTTAGATTCTAAGCAGAAAAACAAATCATTTCCAAAAGATAAGGATTGTCGAGAAGACGATGGATGCATATGTACACATATATAGGTACAATACGATGAATATCATGAACACCTGAATCATCATTGCGAATCCAAAAACAACCTGATAGAGTTTAGAATTTCTTTATATTTTGATACCAAAACAAAAAGGTTTAAACTTTATAACGAGAAGAATAAAATAAAAGAACCAAAACAGATATAGAGAACAACGAGTGAAATATTGATCGAACTTAAGATGACCTCTGAGTAAATTCTGTAGACGATTGAGCTCTAAAAAACACTAAAAGGTCTGAGTGGGAAAGATAGACATCTTCACTTCCTGCAAAGCTCCCCATCTTGATTTTTTAGTTTCTTCTAATTCTCTAGTGCTTTAAAAATGCTACTAGGAAGACACAAAGTCCAACAACAAGAGCAATCCAAGTCCTGGGTTTTAATGGGTGATAGATGAATCTCAAAGGAGCAAGCTATTTTTATTTGAGTGAGGATGAATCAATAGTCCTATCTTTCAAGGAATTGATCGCAAAGAGTGGGTTAGATTCTATGTATGTTTGTCAATCAATTTCTCAGATGCTTATTCGACTTTTTTCTTCCAATAGATAATGAAAGAAGGAACCACAGGTGCTTTTCGGCTTCTCAGATCTTCCCTCTCGCGTTTCAATCGACTTCTCAATTTTTTTTTTAATTTATGAAAAATGACGTCAGTGGTTACATATCGGTTGCGCACGCCGGTTGTACGTAGCAATTCTCAAATAAAAAATTGCTTCCGGCCTAAATGTGATTTTAAAACAATCCCAAGCCGTATACATCACTAATAACCCACACAGTGCCTTCTTCTTCACCCATATAGGTTACTGTTCATATACCAGGAAAAGAAATTCAGCCGCCGCCACCCTCTCATCCAATACACGGGGCTCTGCCCTCCACGACAGACAACTGCTTATGGTGCTGCTCCTCTTCAGCTCCGCCTTTTCCTGGCAGTCAGCGCCGCACCCGCGTGTTGGAAAGTCGTGGAGTTGTCGTGCTACTCTGCTCGCAGCAACACCACCATAGTGCGCGCTACTCTGCACGCAGTAGAGGATAGTGTCTATCAAGGCGCGCACAGCTCCGCTTGTAGCATAGCGTGCTGCTTTCCATGGTGCGTCCATCCCTATTTTGAACACAGTGCAATGCACTGTGTCTTCAGTATGGCGGTGAGCGCTGCACCACCGCAGCCTCGTGTACCGGGTTGTTTGGCATTGGAAAGTGGAGCCACAACGCCTTCACCGATGCTCTCATTAGCCAACGCTACTCCTTGTGGCAGCGTGAAGCTTTTTCCCGTCAACTCCTTAGTGTTGGTCGAGGTTGCTCGTTGCACCGTTCGTCGCACCCTCTAAGGTGCGCGTTGCACTGCGCACAACACCCTAGCTGCACCGTAACGCATCGTGAAGATGCAGCACTCGGTATCGTCGCTTCACCTTCGGTAACAATGCTTTACCTTCTGCAGCGCTGCAGTGTACGTAGCACCTAGGTGTAGAACACCGACAGGTGCAAGACGCACCAAGGTGGTCGTTGTGTTGCATATGGTAGCCGCACCAAGGCGCAGCACCTCAAAGGGTCATGAATTCCGCTTTGCGTCGGTGGCTACAAGCGTTTTCAGAGCAATGATCCTCTGATTGCATTAACGATGCTCGGCAGTAACCAGGCAGCCAACTTTACAAGAACCGCCTCTCAAGGTATTATGGTGAGGAGAAATGATACTTTCAGTCGTGAGTGTACAAGTGTCGTACAATCGTTTTGAAAAAAGTGAATAAATATAAGATCTATATGAAAAGAAATTAATTTTTTAATAGTAGACCTCACTCTTTTTCAAAGCGACTACACGGCGCTTGCACACTCCACGATTGTATGTAGCATTACTATATGGTCAGAACCTTGCTGCCTCATGCAATCGGGAAGAATAAAGGAAATTCCAGTATACACAAGACATCTCAAAAGAATTTTGGTAAAAATAATAGAACAAAAATTTAAATCGGGAACAATCAATTTATTGCTCTGATACTAATGTTAAAAATACTAGATTAGAATATACAATGAAAACGATATTACCTCGTCAAAAATATCTTGAATCTAGTGCAGTTGTTCCATAGATTTTCTATCGTCGTTGTTCATTCAAAATCATCATGTCAATGGTAGAGTGTGCTACATGGTAAAAAGTCAGAGAATCACTCACATATTTCACAGCCTAAATGTCGGGACTAAAGAGAATTATTTTTAAGAGAGATTTTTGTTTGTGCTTGATAACCCCCCAAATGTAACCCCTTCAAGGCTTATGAAGTGGCTTGGTATTCACTTCATAACTCCCAAGAAAAAGAAAAGGGATGTCCATTATGAGTGCCCCTTATTACAAAAAGCAATTAGCTCGATCTCAAACTCATCCAATTAATGTATAAGAAGAAAAACTTGTTAATCAATATAATGTTAATTAGTGATAAAATTATGCAACAACCGAGATAACATTAATCTGCTAATTGTATTTTAGTCAACCTTGGGTTGGGTAATTGGTATCTTGCCAAAACCCTTTCCTCATTCATTGACAGCGCTAGCCACCCTTGGAAGCCCCAATCCAATATGCTTAATTTTTAATACATGTATAAACTATGGAATGCATAGAAACAGTCAGATGCGTTACATTTTTATGCAAATCAAATAATACTCAAACCGATTCTTTAATAGATTGATTTGACTTTTTTTTTTTTATGGAGACTACAGGATTATATCGCTATCAGAGTAGATATTACTTATTAGGTTTGAACTTTTTAGCATGACAGGGAAACGTAGCAGGGCTTTTTGTTTTTTAAACAACGTCCAACTTGCATGTATAGCTAGCTCTCTCTCTTCTTTTTTAGAAATTATATTTACAAGTGCTACATATTTATTTAAAAAAAATAAATATAAAATTTATATAAAAAAATTAATTTTTTAATAATAATTTTTTTTTAAAATAATATACCATATTTATTTAAAAAATAAATAAATATAAAATTTATATAAAAAAATTAATTTTTTAATAATAATTTTTTTTTAAAAAATAATATACCATATTTATATAATCTATAATTATAAATATCATTTTTCCTATCATATATTGGATTTTATATATATATATATATTGGCACACATACCGTGAAACTGCGATGCTGATTCCAAGAGATTGGTCGACCATTTTTAATGTTCATTACCTTTTAGACCAGTCAAAATTGGCTTTTAATAAGAAAGAGCCGAAGATAGCTTGGGGGTTTTTAAACAGGATCTAGACATATAACTTGCTGTAATATGTAGGTGTCATAAATGGTCCTTAGGAGGCAATTCCTGAACTCGCATGCTTCACGTGCTATATTCATTATTTCTTTTGAGACAATGGACCAACAAACAAATTACGAAATAACGTTAACAAAGTCATTAATTAAAAAAATATGACCTATATATTCAATTATCTCTGGTTATTTACAAATAGTATATATGTTTCGATTCCAAATCCAAGAGAGAAAAAAAAAAAAAGAGTTAAATTTTCAAGTATTTTTATCGTTATTTTATTCCTCCTATATGGCTTAATACCAAGGGAATTAATGGTACGTAGTCAAAAGAATATAAACAGACCATGAAAATGAGGGGATGGGCGACACTAGAAAGTAGAAACCATGATGGTACTAGCGCAGGCCAATTAGCTTGTAAGTAACAAGGGCTACTAGATAAACTAGGACTCAATTTTCTACCTAAAGAAGGACTACGGCATAAACTAGGACTCCAAGTACTCTTAACAAAAACCACGTAAATTAGAGACAAGAACAAAAACTCTAATGACATGGAACTACAGACTTCTTCATGGCAAGTCTTGATCTTCATATGATCTTACAGCTTTTTAGTAAATGAATTTCATCTTGCAAGCATGGAGGTACAAACCTTGTAGTTCCAGTTCTGTAGCCATCTCAAGCAATTTATCAATCTGCTTTCTAAATTCTTACTCTTCATGAAAAATCTTCAGTACTGGACTATGATTGAGCCTATATATGGAACAATACATTGATAAATTATAAGGGGTCACTGCTGAATGTAATCTAAGAAGTTTTATTACTTCATACTCTCATCCTATTTTTATCATACTAAGTAGTATGTGTCACATTTATCACCATTAGATGATAAAAAAACATGCAATAAATGATCATTTAATGATGATAAATGTCACATCTTACTTAATGGGATGAAAGTAGAATGATAGTATGGTGTATAGAATTTTCTTTTTATTCATAATAATTGGCATAAACAAGTACATAGGAGGTATACATGAGTAATACCTAACTAGGATTTACAACAAAAGATCACTGTAAATTAATAGATAATGATATTCATACAATTATTTTGTGAGCACATTGCCATATGCAGTCAAAAGAATCATGAGCATCTATGAGAAAATTGAAACTCCAGGAGCAGTTCAACAATAGGAGAAGTATCAATATCCATTCCATCTAAGCCTCTGTCACAGTCACTCCAAGTACCAGTTCAAGCTCTAATTAATGGCGACCTGAGCAGAATAACAAATCTATGTTCTAAGAGTACCTCTTCTTCCATAGCACTGAAGCATTTGCCTCTTCTTGATAAAATGACTTCTTATCAAAGAAAAAGTATCTGTCTAAGGGGAGAGAGGGGGGGGAGTTAGAGAATAAACAAGACTAAGGAATAAAGCCCTCACATAAATTAGTATATTACCATTGTCCAGTCCAAAAACATATAGTTACATCGTTGATAAAGAGATGCGACAGGATGGAAAAATATTTGAGAAAACAAAAAAAACCAAAAGAGGAAATTTAACGAGAAAAAAAAAAAGGACCTTCAAGCCCAAAAATGGACACATTGGGAGAACGTGTACATATAAACACAGCTCGGGGGGGAAAATTATCCGTAAATGAATATGCATTTACAAAATGTAATACTACAAAAAGTATTTAGTTTCTTCCAGCAGCAGCAGTTCGAACAAAAGATCCGCTGAAAACCACCTCTTTGATCACGAAGTTGCAAAGGCGAGCAAGTACATTCCAACTACTATTCCTTCCTTGATGGAATCTGTGGCACAATTCCACCGTTAAAAACATGTAGGTCAAGCAAGGTATTGTAATGCCCCTTCTCAATTTCCTCCTCATTCACTCCATGCAGAAGGAGAGTTTCAATAATAAAATCTTCCCAATCAATATCATATATTCTTCTTCGCTTTCTCCTCTTCCCATCATCTACATCTTCCGAAGAGTATATATCACCGCTGTCAACTAAATCAGTTCTTGATGGATGCAAAACTCTATTAACTCTCCATTTAGCAGCATCAATTCTTTTTTTCCTCCTCTTATAAGCCCTGCAACCACTAACAAAGGATGGGGGAAGAGCATCCAAACCTACATCTTTCTCCAATATTTGCTTGAGTAAAAGCTTTTTGGTCAGCTCTGATTTTCCATTCCACCAATCCCTACACGGACGAGGCTCAAACCCTCTCCTCGTTTTCTTTGTCCGAACCTCAACATCCCCTTCAATGGACTTTGTATGACTCGTCTCATTTAAAAACTCCGTGTACATCAGGGACAAACATTCATGCGAAATATTCATCCTCTCTAAATCATCATCCCTGGATCTAGCATATCCACTATTCTTTTCAACTTCAAAATACTGAGAGTCATTCTCCACACTTCTCAGATCAGTCCCATATTCGACATCTTTCCTTAAACATTGGCTAACCACATCTCTCAAATCAACACCAACACCTTCTACTCCCTTTGTCTTCCTCGTCTCAACAGGCTTCTCCATTGATTTCCTCTCCATGTATTGAATCACAAAAGGTGCATTCTTAACCACGTTCTTGAGCGTGACATCCTTCCCCCAAGGCAACACTTGGGCCACCTTCACTAGTGACTCCAAAAGTTCCCTATACCTCAACCTACACGTTGAAACCGTGGCGTGAACCTCCTTGGCCACATCATCAATCCGCACATCCACCCCATTCAACTCTGCCACGAGAACCAGCACTGCAGCCACCACTGGAAGCGGCCTCCGCCCTGTCGTTAAGAACCACTTCACAGCACACTGAATGAGAAATATCCCCTGCTTGAGCATTGTTGCCACCTTATCCCTCCCCACTCCCGTAAACCTCGGGCTATTCCTCACTGTCCGCTCGAAAGAGGCCACGATGTCGAATTCCGGAAACTCCTCGGGCCCTTTCAGGTCCAAGAAATCGACCACACGCGAAACCATTCTACCTAATTCAAAAATATCACAACCAATAATCGACGCCACCTCGGCAATCGGTAACAATTTGTTATCTTTCCGCATCACGACATAGGCGCAAGCGCCGATTAGAATAGGGAACCAATCGCCTTGGCCGAATTCGTTCTCAGTGATCGTGGCAATCATTGTTTTGACGTCGTTGGATTTGGAACTAGACAAACCTATGCTAAACGTGATGTTTTCGATTAGGGTTTGGGCCGCGTAGACTTTCGTTTCCTTGTAATTTTTAAGGGTGCCCGTACCTGCGGTGCCGACGCGAACGAAGGTGCCTTGGGGGCCATTGAGGCCACCGAGCTGGGCATCGAAGTTGTCGAACTCCTGGACGAGGCCGCAAGCGGAACATACCAGGCTCCCCGTGATGTCGTCGCGGACGAGGGACTTGCTGCGGCAACTGGTGCAGCCGCTGGACATTGTGCATCCGTATTTGATGCGGCGAAAACCTGGGATCTAACCAGAATTCTTTGATCGGGAGTTCTTCTCTCTGTTTGAAACCCTCCTGTGGAGAAGTAGCGTAAAGCTTTAAAAACGCTTCGCTGCGAGTCGGCGAGTGTAATTAACCTAAAAACCAACTTATTCTCATTTATCTATTAAAATCTTTTCATATTGAACTAATCAAATTTTATAACTTACCTTTTAATTAAATTAAATTATATAACGATATAATGTAAGTTTTTTTTATATAAAATTATTATTAAAATAAATAATTAACAAAATTGCCTATGTAGCTTTAACAAATTAGTTTTAATCCTTTAATTTTGAATCTTTTGATAGCCACAGTTTTGAATTCTGTTTCATTTTGGTTTTAATGACCAATTTGTAATTTTCTTTAGTCTGGATTACATTTTCGTAAATTTCAAATTTAGATTTTATTCATGTAATTTTAAAATCATTTATATAATTTAGATTTTTTATAACTTTAAATATATCCCCTCATTTTAATTTTTTTTTTAAATCTCATTATTTTTAATAATTTATCACTCTTTTTTTTTCTTGTGTCTTAACTAAAGTTTGTGATTTCTTTAATATTATCTTTTAATATCAATATCTCTACATTTTTTATAATTTTTTTAATATATATTCATTTTAGAAATTTTTAATTCTTCCATATATACACACAAATCATAATGATACACACTTACATATAGATAAATGTATTTCTTTTATTAATTATCAATTTACACATAGGTAATCTTGAAACGTTACACCGAAATGTATTAATACCGAAATATTTTTTATTCTTAAATTGAAATGATCACGAACCAAATTTAAAAACAAATGGGTGTCATGTGTCATTTGAATGGTATATGACTATGTTTGGATGCTAAGGTGATTTCAAATTATCTGAATTGATCTGTAAATAGTAATATTTTGTAGATCATATTAAGATTATTTAAAATGTAAATAAGTTGATATGTGTTTGAATGTATGAAGTAGGTTGAAATGAGTTTTAACTTTTTTTATAGAAAATTAAAAAAGTAATAGTTTGGGATAAGTTGGGCTCACTCCAACAAGTAAACACAGCCTAAGAATGACTCAAATGATACGGTTGAAAATAAAATGAAAAGTTTTAAATTGGAGTATAAACATTTGTAGTCACAAGCCATATGGCTATTTAAGTATTTACTCCAATAAAAAAATGTAAAAAAAATGCTCTACATGTTTCCAATTTTAGTTATTTTAATCGTAGGGATCGAAATTTTTTGCAATTAACTCAAACTCATGGTAAGTTTAGCTTTGTTTTGGGGTATCACTCCCTTCAAAGTTCAAAGTTTAACACTTTATAGGTACAAACAATCATTTGAAGCTACATCTCCTAATAAAAAGTCAGTAATTTAATCAATTCTGTGTAGAAAAACTTTTGAATGTACTGTGCATGAGACCGAAATTTACTCTATAAGGGCGGGTCCAAAGGGCCCTGACATGGAGAGGTGGGGCCACCACAGAAGGGCTCCAGCACATCCCCATTTTTTCAAAATTGAGCTCAATAATAGGCTTACCGGACCTGACATTAGGACCCCAAAGCAAGTTTCTACCGATTTCTTGAAACTTTATGTTTCTGTGCATGAGATGCAAGCACATTCAAGAGAAACCATAAAGGCATAATTTCTATATAATAACAAAATATTTCCAATACTGATGAAAAAGAAGAGAGTAGTTATACGAGCAATGCCACATAAATTTGTTGTGTAATAACTAGGCTATATTATAAGGCATCAACTCATTTAAGATGGAGAAGATTGATAAAAGGTTCTTAATAACCAGCTGCAGCATAATTCCAATCAAGTGGCTAGCATTCAGTAAGGGTAGGCCCATTTTGAACATCTACATCAGTCATCCAGACAGAGAGTTTAAACTCTCTAGGAACCATAACAAAACAACTTCTATAAACTATTTACAACCATCTATAAAACAGAAAGTTTAAACTCTCTTGCTTGCATAATTACTAGAACTTCCGACTACTCAAAAAGCAATAAGAGTCGCTCTCCTCATATAGGGCACTCAACTAATCTGCTTTTGTGCAGCTGAAACGCAGGATTAACCCAAGCTCCACAGCTGCACTGCATGCCTGCCCAGTTGAAGTAACCCAAGCGTGCTTTGCAGCCAATGCAGTGGAGTCTCTCTTCCACATAACCATCTTGCACTGGCCAGTTCAAAAGCCAAGCTTTAGCATTTTATGAAGGAACGTATATGGCAAAAAGAGACAAATGTGTAAACTCACCTGCTTCCATCCACTTCATGGGCTCCACAAAAATGGATGTGCACTCAATAGGTTCCTTTTTCTTTCTCCAGGCATCACCGCTTCTCTTTTGCCACTTGAAGCATGATTCTCCCTTGCCACGATTGTGAGGAACTAAGTTCTCCTGTGCAGCAACAATTCTCCGACATTTCTTACAGCGGTATATAACTTCAGGTTTTTGAATGGCTTCCAGATTGGAGATATCCGCGTCTGCCACTGGCATATTCTTATCAGATGTTAGTTGAGGTTGTTGGATGGGTTCCAAATCAGAGTTACCAGCTGCAGCCATTTGCAAATGCTTCAGAGACTTTCCTTTTGCTCTATACACTGCCAATTTGGAGAGGGAGAGAGAGAGAGAGAGAGAGAGAGAGAGAGAGAGAGAGAGAGAGAGAACTTGCTAAGAAAACTATTCCAAATATGTATCAATGTTTTTAGACCGTATCATAAGAGCAGTGAAATAAAAATAATAGACATGATAGAACAAGAACAAATGCTTAATTCTTACTTGGTGCTCTGACTTGGCACACGTATTTACGATTAAAATCATACATAATTCAGGGGTTTAACACATAAAAAAGTACAAAGGAAAAGAAAGATTCCAACTGATTAAATTTATTCACTACGAGATAACAGAACTCAATTCATTGAAATTTCAAGGTGAGTCTTGTATGTTCTCAAAATCACTTCTTCTCAAGTAGGTACAATGGATAACACAGATTCAGTCCCATGAATAGAGCTATTTTTTTTTTATAGGTATTTGTATATATTATTTGATAGGTAATTTAGTCCCACGGATAAACTATCACAGAGACAAAGAAGGATGTGTACTTTGAAAAGTGACAATAAAAAGTAAAGACAGAGAGAATAATGCAGATAAAAAACTCAACCTCAGAAGCAATTGCTTATGAAACATGGCATATAGTGCACAATCCATTGCATCCTCGCTTCCCTTAGAAATGCAACTCCTGCCCCCCCCTCTCCCCCACCATACCAATGCTACGATTGACTACTTCTGTGTAATCCATAACCTTGATCTTGTCAATTGAAATTGGGTGTGGGTCAATACCTAACATCCGCTGGTGAATCTTCTTCTCGGTATGTTTGTGGCATTCATTGCGTATAGCTAACTATTTTCAATAATTTTCCCTTATCAGTTAGCCACCTACACTCTCCTTTAACAAAAGAAGCATGCATGAAAGTAGTTAGAAATTATAATCGCCTTAATGGGATTGACTTTTCTCCCAGCACCATTCTATTTCCATTGAACCTGGAAAACATCTGTCGTAAAAAGGAGCTCCAATCCATAAAGCACCTTGAACTCTCAGCCTTCTGGGATTCCACACCGTGAACAAGGTAGCTGCTAGATGGAGCATGGTATAGGCTTCATCTCTCAACAAGAAATATTTATGTGTTTCATCCTCCAATGAAATCAATCCTCATGCAGTATGCAGTCAGAAGCTAATGTCCTGGGTGCCTTTAGAATACTCAAGAATGATGGACATCTTTAAGCTTAGATGTGAACCTTACCATAAGGCCAGACATGCCCCAAATATATGATGAGATACCTAAGACTAAGGTAAAAAAAGTATCAAATATTCCCACGTTCTCTCTTATGCTCAAACAACAATGTTAAAATGGTTTATGGCCAAGTTTGAGGATATAAAAATGACCTCTTTGCAACAAAACACTTGTTCTCACATTGCTTATTTTGGTACTCCCATAAAATCATCTACTGCAAAGGCTTATTCAATATGACACAAGTAATTTAGTCCTTTTCCCTGTCCTTACATGAAAACACGCCATACGCTACAAATACAAGGAGATTTCATTTTCTTCACAAGTGTCATTCTTGTCTTATACCATGGTTGGATATTATTTCCCCGATTTGAAATTCTTGACTGCTGCAATACTTCCTATAAAACCTAGTTTGTAAATAGAACCACTTCAAACCGATGTACCCAAAAAGAAGTAAACTTGTCACAACTTGCACGAGGACTTTATTTATTTATTGGCACCAGGTTTCCGGGGCAAAGAATCCCGCGGTTCAAGGAATTCACAATACAAATGAAGCCTTCCTTGAATCACTACATGTTACGATACCACATTGGCTAAGTATGAGATTGATTGGTGGTTTATAAGTCTCTAGGCACCCATTCCTTGTAAGTCGGTTTTCAAGGGTGAGTTCTACCTAGTGGATTCATAATAAATGGTATCAGAGCCACCTCATGTATGCAGTCTATGTTAGCACAGTGGCAATCGTGCAGCACGAGGGGGGATGCCAGTGTGACAATGTTCGTTCAGGGGTAGGAAAGACCTAGCGCATAGCCAGTCCGTGTGAGCGCCGGGATCGCTGTGGACATCGGCTGCAAACATGCTCGTTGTTACGATCCCACATCGTCTAAATATGGGATTGATTAGTGGTTGATAAGTCCCTATGTACCCTTTCCTTATAAGCCAGTTTTCAAGGGTGAGTTGTACCTTAAGGGTTCATAACAGTACCCCCTCTTCCATCGGTAACAGTGGGAGCAGCCACTGGTCAGTGAAGATCATAGCGCCTACGATTTCCACTAAACAAGCAAGCAGCAATTAATGGATCTGCCTTATATTCCAAGATAAAGGGTTACGCACTAGCAGCAACAGATATTGCAGATCCAAAAGAGAGAAACAAGCCAAAAAAAAAAAAAAAATTAGAAACACGCAAAGACACCCTCGTAAACAGGAAAAGAAAGAAGAGCCACAAGTACCTTAATCTCAATGAATCTTTTTCGAGATGTTTTCTGTTGCAAGGCTGCACACACCAATGCAGAGGGTTTAAAATAATAAAACTTTCAAGAAAAAAGAGAATTTCACTAGGAAAAGGAGACGAGGCCCACAGACCCGCCCACTCATTTGACCCTGGGCTGGGCTTGGGCTTGGATAAAATAATATTTTCCAGAAATTAAAGTAGAATTAGAATATTGGGCCGAATCGGCCTACGATTAATCCAAAAGATTTGACCCTGGCTGGGCTCGCTCTCTACGCTATTATAGTATTATACATTTCTTTATTAAAATTTTTAAAAAATAATATTTACAATTTTGAAGTATGCAAGTATTTCAAAATTTTTTTTAAAAAAATAAATAAATACAATATTCACATAAAAAATTATTTTTTTAATAATAAAATTTACTCTTTTCCAAAATAATTACACGACACTGATACACTCTACGATTATACTTAAAATTACTCAAAATTTTATGATGCTTATGCTACATGCTTATCAATCCCAAAATAATGCTTTATTCTTTAATAATTTTCAGATGAATTTGATTATCACAATCGTTTGTCCTTAATATATATTTTTCATGTACTTTATAATTTATTTTCTGTAATAATATTTATAATTTATTTTCTGTAATAATATTTATAGATGTAGACTTAACATAAATTCAGAAAATAAAATTCTCAACGTTTTTTTTCTTTTCCAAACTCTAAAATCTAGAACGAGCAATATCCCTTTTGTGTATTTACCTTTTAATAATATTACGTATAATCGTGAAATGCGTAAATGATATGCAGTCGTTTTAAAAAAGTGTGAGATCTGTTAGTAAAAAATTAATTTTTTTTATGTAAGTTTCGTATTTATTAATTTTTTTCAAGTGATTGTACGGTATTTATACATTCACGATCGTATTATCATTTTTTGAATTAAAAAAGAAAAAAAAAAACATAAACTCTTCAACATCATGAGTCAAGAAAAGCAACTTTCCTGTAGGATATTTAATGTTTTAAGAGTTGGTTTGTTGAAATCATTCTTAAAATATTTAGAAAAATTAATGATTGATTTAAGAAGACCACGTTGAAGCTTGACATGAATAACTTCTTTTGGAGAAATAAGCAATCGTTTAATAATAAAAAATAATAATTACAGTTGTGAATACGTAAATATCGCGTAATTATTTAAAATAAATAAATAAATACAGGATCCACATAAAAAAAAATTAATTTTTTAATAATAGACTCTATTTATTTTTAAAACGATTATACGACGTTTACACTATTTACAACTGTATATAACATTATTTTTTTAATTCTCCTTGTTAGTATAGTTAACCTACATGTTTAATAGTTGTATTAAGTTAAGCATGAGATAAAAAGGATTAATAGAATCATAAAAACTTCATATCCGCTAATGATATTGTAATCTAATGGCATTGCCTCGCTAGCTAGCTAGCTCTTTCATGAAGGGTAGTGTACCATTCAAGGATCGAGTCTCTATATCTTATAAAAATAAAAATAAAAAATTTGAGTCTCCATATATAATCCAATTTTGTTGTTAAAAAAAAAAAAAACAAAAAAAAAACTCAAATTCAGAAATATTATAACTTGACCATCGAGGGTCCTTTGACTTCTGAGTTCTAAGACTGTTTGGTCTTGAAATTCAATGTGGGTATGTTTGGCAAGTGAGAGTATACTATTCTTTAATTTATTATTACTTTTTATCTACTTTTCTATTATTCATTATTTTTCACCTATTTTTTACTACTATTCAATATTTTATTATTACTTTTTCATTACTATTCATAAATATTCTCTCAACACTTCTCACTATCCAAACGTACCCAGTCCCAATTATTTATATACAAGTTTTATTCTATTTTCTTTCTTATCCATCTTTTGAAATAAAATCAAACAAAAAAGTTTAGCAAAACACCACAACGCATGCAAACATACCACTCTCACTAGTTTTTTATTTTTTATTTTTTTGAGTTAGGGGTAGAGAGGAGTTTCGAACTCCATAACTCCCTTTTAAAAGATAGAGATTATATTAATCAAATCATATACTTTTAACATTTCTCTTAAAAGGTTACTATCACGTAAAAATAAAAAACTTAATGAAATCTTTTTGTTTATAATATACTTAATCGAGATCCTTTCAATTAATTAATTGAATTGGATGGTCAATTGCACAAAAATATATTAAAAAAAACATTAAAATAGTTCACATAGGGATCATATTGTCCGAAAGTTTTATATGGACGGTACAAATGTCGTAAGACATGATGTGTTATTTCTCTTTAGAATTGGAACGTCGAATTCGAATAAAAGATATATAGGTGGTGTACGTAGGAGCAGACGTTTTGCTGACGTCGTAATTAGATATATATATAAACTCAAGAAATGTTTGGATTTAGAGATTAGTTGAGACGGTTTGTAAATAATAAAATAAAAATTAAATTATTTATTATATTTTATGTGGATATTTAGAAAAGTTATTTTGAGATTTAAAAAAATTGAATTGTTTATTATATTTTGTGTAAAAATTTAAAAAAATTATAATAATAAAACGAGATGAATTGAGGTGGGTTTTGAATCTAAACCTCTTATCTTCTCTTTAATAGGTCAATCGTGAATCCCTACAAATATTAAAAATGTAGATTGAAAAATGTTCTTCGTATATTGTACGATGGATCAAATGCTCGAATATATATACGTACGACTGGTCCGGCCTTGTCACGAGAGACATTTCTTTGGCTCTTGTTGTTTAAATAACAATTGAAATATTGAAATCTTATGGCTCGTTTAGATAGTGAGATGAATTGAATAAAATATTATTTTTTAATATTATTATTATTTTAAAATTTTAAAAAATTGATATTAAGATTCTGTTTGAATATATAGATGATTTCATTTTATCTCATCTTATTATTACAACTTTCTCAATTCTCATATAAAATAAATAAAAAGTAAAAATTATAACATCAAATACGTCTAGCTTTGTGTATGCATGGAATGTGGGTTCCATGCATGAATATATAGCCATGATCCATCCACTCGATCGAGCATGCTTCATGAAGATAACATAGCAAATACGCATAATTAGAATGTGGATAAGTGACCAATGAATGCTAAAGTGTCTTTTGCCAAATGCACGCTTTATTTCATGCCTTAAATCTCCATTAATACTACCTTCCATCCCATATTGGATGGGAGTTGTCTTGATCTCTGGTCGTGCCATCTTTTTATTTAAATAAGGATGCTCGTACGACTGATTAGGTTTTGTGGACGATGATTATGATCTTTTTGTCTTTTATTTTTATTTATTCATTTGGGCAGTAACCAATCATTATGGTTTGACATAACATCGATCATAACTGTGAAATCGTCGCTTGTTAAATTCTGTGGATCAACGTATAAAATATTTAATTAAATATAATAAATATAGAATTTAAATTTAAATTTAAGATTTTTATTTTGATGTTATATAAAATTATTATTTATTTTAAAATTTTAAATTAATAGAAATATCTAGATTTAATTATTTATATTATATTTTTAATATAATATATGTTGCATGATTGAATATATATATATATATATATCAATTAAATAATCAAGGAAAGTGGTCAATTCGCTACAAAAAGACATGGAAAAAAACTTAACAGTAAAAACATAAAATAAAATAAAGAGGAGGAATATGAATACGATATGAGTGACCTGTGCATGACGAATCACGATCATGTTGCCAAACCAAACCTCGAGCCTTATAAATTAATTTAAAGTATACATACAATTTTTTTTTTTTTTACAATTCTTTTTAAATAAAGAGAAATTTATGTAATATTTAAATCTAAAATAAATAATTTTTTTTTATTAATGTAGAAATATAATTATTTATTAATTTACGTACAGGCCGGATCTTTCACAATTTCCGTCTTTCTTTTGGTCCCTTTCGGGTTGGAAAATTCAAAACAAAACAATATTTTAAATGAAAGAAGGAAAATAAAAAGAAAATAAAAATTAGAAAGCATTAGTTTTCATGGATGCAGTGAAACTGTGAAAGTAAAGAGTAATACTATTCATAATTTTAATTTTTATTATTTTATAATGTAACATTAGATGATAGAAGTATATTTATTATATTTTATTTGTAAATCTATAATTTAATATCATATCATAAAATAATAAGAAAATGACAAAAAAAATAATTATGAATAAATTTACTCGAAAGTAAATATCGAAGGAAAATGTATTGATATGAGTACATGCAGCAGAAAATACGATAACGTTTCATGTCATATATATCGACTTCAATAAAATCATTAATTCCTCTCAAAAAATAATATTTATAATCTTAAAATATGTAAGTTCTGTATACTTATTTGATAAAATTAAATAAATATGAAATTTATATTAAAAAAATTAATTTTTAATTATAAATTCTATTTTTTTCAAATAGAATACGTGAAACATACATATCCTAATTAAATATATATCTAGCAATACTCATTTCTCCCTCCAAACTCAATGTCCGAATCCATATTAATCTAATGCCCTCAAAAAAATAAAAATAAAAAATCCATAATCTAATGCTTGGAATATCTATATATAATCTGTTTGTAATGCATGTCAACGACCTTTAGATTGGCATAATACTGTAATTATAGGGAATAATATTTATTTATGAGTAATGATAGTTGCAATCGTAAATATATAATCGCTACACAGTCACTTTAAAAAAAATTAATAAATAAGGGATTCAAATGAAAAAAAAAAAATTTTTTTAATAATAAATCTCACATTTTTTAAAGAATAACATTAGTGCATTCCACGACTGTATGTAACATTATTCGTATTAAAAAATAAAAAAATCAACTAACCTAATTTTTTGTAATACAAACGATACAAGAATCAACGTGCGTTGTTGTATTTTAGAAAAAAAAATATTTTTGTTCAAACATAAAATATAAATGAGTCATGATGTCGCAAGTAATGACTGTTGGCATCGCTTAGTACAAATTCGGTTTTTTATTTTTTTATATATTTAAATATTTTTAAAAAATAAAAAAATATGTCAATATATTAAAAATTATTTATTAAATTATTAAATTAAAAAAACTAAATATATAAACAATCAAAATGAGAAGACAAACTCAAAATTAGCATATTAGCATTTTTCAATATAAATTAGGTACGTTCTTCAAGTAAGTCTTTATAACGAAAAATAGAAAAGAAAGAATCATTATATATATGCGCACATCAATTCAAGGACCATAATTGTTTTATTTCCCCTTGCATTCAAACCCGTCGTACGTACGTAGAAATAATATATTAGAATTTATCTGCATACTTTCGTGGAAGCTAGGATTCGTATGAGCAATAACCTGTACAAGATTTAAATATATAAGATGTCAGTCTCTTCCTGCGAAAAATAGATCTCATTATAAAAAAATTTAAAAAAACATTTTCTTTAGTGAGATTTTTTTTTATATGAAATAATTTAATATTAACTCTTTTTATAGAAAAAAATTATACAAAATAATATAATATATCTTTTCTCTCGTCAAAATTGAATTTTGTAAAATAATTTAAAACGATTAAATTCAATATTGAAAAAGTATAAAGTTGGAAACCAATTCTATAAAAAGTAGTGATATACCTACAACACATTGTACAACAATGTGTTAAATGAGGGGCATTATTATAAAATTATCTTATTTTTATAAGATGATTTTATAATAATGCCTTTCATTTAACACATTGTACAACAATGTGTTGTAAAATGTGTTGTAGGTATATCATTTTCCTTCTATAAATACGGTCATGATGGAACCCAGTGACTCCCTCGTAGCAAACCATCCTTGCTTTCTCCAAGCTAAGCTAGCTGATCTGTGTCAACGCCATTGGTTTCGCCTGATCCTCTCGAGCTCGAACCTGCATCCAAATCCCAGTTCTCTGGATCCCTAACTCTCGGTTCCCGAAGGTGATCGAAAACTTGCCCTCTTCTAGTTACCTCGAAATGCTCCAGTTCAACGCCATAAACAAGAAAAAAAAATGTTTTCTTGCCGATCCTCTCCTCCATAAACACTTCCTCCGTTGTTCTTGAGCCTATTAATGGAATGTACGTATGACCAGACACACCACAAGAACGAAGACGAAGACCACGACGACGAACACTCTAAGCAAGAAAACTTGTTCACAAGGCGTAAAGCGCTATTTTTGGGTCTGCCCAACTGCTCGTCCACCCCGTTTACGATCTACTAGCTAGCTTTGGTTCATAATATTTGTATCAGAAACTTTGACGCAAATGGCTTCCTACTCTTATAACTCCAATTCTTCATATGGTTCTAACCCAAATTCTTCACTACAGTCTGATCATTTTGAGAGGCTGTTTGACCCTTTTCCTCACGGTGTAGAAGGTTTTGATGGGGTTATGCTTGGCGGATCGGGGCTATCTCACTCGTTAGTTTTGGATAGCGAGAAGGGAGAGCTTGTGAAAGCTCCGGTAAGAGTTGGAAAGAAAGGGTTGTCGGAGGCGAAGGCTTTGGCGGCTTTGAAGAGTCACAGTGAGGCAGAGAGGAGGAGAAGGGAGAGAATCAACGCTCATCTCACCACTCTTCGTGGCCTGATGCCCTTCACTGAAAGGGTAAATTAATTTATATTTCTGCGTTGTTCATCATCAACAATAGCAGCACAATGAATTAATCGAGTGTCGTCGTAATAAGCGATGGTGCTAATTAATACTAGACACAGATCTGTTCATTTCTTTCGTCTATCTAGAGCTATTTTATACTATTTTTGTTGGGTTCTTGGTTTGCCTAAATTAATGTTGAGCTTTAAAGATTCGAGAATTTGATGAAAAAAGGAATTAGCATTAAGATGATCCTGGTAAATTTAATTAATGCTTGTTTTTCCGTGCCCTTTTCTTCCCACAACTAGAAGTAAATTTGAATTAACTATCAGACTTTCATCCGGTGCTATGATTGTTGAAGAAAATGATGTCTGTTGCTGGTATGGTATTTGCCAGTAGCTTCAGCTGTGAAATATAATTGCAGGGGCCATTTCAATACTGCACATCAATGTTTTATAGAAATACATCGTTTGAATCGGTTTATAAGGTAGCTAGAGTGCTGATGGAGATTCATTGCTGAATTAGATGGACAAAGCCGCGTTGCTTGCTGAAGTAATAAGCCAAGTGAAAGAATTGAAGAAGAATGCAGTTGAAACAAGCGAAGGTTTTCTCATTCCCATGGATGCTGATGAGGTGAGAGTCGAGCCTTGTGATGATGGAGCAGAAGATGGAATAATGTCTTACAGGGCATCTATCTGCTGTGATTACCGACCGCAGTTTTTCTCTAATCTAAGACAGGCCATTGATCCCCTTCAGCTTGAGATGAGGAAGTCGGAAGTTTCAACCTTGGGCTGCCGAGTGAAGAACGAGTTCGTTTACGTTTGTTGCAAAGGTGACAATATTAACATGACAGAATGCCAAGTTATTGCAGATAATGTCTACCAAGCCCTCACTTCTGTAATGGATAAAGCTTCTGTCGTACCAGAATACTCCCCAAGTACAACACACCCATGATCTAAGGCCTCTTTCTTTGACACCTCATCATCTAGTTCATCCTGAAACTCTAGCTACACGTGTTATCATGTGGCTGATTGATATTCTGCGTTACTTGTGAAGGCATACCTGTGTCGAACACGTGATCGGGACTACTTGATTTGATTTGCAAGAAGTTTTAATTTCAAGTCTGCCTTTGACTTTGAGGATTTAAACTTTCGTTAACTCATTACAAACAGTATTGAAATATTACAGATTTAAAATGAAATGTTGTGAATGAGGTTGAGGCCTTACATTACTTGAAAGGAATAAGTTTTTACAATTTAGAATGATTTTAAATGAACGATTTGTAATAATTTTAAAGGACTCAAGTTAAAAGGGTAGATGTAACTTTCTTTATATCTCCACTCATTTAATCTAATAAATATTGACTTCATTGCTAGGCAAATGTTAGGATTCTCATGGACTATAATTACAACAATAACAACAGAAACTCATTAGAGTGGGCCTGATTTCTTATAATCAATCAATCAATTTATTGTAAATTTCTTTATATAACTTTTATTGAAGGATATACACTAAGATTTTAAATTAAAAAAATATATTTTATATAAATTTAGTTAAGCAAACTCCTTGTAATAGATTTTTTTTTAAGTAGAATCTAATTTTTTTTCAAAAAATTTGCAGACTTATGGTGAGTTTGGTTACCAAACTCATCTCAATTCATCATTACAATTTTTTCAAATCCCAAATAAAATATAATAAACAATTCAACTTTTTCAAATTCTAAAATAATAATAATATTAAAAAATAATATTCTAACAATATTTTATCATCTTAACTCAACTCAACTCAACTCAACTCATTTCAACATCCAAACACAACCTTAAACATCCTGAACTCATATCTAACTAACATTTCTAATTTATAATCCCATTAGGCTTAATTTTTATTTTTTTTGATAAGTTACAAAAAACCATCCCAAAATTATAATATTATTTTTAATAAAAATTTTATGTGCAGTCACTTTTACATACTCTTTATGCACTCAACTATTGTCATTGGCTTCATCTTTTTTTTAATATAAAATAATTATTTTGACCAATCACATTAATAAAATATATAAAAAATTCATAAAAATGACCGTATCAGTATGTAATAAAATTTTATTTTTAAATAAAATTCCAAGTAGCTACTCCTAACAAACTCGCTCCCTATACCGATTTGTTTTGACTCTTTTACTAAAGAAAAATATTTTTACATAATATTTTTTATAATATTTTACATAACTATATTTTAAATGAGAGATATTTTTATAAAACATCTTATAAAAATAATATTATTTTTATAAAAATATTTTTATTTTATAATATTATTATCCAATGTACAATATATTGTGTATATATCTTTACTATTAATGAGTTAAAAGCCGCTACATTAGGGGATCCAAAGGTGACGTGGCAAATCTTGATTGCTCCGAATATTACAATCGAATCGATCTAACCGAAGAGAACCCACCGAACCTGGCAGAGACAGAGCCACCAAGGAGGGGAAGGAGGAGGAGAAGAAGAATAGGGAGAAGAAAGTCGCAAATCAGAGGGGACCGAAAACGGAGAAGAAAATCCATGGCGGGCCACGATAGTGGATCGATACTTGTATTCGCGCAATTCCAGAGCGCGGTGGACGAGGGTTTCTGGCACAGACTGTCCTCTCTCAAGCTCAACAAGCTCGGCATCGACGAATCTCCCATTCCCATCACTGGTACCGCTCGCTCTTCTTCACTCTATGTGCTTCTAATCTTGCTTTATGTTTTTGTTGCCCTAATTAGTATTCAGATTTTGGAATCTTGTATTTTGTGCTGGTGTTGTGGTTAGGCGATCAGCATCATCATCATCATTTTATTTTTTGCATAAACTTGCTGTTAGTTGATGAGAAAGTAGGGGGGAGTAATAGAACCTTTTAGTATTATGTGTTTCTTTCGGTCGTGGTCGTGAAAGGATTGAAAAGTTTGGGTCAACTAACTCAGATGATTAGATTCATTCGCGTGAAAAGTGAAATCCCCAAATAGTGAAGAGTGCCTTACGAACAGGAATTTAGATTCTAAGAGAATATTTAAATAGGGATTCATATCAGCGAAACTATAAGTAACCTACTGTTGCATCGAAAATTATGAATCTAGGCTAAAGTATGTTTCTATTTTCTGAAAAATTCAAGCTATCTGAACCTTTGGTCCCAATTTTTGACACATTATTGGAATTTCGTAGTGTTGTACAAAACTATTTGATATGAAGATTTGTGAGCTCCGTATGTTCTGAGTTGAAAACTGACCTTGTTTTGCAGGTTATTATGCACCTTGCTCTCACCCGCAGGTGTCAAATAATTTAACTCTACTAGCTCAGTCTTTGCCTTCTGAATCAAACGAGCAATCTTCAACAGCAGCCACAAGTCGTGGAAACAGGAACAGGTGCCCCATCCGGGGCATTCTTTACAACACGAATACAATTGAAAGCTTCCATACGCTTGACAAGAAGAGCTTGCTAAGGGCAGAAGCAAAGAAGGTGCCTCTTGTAATGGGTTTAATTCTTGAATTGTATGTGCTGTAGTCTGTATTTCTATGTCCAGGAAACCCCAAGGGGTTGGCCTAAGTGGTGAAGGCCTTGGTCTTGGGATATCACTCCCTTCAAGTTCTAAGGTTCAATACCTCATAGGTGCAAACAATCATTTGGGCCACACCCCTGGTGAAAAGCCAGCGATTTAACCAGTTCTGTGAATGAAACTTCCGAGGATGCGGTGAACGGGACCGGGATTTACTCTGCAGGAGTGGGTCCGAAGGGCCCTGCCTTGGAGAGGTTTCCCAACATAAAAAAAAAAAAAGAAAGTATTTCTATGTCCAGGATGAGTTTATTTGGCTGCTTAGCAATTTTAGATTGTATTGTTGTATGACTTGACTGGAAGTACAAATCTGGTGTTACAAGTTTACTTGTTGATATCTTTTTTTTTGGTTTTGTTTAAATAAGCAATCGACTTCTTATTGATATCTAGATTTGGGATGACATTCATACTGGAAGGGCTGTGGAGGATAGTGCATTGCTTTCAAGGTTCCTTCTTATCTCGTTTGCAGACCTGAAAAAATGGAACTTTCATTACTGGTTTGCCTTTCCTGTTCTGGTGCTTGATCCTCCTGCAACCTTGGTTGATTTAATGCCAGCTTCACAGTATTTTAGCTTAGAAGAGGTGCTGAGACTACTTTTATGGTTGGAAATAATGAAGCTAACTATTATGCTTCTATCTCCATTTTAATGCCCAAATTGTTGTTTTGACCTGTAGGCGGAATCTGTTTCTGCAGCTTGTAATGAGTGGCGTAACTCAAGCTTAACAGCAGGTAAATATGTCTCCTCATTATTTGCAATTTTTTTCAAAAAATTATTTGCAATTTTTTAAGTTTTTTTTTTCTTAGTTGAGTGTAAATGTTATTTTTTTTTCTTTTTAATCAAAGTTTAAGGTGTCCGCTGCAGATGTGCCATTCTTTTTGGTCAGTACTGATCCAAATTCACATGCAACTGTTAAGCATCTGAAGGACTGGGAAACCTGTCAAAGCGATGGTCACAAGGTTTGTCCACATGACTCTTTAAATATCTGTAATTCATTCCAGTTAATCAAACACAATATGCTTACGGCGGGAAAAAAATAGGCTTACATGGGGCTGTTTAGTTGGTGGACCACATTCTGGATATGTCATTCTTAAGTCTACTTTGCATTTTATTGGCAGTTGCTTTTCGGGTTTTATGACCCATGTCATCTTCCACACAATCCTGGTTGGCCTCTTCGCAACTACCTTGCTCTTATTTGCGTGAGATGGAATCTCAAGTCGGTTCGCTTTTTATGCTATAGAGAGAGTCGTGGCTTCGCAGATTTGGGGTCGTCCCTTGTTGGTGAAGCCTTGATTACAGTTCCACAAGGTAGAGCGGCAGAAATTGGGTAACAGCTCTATTCTGATTGATTGTTGCTCTCTCTCTCTCTGTTTCTCTCTCATTTGAACTTATTATTTCTGTCTGCCTGAATCTTCTCAACCTTTTGTTAATAATGTTTCAGGATGGAGGGATCATCAATCTTTACCTAATGCAGTGGGGTGGGAACATAACAAAGGGAGGCAAGTACCCAGGTCTATTAGCCTTGCTAAATCCATGGATCCAACTAGGTATGCTGTCTGCACTGTCACTCTATTTCCATAATGGTATTATTGTTACCCTAGCATTTTGAGACATTCTTTTTACAGGTTGGCCATATCTGCTGCAGATTTGAATTTAAAACTAATGAGATGGCGTGCTTTACCATCCCTGAACTTAAATGCCTTGTCATCTATCAAGTGTCTTCTCCTAGGAGCAGGTACGCTAGGATGCCAGGTTGCTCGCATGCTTATGGTGAGAGCTCAAAAACTTATGATTAAAGTATAAGACTTATCTTTTTGGGTGATAAAAAATTTATGCATATTGCAGGCTTGGGGGGTGCGGAAAATTACACTGCTTGACAATGGCAGGGTTGCTATGTCAAATCCATTGAGGCAGTCCCTCTATACATTGGATGACTGCCTCAATGGAGGTGAATTTAAAGCCACAGCAGCAGTTAAAAGTCTCACTCGCATATTCCCAGCTGTTGTAAGTGATTTTACCTTCTATTCCTCTAATCAGACGGGTTATTCTGGAAAGATGTTAATTTTTCATACCACGCATGCTATCAATCGTTCGTTTTACAGGATGCAGAAGGTGTTGTAATGGCTATACCAATGCCTGGGCACCCTGTGTCTAGCCAAGAAGAGGATAGTGTGCTTGAAGATTGTAGACGCTTGCATGATTTGATTGATTCTCATGATGCAGTTTTCTTGTTGACTGATACAAGGGAAAGTCGGTGGTTACCTACACTTCTCTGTGCCAATACGAACAAGGTCTATGTCTTAATTCTTTTGTTTTCTTCCCTTGGGATAGTTTTTATTACATTTGGCATTTTCTTTTCCAACAAGCTTGGGTCTCATTCTCAACTTCAACAATTAGTCTTTCATTTATTGATATCAGCCTCACTTGCATACATATGATTTACTTTTTGCAGATTACCATAACAGCAGCTCTAGGGTTTGATAGCTTCTTGGTCATGCGCCATGGAGCTGGTCCTTTTGTCTCTAGCCATGACTTCAAAGTTGAAGCTGCTAATGCTTCATCTGCGGTGGAAAACATTGCCCAAGCTGATAAAGATGAAAGGCAGAGATTGGGCTGTTACTTCTGCAACGATGTGGTTGCACCAATTGATGTAATTTTCAAGAAAGCCAGAGATACGATATTTTATATGTTTTATCTATAACAAACTCAACCATAATTCCTGTGCGCTTTTGCAGTCAACTGCCAACCGCACATTGGACCAGCAATGCACTGTTACACGACCAGGGCTTGCTCCTATTGCTTCAGCTCTTGCCGTTGAACTTTTGGTGGGCATCCTGCATCACCCTCAAGGGTAAGGCTTGTGAAAAGACATTATTCATTATTTTTTGGAGTTTTGAAGAGATTGTCAGTTGGCTGTTGTTTTTGGTGTTGAACTGCAAATGTACAGGATATATGCAGAAGGGGAGGTTGCAAACTCCTTGACTAGTGAAAGTAGTGAGCAGCCCCTTGGTGTTTTACCCCACCAGATTCGAGGTTCCCTCTCTCAATTTTCTCAGATGGCACTTGTGGGTCACTCCTCAAACAGTTGCACAGCTTGTTGCAGCACTGTAAGTTTTGCTTGCTCATTTGATTACTGTTTCTAGTGCTGCTTTTTAGATTCATTTCCTAGGTTATTGTTTTCAAACAACATGGTGGTGTATATATATATATGTGTATATATATATACATACATACATACATATATATATATAAGAATCAAACATGTATGTCTCAACTCAGGTAGATTCTGCACTATCGGATCCTAGTTTAGGCATTAAAAGCTATGGCCTAACCAGTTGGATCTTTGCGGAAGCTGTTTTATTATTAACATTTAGTAATTAAAAAAGTAAACATGGTTTACTTATTCTTCAGATCATAAACCAACGAGATTAATTTGCCATACAAGTGGAACCAACCAAAAGGAGGATGGGAGTTTTTCAGTATTTCATACTCTCTGTCTTGTTGATCGTTTTCCTTTTTCTCATCTTGTTCCCATTTCTTTTTGTTCGTCTTTTTTTCATCAACGAGTGTTTTAACTTCCACCACAATCAATTGATCAGGTGGTATCCGAATATCGGGAAAGAGGAATGGAGTTTATTATCCAAGCAATCAACCATCCAACCTATCTAGAGGATCTCACTGGCCTAACAGAGTTAATGAGATCAGCCAGCTCCTTCAAACTTGACTGGGACAATGAGACGGATCCTGACGAGGACGATTATGTTGACATTTAAGGAATTCCTTTAACTGGATGCGCTTATTTATTCAACTGGTATTAGAGTACGTTATTCTAATGTGAAACAACTTAGTTCTTTGATTTGACATGTTGGGCTGCACAAAAATCTCTGGTTGAATCCATTTGACCATATGAACACTTCTATAATATTAATCTCGACTACAAAAAAGAAAAGAAACAACTTTAGTGTCAAATTCAGCCACCTTGTTTGTCTTCACTACTAATGATTCATGAGACATCATTACTGATCTTGAATTAGCTGAAAGCTTGTAAATCAGGTCAAATTAATTTCTCTTAAAAAAAAGAAAGTATATCATTACTGTGCAGATCAAAGGTTTATAAGCGCCGTTGTAATGGTGGGTGAGCATGGCAATGATTGGGCCATTTGTGGATGGCAACAGTCGTGTTTTAAGGTTGCTATGAACCTAATCGTAGCCCCATCGAGTGGCATGCCGCATATGCTTATATTCTTATAATTATACTTTATATAATTTGGAGAGACAGACGCACTCTGCGCGAGCTCCGCTATTTAATGTTGTTTACAGTATTTGAATTATTTTAAGAATCCAGTGGGCATGATAGCACCAGTGGTCTAGTGGTAGAATAGTACCCTGCCACGGTACAGACCCGGGTTCGATTCCCGGCTGGTGCATTCTGTTTTTCTCGATTTTGTTTATACTTAGTGGGGTCCTATTTTTAATACCGAAATAAATCAAGTATTGATGCCTTAATGTTGAAAATATAAGTAGGGATTTTAGCCTTTTCTTCTCCTTTCTTTATCTCCGATTTGGTCCTCATAATGACCCAAGACTTATAACTACCAAAGGGTCCCTCTTTGAAGCTACGAATGTATAGTTGTTCAAAACAAATCCAGTCAACAATAATCTCATTCGGTTTAGCTGTTCAGTTGGGCATGATTTGCATGCGTTTCCTAGGCCGAACTAGTACGTCAAAGTAGAAACATCACTTTGTTACTTCAATTGAACTCGATCAGTTTTGGCCGCTTTGAAACAAACGAGGTAGGACATAAGAACTACAATGGTTGGCATATTTTGCAAGTAAACCAAAACTCGCACAACAAACCGAAATGAGAGAAAAAGTCATTCCCAACCCGCTATGATGATCTGGGCTTTGATCTATGGAGTTTGGTGCGGCTATGCATACGTCTATGGCAGTAAATGAAAAATAAATACTGAGAATGTAAAAGAGAGAGGGAGACATAAATTTACGTGGCTCGACATAAAGCCTACATCCAAGGGAGATTAGGGGAGGGAATATCCACTATAATAAACATATTTATATCTTTCATAGTCTATCGTTCACACTGTACAATAGATATCAGAGATTTACCTTCTAATGGAGAGATCGTCGTTGTAGTTCATTTTTTCCCCTTCAAGAAGCCAAAGTCGAGATTAAAGAAGAAGTCAAAGTTCCTCGGGAGTCTTCTAGCCATTTCCTTTTATTTGTCTCCTCTTTTTGCGTGTCCCTAGGAAGCAGTGAGAATTGATAGCATTTCCCTTGTGTGTCTGACTACCTTTCTTTTCTCCACTTTTTCTTTTATCTTCTCGTCCTTTCCTCCTGACACATTTTCTCCCTTGTCTAAGTTGTCTTGTCTCTTTGTACTCTCTTCCTTTCACTTCTTTTGTCCTCTAATGATGACCATTTGGTGGGCTGGCCTATTCATATGAGTTTGAAATATTTTATCCCTTTCATAAACTATAAAAGTGTATAAGCAAAGAATGGTTCTTGGCACCTCGATGGTTTTGTGCCTGCAAAAGGGTTCATTGGTTTTTTACCTAAAGAGGGTACGTATCATGGCAGCAACTTGATCACTGGCCCTTGAAAAAGAATGCACAAACGCAGTTGATGACATCGATTCTTCAAAAAGAGAAGCAAACTTTTGTAAACAAATTGCAAAACCACTACTTTGTGGAATTTGACTGTAACCTTTTCATTTCGACTAATATTAGGCTGAAGACTGAAGTTGTTGGGCTTGATAGAGAGATTTGCTACCAATATAACTCAAGCTTTCTTTTTCGATGACTTCAAAATTTGAACTCGGGTCATTCAATGAGGAAGGAACTTGAAGAACACCAACACGCGGTGAACTTGTTCCAAAATTGTGAACACACACCTTTTGACATATATTATCGGAAGAATAGAACTGGATAGGTGCTGCCGCTAAGGGTATATGAAAAGCAACAGAGTCCTAATGAACAAAAGGGATTGGAAATTCAGAGTCTTTAGAGATAGAGTTGGTAGCTTTTGCACTTTTGCACTTTTTAGAGTCGCAAAAATCATCATATAGAATTATTTCATTGTGGGTGATATCACATCCTACCAAGCACTCTATCCTTTGGCAAATGTAGTTTTTGGTTGTGGAAATTGACATCTCTCTCTCTCTCTCTCTCTCTCCCTCCCTCCCTCCTTCTCTCCCTCCCTCCCTATATATAATATATATATATATGAGTGGAGTTGCCATTTTGAGTAGCACTTTTGGTGTCACATGTATAAATTGGAGGGGTTGCCAGCATTACACCTGGCGGTATAGTGGAATTAGGGTATACTATTAGGCACATTGCTAATATCTCTCATTTGATTTGGTGCAGAACCCCTGCCAATATAAAGTTTTTGCAATATACGCACCTAATTGCCTGGATTTTATTCGTTTGTTAGGTCTAGTTAATCATGGAGGTATATGCGAAATCGAGAACTTGTATGAGTCCCCAACTCCATCCAATGACACCAAAGCATTCATCAGGCTATTCGACTGTGAATGGAGATTCTGAAACCCCAAGAATTTCCTCATCATAGAGACATGGAGAAGCAGAAAATGAAAAAAATTCGGGCTATATATGGGATCAATTTATTGATCCCTAGCCTTGAGTTCTAACTATGCGGGAGTAGACTTAAATGATGGTTTTTTTATTGTTAGCTGTTATGACAATTGTTAAGATAATTATATTTGTTGATGTGTAAGAAACCGCACAATAGGCCGGAATGAGAGAAAAAGTCATTCTCGGCCCGCTATGACAATTTGGGCATCGATCGGTGTGGTCTGATGCCCCCGGTAGTGGTTTGGTGCAGCCGTACAGTGTCTATGTATATCTATGACGGTGTATAGAAAATAAATACAAGGAAAGTAAGAGATCGAGACACAGAATTTACATGATGGCATAATGCCTACGTCCACAGAGGTTTGGGGAGGGGAGAATCCACTATAATATACTTGTTTACAATCTCTCATGGCCTATAATTTCTCACTGTACAATGGAGATCTTGAATATATTTGCTGGAGAAGACCCATTCTCTGGAGCTCCCATTCGAGAGGTTGAAGAAGAAGTCAAAGTTCCCAAGTCGTCTGGCCACTTGTTTTTTATCTGACCCTCTTATCGCGTGCGCCTCAGTAGTGGTGAGGAACGTTCGTTTTGCGTGTTTGACATCTCATTTTCTTTCTACTTTTTCCCCCTCCCATCCTTTCCCACTTTTCCTCTAACATTCTCCCTCTTATTGTCCCCCATTTCCTTCTTCTCTCCTGTCTCCTAGCGATGGCCTGGTGGGCTAGGCTTGTATATTTTATCCTCTTCAGTTGTCTGTGATTCTTAAGGGTAATTTATCCCAACAAATACCTTGAGAATTTAGGACAAATTGCCCTTAAGAATTTTTAAGTTAAAATATGCAACCGAGGTTGTCTATAGAAATTCGTGAGAAAATAAATTTGGGAGTTGGTCCTTGATTGTCCGCTTCACTTGAGTTAAGCGATAAAGACTTTCGGGCGTGGAGTTAGGCAGGAGGTGTATTCAATTGGTTAAGATGCGAGCGCGGAGCTCGGAAGTGGTGGAAAGTTTACTCGACCGCGTAAGATGTGTTATCTGGTGGTGCGTCTGCATGTATGTTTATCGTTATTGAAAATTGTATGTTTGTCCGATGTTTTTGTTTTCGATTTACTGTTAGTGTAAAGGTTGTGTGAAGTAACCCACACAAAGTGGTCAGAGGGCCTATCAACCCCTAGGTCCACCTTAGGTGGTTGCTGAGCCTGTTTACTCATTCCCAAAGGTAACCTGCGTAAGACGGTTGTGGAGTTCGGAGACCCGTTAACTCTGAAAGCTCGTTCTCGGAGGTAACCCGCTAGCAGCGGTTATGGCTCGAGTGTGACACTCGGCGCAAGTCTAAGGGCTTGTATCAGCGCGAAGGTCGGCAAGTCAATAGACTTATGTTCGAATGGCAATCTGGGCAAGTCTTAGAACTAGTGTGCGGCCTACACTTCGAGGTGAATCAAGGGACTCGGTTTGCAGCACGAAGGTCGACAAGGGACTTGTGTCCAAAGGGTAATTTGGGCAAGTTTTGGGATTGGTGCCTAGCATGACTTCGTGGCAAATCAAGGACCTTATATTGATAAGTGTACAATATTATCAATTGCATGGGCGAGCCCATTTTTGCGATGGCGTCATTAATAAAAATATAAATAGGAAAGCTGAGAGTACTTATCTGGAGGAAACTTCATTTGTTCATTTAGAGATTATTTAGCGTATAGGAAAATCGTCATTCTCCTACCTCAGGCGTAGAAAGTGAATTAGATCCCATAAACGGTGCGACTGTTGATGCGTAAAAAATTATACAAGCCGGAAGGGGAGAAAGAGTCATTCCCGGCTCATTATGACAATTCGGGCCTCGATCGGTGTGGTCTGGTGCCCTCGACAGTGGTCTGGTGCGGCCGTACGGTTTCGATGCGTATATCCATGGTGGTGTGTAGAAAACAAATGCAAGGAAAGTAAGAGATTGAGACACAGAAATTTATGTGATTCGGTATAATGCTTATGTCCACGAAATTAGAGGATGAGAGAATCTACTATAATATGCTTGTTTACAGTCTCTTATAGCATATCATTTCTTATTGTACAATAAAGATTTTGAATATATTTATTAGAGAAGACTCCCTCGCTGGAGCTCTTCTTCAAGAGGTTAAACAAGAAGTCGAAATTTCCAAGTCATCTGACTCATTTCTTTTTATCTGACTATATTCTCTTGGGTTAGGATATTTTATTTTCTTCAATATTTTTCAACGATATTCTATCATTGACATTACGTTCCAAATTAGTCCAAACTTATAAAATTAAATTTACAAACATTTAACTTAAGAATGGATTACATGGTTTAATAGAAACAAAATTTCTATTTTAAAAATTATATATTTAGAGATGTGTACTTACGTGCTCACATAACTACAACAATGTACTTTTGAATAGAAAGTGTTTTTCGATTTCAAGAAAAAAAAGAAAAAAAAAAAGAAGATGATTTTTCGTAATAGAAAAAAGCGAAGATTGTTCTTCAAAACATATATGACTCCCTTACAGTGGCATGTGACGTGGAAATGCCACGCAATTCAAAGGCCTCGTAATGCAATTCCACCCATAACTTGTACTGATCGATTAAGTTTTTTTTTTTTCTTTATTCGAATTAGTTGAGATGGGTCAATAATGGTGAGATGAGTACGTGTCAAAGTCGTGCACTGAGTGATGAAGACTCATTGGGCCGTCCTCCCAAGTTGGTACATCAAAATTCTTCCCACACTCATTCCTTATCAGCGTGCTAATTGATCAGGGGCTATATATTGAACACCTGTTATATCTCAAACAAAAATATATTGGTGTGCAGTTTTTCTTTTGTATACCTTAATTTGGCTCATAATTTCATTAAAATCGCTAAAAACGATAATATCAGTGTGCTAATTAATTTTTAGGTTGTTTAATGTTTTTACATATTCATTATTGATTTATTTAAATATGTGGTATATCCACAAAAAAACCTCACAAAAACTAATTCAAATATAAAGAAAATAAATAAATGGAATTTGAAAAATATTTTAATAATTTCTGAATGAATAATTCGTACAGTAAGAGGACCTGTTGATAGGAAAAGATGCCAAGTGAAATAAGGAAAAAATCTAATCAAAATAATATGCGTCAACATAATTTAAGTAATATTTAAATTAAAATAATATATATCTATTTTATTAGACATATCAAATCAAATTACGATAATTTATAAATTTATTTTAATGGATTTTTTTTTGTAAATAAGGTGTTTTTGTTTATTTGTTATTAGAAAGTATGCAAGTGAAATCAAAACATTGTTTGGTCAATTAGCGTTGTGATACATTACCTAACCATTGTAATCTATAAGGCTTGACAGCAAAACGTAGAAGCATCGTGGAATGAGGAAGCATTGTCGTGATAAAGCAGGCCATATTTGGCAGCCGCAAATCGTAGTGCTTAATGTCCTAAAACACTACTACAAGAAAAAAAGGAAAAATGCACGAAAGACTCCTCGATTTGAAAATTGTTTTATCGTTAATTTATGTTCTGTTTTTTGGGTCTATTGCTTGGAAGCCACCCTGTACTGTATATTGTATATAATGTCAAAACATTAATTTATGATCGATCCTTCGTCGAGAAATCGGTGCTAGTCCTGCCCCTATACATGCCATTAATGTCGATTAAGATTGTTTATGATTAAAGAAAGCAAAAATACAGGAAACACAGTGCCATGGCCCATGCCCAAAATTTAAGGCTTATTATTGGGAGTAGTACTGTCTCAGGGAGTTTAATTGTCTCCATCCATTACTATTTATTCTTACATCTTATATTTATAATCTTTTATGAAATATGAGAGTATTTTTCATAATATGTAAAATGATAAATATTGACTGATAAATTTTTTTTTTATTATAATAATGATGCATCCGAGAAAATCACCTAGCGATGTTGACTTGACGCAAACTGAAATTGAGGTAAGAAATTTGAATCTAAATTTTACGTTGATTGCGGCGAATTATCTTATAAAAATAAATCTACACAAATATGATAAGAAAAACTTTTAACAGCGAGATAGATTAATCTACTGCCACGATAATATTTATTAAAAATTTGATATTATTTATAAAAAATATATTTACGATTGTGTTTAAATATTGAGTTAAATTTAATTGAGTTGAGTAGTAGAGAAAGTTATACATGTTTTATTTAAACTGAGTTTAAAGTATGTTTAGATGTTAAGATGAGTTTAATATTTTTTTTTATAAAAAATTAAAAAAAATATGAATCCCATGTATAAAAAAGTTTTAAGTTAAAAAAGATTGTAAATCTTACGTATAAGAAGATTTTGAGTTGAGATAAATTTAATAATTTAAAAATTAAATATTTAAATATTAAATTAAATTTAAAATTTAACAATTTCACTCTTGAAAAACCAAACTCAGCCTAAACAGTATACATACCAAACCCTCGTTCATTTTTAACTTTTAGTACGTGTCAGAACTTGAGACATCTTCTTGATCCAATATATGCACGGTTCGCCATGTGCTTTGTGCTTCCCTCTGTTTTTGCTAACAAAAGTCTTCCTCCTTCTCCCACTAATCCCTATTCTCTACAATAGTCAGATTTGCAGACAAGTTTAACGTGTAGAGAACCAAACACAAAAACTATATTCCCAATCCCTCTCCTTCCCTGTCTCTTCAACCATGTCTTTTTGCACCTCACAACGTCCAAAAATGCCCGATTCTTCTTCTTCTTCTCCTCCTTCTCCTTGTTCTCCTATTTGGTTATTGCCCCACATAAAGCTCCACTTCTTTGCTCGAATCCGACGGTTCCTGCGACTGAAAGCAGCTCATAAGCGATGCGGATCGTCGGGCGGATTTGACGTAGCGAGTACTGCCAGAGGTGTTAATAACGAAGTAGTAGTCCAGGCTCTGGAGAGGGAGAGTGAGGACGAGTCGGCGGTGCTACAGAGGTCAGTTAAGAAGCTTCACTTCGGAAGCTGGCTGGAGAAAGAGATGGCGGTTAAGGAGATTGAGAGGCTTGCTAGAGAAGACGGGAAGACAAGGAAATTCTTGGCGCAGCTTGGGGTTATACCTGTGCTGGTGGCTATGGCGGCTTCGGAGGTGGCCGCGCAGAGGCGTGTGGCGGTGACGGCTTTGATTGAGCTCGCCAATGGAACTTATACGTAAGTACTTCTTTACGTTTTTTTAAAACATTTTTGGCATTAAAACATGGCGTTATATATGAGTGATGATCTTGATCATATATTCTCGCTGTTCAAATATCTAAGTTCTTAAGACTTTATTTTATTTTTTCATTTTCAAATGATTATGATCATGATCCTCATCGAAAGGATTAACAAAGAGTTTATCAAGAGGGATTGAGAGATCAACTGATCTCACTACTATTTACAAATTTCAACACATAAATTTTATTAATATTTACAAATCATCTCATATCTTCTCTAAACCAAACATTTGTCCTTACAATTATTCACGAATAATTGGAAGTGGAGTACATCTTTGGAACCAAGAAAATAGGAAGGTGAGATCAATGGATAAATCTTCCTTCTGGTTTTCATGGAGTAATACAAGTATAAATAGTACTTAGTATAATCTAGTTTAGGTGGATGGGAGTGCGCCAGAAGTATCTGCATCCCAGATGACCGCTTCAATATCTTAATTTTTCTTTTGCATTTTTATTTTAAAGGGTTGGTGATTTATTATGGCAGCTAGAATATATATTGTATTAGGTAAGGATATGGTACAACCATATAATCAATCAAATAAAAAGAAATCTAGCTTTCTCATAACTTTTGAACTAATATTTTTGCACGGAGAAAATGTATTTGAAATGTTTGGGGGGAAAAATAGAATTTAAAATACCTTTGAATAAGATGAGAGTTCTTAATTTTTCGACATTGTGGAGCCCAAATGGAAGCCTTGGGGCACCACCACCCTTTGATTCATTATTCACAAGGTAGTTGGTCTTGCAGGACATGGACTGGAGGACCCAGATTCCTAGCTTTTTTTAATATATATATTTAAAAAAAATAATGGATATAAATGTTTCAGGAAATTAATGGTAAGGATGAATGAGCCCTCTCGTGCAGCAATAATGGAGCTCTCCATCTAGACCGTTGCATTTATCTTCATTGTATCCTTTTCCATGCATGAAGATGGCAAGAGAGGTGGGTGTGGTTTGGATCTTGAGATGCGCTGAATCGAGTAAAGGAGTAAATCTAAGAGTTATATATAAAAAAAAATATATATATTTTTTTAATACTGATTGTCACTTTTCTTTTTCAAATAAAATATACAAAAGTTGAACACTCAACTGTAGAAACCACAGAATAAAAAAAGAGAAGTTGAGATCTTCTTATATACATATGAAAACACAATCCGGGATAGGATAGAATGACCTTGAATCAGAAGTCCCCTAAGGTGCGCGCTGACTGTACCCACTAATTTCCACGGTGACAATTGGAAGAGTTGCAGGGGAACAGTACTGTTTGTTGAAGCGACGTCTTTGTCGTTTTAGAGATATAGTGCAGTGGTTCAGATTCCATGAAAATCTTTGAACAACTAAACACTTCCTTTGTTGACTTTCACTAGTCCCCGAATATTTTTGACTTCGGCAGCTTGATGTTCTTTATTTTATTTGATTAGTTTGGGGAGCAATTCATGGAGTTTTCCATGAAGTTAAATATGCAATAATGGACCGCTATATCGGTTTTTGCTTAATGTTCTATTTAATTAATTAACTAATGCAAGTTTCAAAGTCATACCTGATACAACGATCATTCTTGTTTTCAACATAGATTGAGATCCTCTCTAATTGCTTGATAAAATCTAATCGTCTAATGTAAGACAGTATTAAATGTTGGTGTAGGGTTTATACTGCCGGAAAATCTTACATAGATAGTATTAAATGACGAAGGATTATACGTGTTTGTGTGTGTGTCTTATCCAAACTGCCAATTTTCTGAATCGGTCTGTCTTCTTACCTCAGGAACAAGGCGCTCATGTTGGAGGCAGGAATCTTATCCAAACTGCCACAGAACATTGATACTGTCGATGAACTAACGAGACGTGAATTTGCAGAACTGCTCTTATCGTTATCTTCTCTTGCAAATAATACACAATTCCCTCTAGCCTCGTCTGAAACTCTCCCATTTCTCTTGAGCATTCTTCAATCCAGTTCAAGTGTTGAAACTAAAGAGTTGTGTTTGGGTACCACGTACAACATCTCCACCGTCTTGGACCATGCAGGAGCCCTGGTCTCTAGCGGATTGTTACAAACACTCTTGACGCTCTCCACTATAAAGGAACTTTCAGAGAAAGCCCTCGCAACGCTCGGGCATTTGGTGGTGACTTTAATGGGAAAAAAGGCAATGGAAAACAGTCCAATTGTGCCAGAGAGCTTGATAGAGATCTTGACATGGGAAGATAAACCCAAGTGCCAAGAATTATCAGCTTACATTCTAATGATTTTGGGTCATCAAAGCTCAACCCAACGGGAAAAAATGGCCAAGTCAGGAATTGTGCAGGTACTTCTTGAAGTGTCATTATTGGGTAGCCCTCTAGCACAGAAGAGGTCACTAAAGCTATTACAATGGTTCAAAGATGAGCGGCAAGCAAACATGCGGCCGCATTCCGGACCCCAAACAGGAAGGATTGCAATGGGTTCGCCTGTAAATCCAAGGGAGGCTCAAGAAGGGAAGAAAATGATGAAGAATTTGGTGAAGCAAAGTTTATATAAGAACATGGAAGTTATAACCCGACGAGCCAATATTGCTGCAGTTCACTCCTCCTCTAGGCTCAAAGCCCTTGTGATCAGCACAAGTTCAAAGAGCTTGCCTTACTAAAAGTTTTAAAAGTTGGGATTTACATTTGATTTTTAGGCTTCTCTGCAGATACAGAGGAAATAAACTTTTTGGATTGCCACAGATATGCATTCCTTGTGCAGTATGAATAGTGACAATTTTTTATCCTGGACCAAAAAAAAACGAAAGTTTTCTCAGGAAACCTTTACTAGTGTCAAATGAATTATTTGATTGAGTGAAAAATGGGTCACAAAAGAAGTGCATACTGCATATATACCTTCAACCATGGGCGATGAGACCAAGGTCTCATGCTCTGTTTTATAGCTTTTTCTTCATAGTAAGTGTGCAAGTCTACTATCAGCCATGCACTGTTGGCCATCTAGTTATAGCCATCCTTAAAAACAGAGTAATTAGGACCATCATTTTTATGCTCAATAATCCTGGGATATGTGATATCCCATATGATAAGGATAATGGTAGGTGGTGTATGAGATTTTACATTACTTGGAAATGAGAAGTTATTGCTCTTTATAATGTTCCAATGTGGCTCAAATTATATCATTGATTAGTCTTTTTAGAGTATATATCATGTGGTTTGAGCCTTCCATTAGATCGTTACAATGCAAATAGACGTGTTTAAAAGACTTAAACATTGACTCAAATTTGATGAAAATAGTTAGACAATCACTCAATTACCCGTACCAAGTAAATTTTATCCTCGGCAGGAAAATAATTACCCGATCATCTATCAAAATTGAGGAGGCATTTGCTTAAACCGTGTTGATACTGTTACTTTAGTCGGGTATGGAACAGCCGATGACGGATGGTTAATCATGGGGGTGAGGATGGCTACAAGCCTACATGAGGATTCAAAGAGATTATAACGGTGCCTCAGGTCTTTGCGGCATTACTATGAAAGCTTCCTATTCAGTTGCCCAAGTAGTCCAAAGGTTGACAGATCAAACCATGCATTTAGATAAATGCATATAATAATTCTCCATATGCTTCCCAGCCCATATAACGTGTTCAAGTCTTATGGACTCTGAAATGTCCGCGGCCGTATTGATATGATGGCCACATCGTCTACAGCGTAGAGCTCCTTTGAGTTTGGAATGCACAGAGTTGTTGCTCCGACTTTAATGTTAGCTGGATAGTGATAGTTTCATTTTCTTGAAGGATGCGTAGTCATTACAAAGTAATTGAAGAAAACACCAAATGAATTACTAAAATCAATTAACTATAAAAATAATTATATTTAAACACCAATGCATGATGTGCATCATACATGTCGTCAAGATCACATGAATGCTACAGGTTCCAGGATATATAATATATATATATATATATATATATACAATCATGATTTCAATCGGAAACTATACTTTTCATGATAATTCTTGTCCAGGTTCTAAAGTTTTAAATTTTCTGGTGGGGAGTACTTTTCGCATGCAAATGGATCACCATGCATTTTGTGGGCTCTCAAAGCACAACTAATTTGAGAACAATGCCTAAAACACCGTTAAGGAGAGCCACAGCCTTCAAAAAAAATCCTACCATAAATATAATTAATATTTCTTCGGAGACCAAGAAACTTGCCAAAAATAATGTCAAATATGTGTTGGGGGTTGACTTTCTTCTCGAAAAGGAAGCCAAGCCCTACGTCAACAAAATGTACGTACATACCATATCATGAACATTGAGGACGTTTGGTCTCCGATCCTATATATATAGCGAGATTGGGTGCATTCTTCCTCACAATTAATTAGACACTACAATTGCGGGGAAAAAAAGCTAGCTGCTTACTTTGTTTTGGAAACAATGACTTTTATCACAGTCTTGTTGGTGATTTTGGGGACTTGTACATCTCAAGCGATGTCCCGCAGAATCCTTGAGGTTGAAGTTTCCATTGCTGATAAACACGAGGAATGGATGGCTAAACATGGACGTACTTATAAGGACAATGACGAGAAGCAAAAGCGTCTCGAAATATTCAAGGACAACATGGATTTCGTGAACAAAGTCAACAACGAAGGGAATCGTACTTACAAGTTGAGTGTCAACAAATTTGCAGACCTAACAAATGAAGAGTTTCGTGCCACTCGTACTGGATACATGCTCTCAACCGAGCCGAGGTCAACCACAGCGGAGACAACGTCGTCGTTCAAGTATGCATCAGTGACTAACGTTCCAGGGAGTATGGACTGGAGAAAGAAAGGAGCCGTCACTTCAGTTAAAGACCAGGGCGAATGTGGTAAGAGGGTCATATCATCTAAAAAACTCCAAGTTTTTCAATGCCTGCATTTATCATTTTGCTTGCCGTATTTCTGTCATTGTCGACTTATAAATTGTATGTTATACGTAGAATGTTGCTGGGCCTTTTCAGCAACGGCAGCGGTAGAGGGGCTCACCAAAATCAAAACAGGGAAATTGGTCGACCTATCTGAGCAACAACTAGTGAACTGTGCCACGAATGGAAATAATGGTTGCCATCGTGGTTGGATGGATAATGCTTTTGAATATATAGTACAAAATCAAGGACAAACCACTGAAACAAATTATCCATACGTGGCTATGGACGGAACTTGTGACACAAACAAGGCGTCTGCTAAAGCAGCTAAGATAACTGGCTTTGAAGATGTACCTGCAAACAATGAGGAGGCATTGCTAAAAGCTGCAGCTCACCAACCAATCTCCGTTGCCATTGAAGGCGAGGGACGTGATTTTCAGCTCTATGCAAGCGGGATCTTCACTGGAGGATGTGGCACTGATCTAAACCATGCTGTTACTTTAGTCGGGTATGGAGTAGCTGAAGACGGTACCAAGCATTGGTTAATCAAGAATTCATGGGGTGAGAACTGGGGTGAGGGTGGCTATATGAGGATTCAAAGAGATTATTCTGATCCCGCAGGTCTCTGCGGCATTGCCATGCAAGCTTCCTATCCAGTTGCTTGATTAATTAGGTAGTCCAAAGGAATTGACTGCTGATCGATTAATCACTTAGATAAATAATTATTTATGTTTCCCATATGTGTACGTGGCTAATCATGTTATGGGCTAGCTGTGAAATGTATTGCCTTGAAGGCATCATCGTGTATGGTGTTTAACGTTTGTATTTATAGTATCATGATCTAGCGTTTGTATATCATGAACGTACGGAGGTAGTACTGTTGCTCCCAACTACCTAATTAATGTGAGCGGAGTAATGATACAGAGTTGTGCTATACAGAAGCCTTACATCCAGTTTATATATCACTTAAAAATATATAATTTTATTTTTTTATCTTTATATTTTATATTTCAATTTAATATGAAATATGAGAGTAAAAAAATAAAATCATATATTTTTAAGTGGTGTACAGATACGTGGAGCTTATGTCTAAAATTTTTCAGTGATATTTAATTGAAAAAATAATGAAAAGCTAGCTTGCTTGAAAAACTAGTCCTGTAAAGTGGTGGTTTCATTCAAGAAACTAAACACCTTTCTAAATTGGTTGTCCGGCCAAGCTGGTTGTTGGATTCTTTGAAATGTCACGAGCAAAGATTAGAACAACGCGATCTAAAGAATCAAAAGAATTGAAACCAAACATAATTTCAAGCTGTCGATTTTAACCATCCAATCGATCGGATTATTTAATACAATTGTAATGAAATATATGGACTAAAATTCAGGTGTCAAATGGAACAACGTCTACGGAGCTACCTCAAGATCGATCAGCTGAATTTGATTGTCTCCGGATTATACAATTTTCATGGTATTTGCTAGGGGTGTCAAATCGTGTTAACGGGTTGTGTTCGTGTCATGTCAATATATGTATATTATACTATATAGGTCAACCCTAACCCGTCCCGTTAAGCTTATCGTGTCAAAATCTCAAACCCTAACACGACCCATTAACATGATAACGGGTCGTGTCGTGTCAACCCGTTTTGACCTTTTTATGTAAATGGATTGAAACAAACTCAAAATTAACCTCTTTAATCTAGTTAAGTTTAGCATAATTTTATATAAATGTTAAAATCACAATATTTATAAAAAATATAAAACTAACTACAAGTCCAAAATTACAATCTAAACAATAAAAATATCAAAATTAAAATCCCAACAATTTTATTTTTTAGGTATAAGGGTATAATTGTAATTTTAACTTTCTTAACGGGTCATAACGGGTTGACCCGTTATCAACCCGTTAAGCTATCGTGTCTTAACGGGTCAACCCATTTTGACCCGAACCCGTTAAGGGTAAACCCTAACCCGCTTTTATCGTGTCGTATTCGTGTTGAGTTAATGGGTCGTGTCACATATTGACACCCCTAGTATTTGCGGTGACAAAATACCGTTTTTCAATAGATTAAAAAAATAGAGATACTTTTGCAATAGAAATTCCGACAAAAATAATATGAAAGGAAAATTATTTATGCAGTCTTAAATTGTGTAAGCTCTTTTGTATTTATTTAGAAAAAAAATAGGGAAAACTTGGGATCCACATTCAAAAGTACCTAACTTTTGCATGGTTGACCCCACTTTTCTCAGAGGGAGTAGTGCGGAATTTGCACAATTTAAAACTGTAACTAACATTATTCATATGAAAGGAATATTTACGTTCGGCAGTGAATCTATCACTCTTCAAAAATAGATTCGATGGATCACTAACACACTATATATTATTTGTCACAATAGAATAAGAAAAATTCAACTTATAAGTCGGTGTGGAAGATATGTTTTCCACGATAACAATATGATATTATTTAATTTGTAAAAGTAATTTAAAATTTTAAAACTAGCAAACTAATTTTTTTTCTAATTAGTGGTGTGAATGGTGAATCCTCTACATAACTAGCTTACAGATAGAAGAGCTCGTAAAATAAATATATCCTTTTGGGAGGGATGTCAATTTTATTTCCAACTTAGCCCGCCCACCATATCAAAAACGGAGGCCAGGGTCCCAATATTAAAGTTAAAATTGAAGGCAAACACATTTTTAAAGTTGGAATGGAACTACCAAACATAAGAATATTCAAACAATATCATCATAGCTAGAACATACAAATAATTAATATATTAGTCAAGAAATTCGATTAATTAAGGACACATCAGATCAAACACATGACAAATACGTATATAGCCCAACTAGTCGGATGATCAGTTCCCAAAAGACAATCCAATGATCATCAGTTTATTTAATAGTACCATGGTTGCGAAATATATATATGAAATTAAATTATAGTGTTAAATAGAAGAACGTAAACGGAGCTCGGGAGCGGAACTTTCCGTTGTCAATAATACGATATATTTGTTACGACGCTCTTGGGAAATTATGACCCTCATGTGGCGTACTAATTCAGTTCGGTTGAAAGGAAGAAACATGAGGAAGGAATCTTCTATATATACCCGTTTCTTCCCAACCATTGGTGTATGCCTACGTACTCATCATCATCACTCTTTGGCTTACTGAAATCATATTCGATCCATAGATTAACTATCAAGCACATTACCTGCCCATTTCAAGTTGGGAAAAAATGGCTTTGATAACTGGAAGAGCATTGATCCTCCTCACACTGTTAGGGATATGGGTTGCCCAAGCCACTTCCCGCACGTTGCATGAAGCTTCCATGTTGGAGAGGCACGAGGAATGGATGGCTCTTTATGGACGCACTTACAAGGATAGTGCAGAGAAGGAAATGCGTTTCAAGCTTTTCAAGCTCAACGTGGAGTTCATCGAGTCTTTCAACAATGATGGAAATCGGCCTTATAAGCTAAGCATCAATGAATTTGCTGATCAAAGTAATGAAGAATTCCGGGCCCTTCACAATGGATACAAAAGGTCCTCCAATCTCAGGTCATTTCCAATGACACCATTTAGGTATGAGAACGTGACTGCAGTGCCATCTAGCATTGATTGGAGAGCAAAAGGAGCCGTCACCGCCATTAAGGACCAGAAAACATGTGGTAAGATAGATATACTCTTTCCTTTATTTATTTAATAGATAATGTGAACATCATGTGCTAGATTTCCTAACATGAAACGTACCTTGCGTTGTGATATGAATCTAGGATGCTGCTGGGCATTTTCTGCTGTTGCAGCCACGGAGGGTATCACCCAAATCACAACAGGAAACTTGATCTCTCTTTCAGAGCAAGAATTAGTTGATTGTGACACCAGCGGTGAAGACCAAGGCTGCGAGGGTGGCCTGATGGATGATGCATTTGAATTTATCATCCAAAACAAAGGCCTTACAACTGAAGTAAAGTACCCATACAAGGGAGTGGATGGAACTTGTAACGATAACAAGGCAGCATCCCATGCGGCCACCATCAAAAGCTATGAAGATGTGCCTGCCAACAGTGAGCAAGCACTGCTCAAGGCAGTTGCCAACCAACCAATTTCTGTCGCCATTGATGCGAGTGGCTCTGCTTTTCAGTTTTACTCGAGCGGAGTCTTCACTGGAGAGTGTGGAACAGAACTGGACCATGGTGTGACTGCAGTTGGTTATGGGACAACAACCGATGGGACTAAGTACTGGTTAGTGAAGAATTCATGGGGTACCAGTTGGGGTGAAAAGGGATATATTAGAATGAAGAGAGACATTGATGCTCCGGAAGGTCTATGCGGCATTGCCATGGAGTCTTCCTATCCCGTTGCTTGAATTATATTAATCATGGAGTGCTGAATACATCTTATTCACGCATTGTCCTATCGTGTTTGCTATATTTCTCCATGCTTATCTAAGTTATATAGTGTCCTACTTTTCCTTTCTTTCTCTTTTTAAAGTTTGATGTCTTAGATGTTTAGTCCATTAAAAAAATGCTTATGTTGTTGCATTATATACGGAGACAAAACACGTAATTTAAAAATAGAACTGCTTGCTTGTTTTTCTCTCTCTCTCTCTCTCTTTTTTAAAGCTTATAATCTTTAAGTATGCTTCAAGCTCCACTAGTGTAATATATATACACACATGATTGCAATCGATTGAATATTTTCTCCAATTGGGGCACCATATTTGGGCTCATAAAGAACAATTTGATAGCAATACGACAAAAAATCCAAGTAGTCTATACAACAGTAATTATATCCAATCCAATTAATTATATTATACCCAATCCAATTAGAAACTTAAGTCCAATGTAGTAGCCATTAATGGATGGATGTGGTTTATGACGAAGATGCGATCAAGCTTTCTGGAGATCTGACTTCTGACTTCTAATCCCCAAAACTCTTTCTTTGGAGCCCTTTTGTGGGCCCATTGATCACACCTAAGGGGAGTGCTATAATAGATTTGAATAATTAATATAAGAAAAATTTATTTATCATTTTTTTTATCATCATCCTCTTAACATCTCTTGATGTGACACTAAATAATAGACCCACAAGTAAAATATAATAAATTATCTCCAATCATTTAATATCACATCAAAAGATAATGATAAAATAGATTATAAATAACATTACTCATTAACAAAAGGGTTGTTATGGACGTGTTTCACTGCTACCACCTCACAATCACCTGCAACCAAAGAGTAGAGAACTTGAAAGTTCGAGGGAACGTATCTGATGTCTAAGTCAGTGACTGAAGATAATAATAATAATAATAATAATAATAATAATAATAATAATAATATCAATGAATTCGATCCGTTTTATGTACCTAATTCTCCTCTTATATAGAGCTTTTGAATTATTTTGTTGCTTAAATGATAATAGATATATTTATTATTCAAATTCAAACTTGAGAATGAGGGTTCTTGCTTTAATTGATTGTTACAATAAATGCTCTTATCCTTTATCGCCGCTGGATGGTTATTTAGTCAGCAATGGGAAATGGGCTGGGCCCTTCTTGGATTTGATAGGCCTCTTCGGTATTGAGACTCAAATCATGAATAAGTGAAGGCTGAGACCAAAATTGTATTGGCAAGAGGAATGTCATTTCCAGTTACCTCGCGAAGTCTCATTACATCTGGTATGATGAGACTTGAATCCAAGCACCGTTTCAGTTTTCGAGGCTCCTCTGCCTGCATTGCCTTTGTCCCCGCCTTTCACTACTCGATCCCTTGATGTTCCCGTAGAACCTCCTCGGGTGGAAAATGTTGAAAGGCAAAATGTCAAGGAAGAATATATTGACGAAGCAGCGGCAACTTTCGCCGTGATAATGGCCTCAAGATCCTTGTCGGCCAGAGACATCACATCATCCAAGGAAAGAGTTGATGGCGCCAACAGAGTAGATAGTTTGCTCAATTTCTCCTGAAGTGCTGCCTCCGTGCTCCCACTCATCCGTGAAGTCTTTCCACTCGGTTTAGATCGAGGGGGGGCCAATTTAATATCACCTCCACTCGCCTTTGGTGTCGATTTGCTCAGTTACTCTCGAAGATGAGCCAACTTACTGCCTCCACTTTGCATAAGGGAGAGCAAGGAGTCACGTTTTGAAGAGATGGACTCATCTGAACGAGACAAGACACAAGCCCTTTTGAGTTTTCTCTTTTTTGATCCATCTGCACCAGGGCATTTCTTTTTCCTCAAGTCACCCGTCGGTGGGGGGCACCCGAAAACTTATGTCTTAATATATGGGCCCGACTGGGAACCATTAGAAACTTCTCAATATTGCTAGGGGTCATAAGCACATCCGAAAAACATAAGTTGGGATGAGCCTAAGCGCAAGAATCAACCAACCTCACATGGGCCTCCCCACATGAGGAAAGAATAACCTCAAAGTCATCCCCATTGGGAACAGGAGACCAACACGCCCTAATAGGAAACTCCCAATTAAGAGCTTCATTGGCAGGAAATTCTCAACCCTTGTCGGCAGGAAAAATTTATTGGTCCAATCTTTTACATGCGAATACTAATGCTCCAAATCAACCAATGCCCTCTTGGCCCTAAAACTGCAAAGATTCCCATCCAAATGCCTAAACTCATGAAAGGACAAAAAATCACTGGCTGGTAAATCTGGGTATTGATCACCCACGGGTTCTAGTACCCTTCGCCACAAAATGGAGCAAGCCATCAAAATTCTCCAAGCGTTGGGCACCAATGAGCCAAGGCGAGCCATAGGATGTCTAACACGTCACGGACTGGTCGCACAAAGGGCAATCGAAGCCCCATGGTAAACAAAGCAAAGTAAAGAGCAACAAAAAGGTCATTCCTTTGGCGTCGATAGCTTTCTGGTTTGGAGTAGGGGCCCTCAAATCGATAGAGTCGGGAATATTAAAGTTTTTTTTAGCATTCTTCAGTTCGCAGGGAGTAACGGTTGAAGACCAACGAGAGCTTGCAAATATTGACGCCGGAGGAGCAACGACAACTCCGGGAGAGGAGTCGCGGAGTGGTGAAAGATCAGAAGCAGAAACCATGCCCTTACCTATGGAAGACGAAGAAGCCATGGAGAAAGAAAAGAGAATAAGAACTCGGAAAGAGAGTAAGAACTCGGAAGGAAAGCAAGAAGTCAGAAAGAGAGCAAGAAATGCGAAAGAGACATAAGTTCGAAATGGGAGGGAAAATGAATAACAAAGGAGCATTAAATAATAATGTACGTGAGATGACGGTTGACGTGCCCGAGGAATGAAGATGAAACGGCGCCTTGACACGCCTCGAAAACTGAAACGACGCTTGGATTCAAGTCCCATCACACCAGATGTAATGAGACTTCACGGGGTAATTGGAGAGGACATTCCTCTTGCCAATATAATTTGGGTCTCAGTCTTCACATATTCATGATTTGAGTCCCAATATCGAAGAGGCCCATCAAATCCAAGAAGGGCCCAGCCCACTTCCCATTGCCGACTAAATAACTATCCAGCGGCGATAAAAGATAAGAGCATTTATTGTAACAATCCATTAACGCAAGAACTCTCATCCTCAAGTTTGAATTTGAATAATAGATATATCTATTATCACTTAAGCAACAAAATGATTTAAAAACTCTATATAAGAGGAGAATCAAGGTATGTAAAAGGGATCAAATTCATTGGTATTATTATTATTATTTTCAGTCACTGATTTAAGTATCGGAGACATTTTCTCGAACCCCCAAGCCCTCTACTCTTTAGTTGCATGTGATCGTGAGGTGTTTCACTGTTATGGACATGTTTCACTGCCACCACCAATTAGAATAAGAGAAACTCTAGTAATAAGTCAAGTGTGAAAGACAATTTCTACATTAACGATATGATATTATTTAATTTGTAAGAGTAATTTAAGATTTTAAAACTTGCAAACCAAGTTTTTTCTAGTTAGTGATGTGAATGACGCATCATTTACATGACCAGCTTACAAATAGAAGAAGTCATAAAATAAACATATCCTAATTTTGGGAGGTATCTGAATATTATTCCAAATTACCCTACCATATCAAATACGGGGAGGGTAGGGTACCAATAAAGTTAAAATTGAAGGCAAATATATTTTTCAAAGGAATGGAACTCCCAAACACAAGAATATTCAAACGATATGATCATGGAATACCTACGAACAATATATTAAGCAAGAAATTTGATTTTAGGACACATCATGAGATCGAACACATGATGGCAAATACGCAACCACCAAGTACTATTCGGATGAGTTCCCAAAAGACAATCCAATGATCATTAGTTTATTTAATACAATGGTTGCAAAATATATGAAATTAAAATAAAGTGTTAAACAGAGGAACGTAAACGGAGTTCAAGAGCTAGCCGAACTTTCCGTTGTCAATAATACGATATTGTTTTACGACTCCTAGGGAATCATAATGTCCCTGTGACGTACTAATTATGAGTTGAAGGGAAGAAACATGCATGAGGAGGGAGTCTTGAGCTATATATACCCGTTTCTTCCCAATCATTGGTGTGTGCCTACTCATCATCACTCTTTGGGTTCCTGAAATCATATCCCTAAGATTAACTATCAAGCAGTACTCTTTGGGAAAAAATGGCTTTGACAACTCAAACAACATTGATCCTCCTCACACTGTTGGGGTTATGGGTTTCCCAAGCCACTTCCCGCACGTTGCATGAAGCTTCCATGTTGGAGAGGCACGTGGAATGGATGGCTCTTTATGGACGCACTTACAAGGATAGTGCAGAGAAGGAAATGCGTTTCAAGCTTTTCAAGCTCAACGTGGAGTTCATCGAGTCTTTCAACAATGATGGAAATCGGCCTTATAAGCTAAGCATCAATGAATTTGCTGATCAAAGTAATGAAGAATTCCGGGCCCTTCACAATGGATACAAAAGGTCCTCCAATCTCAGGTCATTTCCAATGACACCATTTAGGTATGAGAACGTGACTGCAGTGCCATCTAGCATTGATTGGAGAGCAAAAGGAGCCGTCACCGCCATTAAGGACCAGAAAACATGTGGTAAGATAAATATACTCTTTCCTTTATTTATTTAATAGATAATGTGAACATCATGTGCTAGATTTCCTAACATGAAACGTACCTTGCGTTGTGATATGAATCTAGGATGCTGCTGGGCATTTTCTGCTGTTGCAGCCACGGAGGGTATCACCCAAATCACAACAGGAAACTTGATCTCTCTTTCAGAGCAAGAATTAGTTGATTGTGACACCAGCGGTGAAGACCAAGGCTGCGAGGGTGGCCTGATGGATGATGCATTTGAATTTATCATCCAAAACAAAGGCCTTACAACTGAAGTAAAGTACCCATACAAGGGAGTGGATGGAACTTGTAACGATAACAAGGCAGCATCCCATGCGGCCACCATCAAAAGCTATGAAGATGTGCCTGCCAACAGTGAGCAAGCACTGCTCAAGGCAGTTGCCAACCAACCAATTTCTGTCGCCATTGATGCGAGTGGCTCTGCTTTTCAGTTTTACTCGAGCGGAGTCTTCACTGGAGAGTGTGGAACAGAACTGGACCATGGTGTGACTGCAGTTGGTTATGGGACAACAACCGATGGGACTAAGTACTGGTTAGTGAAGAATTCATGGGGTAACAGTTGGGGTGAAAAGGGATATATTATAATGAAGAGAGACATTGATGCGCCGGAAGGTCTATGCGGCATTGCCATGGAGTCTTCCTATCCCGTTGCTTGAATTATATTAATCATGGAGTGATGAATACATCTTATTCACGCATTGTCCCATTGTGTTTGCTATATATCTCCATGCTTATCTAAGTTATATAATGTCCTACTTTTCCTTTCTTTCTTTCTCTTTTTAAAGTTTGATGTCTTAGATGTTTAGTCCATTAAAAAAATGCTTATGTTGTTGCATTATATACGGAGACAAAACACGAAATTTAACAATAGAACTGCTTGCTTGTCTCTCTCTCTCTCTCTCTCTCTCTCTTTAAAGCTTATAATCTTTAAGTATGCTTCAAGCTCCACTAGTGTAATATATATACACACACATGATTGCAATCGATTGAATATTAGCTCCAATTGGGGCACCATATTTGGGCTCGTAAAGAACAATTTGATAGCAATACGACAAAACTTCCTAGTAGCCTAAAAATGGTGGCACTAGCTCTTGCTTTGGGGCCACATGTTCGGCCCATCGATCACACGTGAGGAGAGTGTGCTATAATACATTTGAATAATGAACAAAATGGCATTCATTGGTGGTAGATGGTATTGTCTAAAAGTTTAAACCCGTGATTATAAGACGGATGTGGATGTTAAAAATTTCAAGAACTTCTTGCTTTTTGTGTCATTTGCAAGTGGAAAAATACCCAAATACTGAACTAATTGGGAAGTTATCTTCAGGACAGAAAAAGGCTTCGATTAATTTGCAGAACAAGTGAAAAATACTCGTAAGTCCCACGTCATTGATGTCGATATTTGCTCTTTGTTTTCAAGAATACAAAGGAGTTTCTGTTTGCATATGTTATTATTTGTTAACAGTACTGGTCGTATTTGCTAAAAAGGAAACCACCCAGCTGTCGTGGCAATCGAACAAACTTCTGAAGTGGCCTTCTCAAAGAGAAAACGGAATAAGTTTCATTAATGAGATGGCCTGCCTGAGGAAAGAGTTTTCCATTGATGATGGATTGACTTCTCTCGAAACATAGAAATGACCAGAACCCTTCAATCATGAAAGTGAACATATTTGAACGTATCCATTTTATTGCAGAGAATCTTACCTTAGCTAAATGAGTGTTGTTGCAAATTTTATTCTGAGAAATTCTATGGACAGTTTTGAGTAGGAGATTACGTGTGCAGTCTCATTGATGAATAGAGATAAAAAGAAAAAAAAAACATCATTTTAAAAAGATATTATTTTAATTTTAATTTTTTTTTAAATATAACTGTATAGGCTTGGATGAACAATCTTGAAAACTATATGTAGACTTTATTCGCCCTAAAACTTGCATTGTTAAATCAACCGCAAGAATTAGCTTCCAAAACAAGAGAATTATTAGATAATTTCAGAGCATAATGATGTGGGTGACATCTTATAATAGATTGTAAATATCACATATTCATACTCTTGAAATATCTAAATATCTAATAAATTACTCTTCAAAATAAAGAGAATAGTCGGTAATATGTAAAATCTACTAATGCACGGTTCACGAACCTATTGGATTGGACCTACCTTGCTTTGACAAAATAACATTTAGCCCGTGGGCGGAACCTCGGTATCAAGATGTTTGGTGGCTGAGACTCAGCCTTGGATTTTTTCTTTTTTCTTTTTCTTTTTTATTTCAAGGCTTTGAGGACTGTTTCAATAAACTTTATGCCAGTCCACATGTTGCAATGAGAGTCTTATTGACATGACTTAGAATTTTAAAGGATGTAACAGGATTGATTACATGAACTTGTGAATTTACTTTCTCCCCCAAATAATTTAGCTAGCTCACCAATTGTCGTTTAGCTTATTTCGATGCATATTTATCATCATGTAATGCACTTTTCAAGAACCCTTATTATACAAATATTTGATTTCACGGACTGAGAAAAAACATACATAATTTCAACCCCAACAGACATTACACGAGACAAATGAATCCATGATTTCCAGCTCATATCAGAAGATATTAAAAAAAAAAAAAAAGGTTCCTCTTATCAGTGTTATCACAAATCATGTGAGCTCTGTTCCTCTCTCTCTCTCTGTCTCTGTCTTTCTCGACGTCTAGAACTCTTTTCTGCCACCTTGATTTTATCTAATTAATAAAATTGGAATCTGAGAGATCTTGAATCTTGATACCAACTCAATTTCGAGATGAGTCCAAAAACTTTCTAAAACTAAAAAAGAGCCCACAAATAGCTAGATGAGCAGAGCTCCCTCACTTGCTCTGTCCTCAGTTTGAACCCGTGGCTTATTTCCCTATATAAACCAAGGTCACGGACAACTTCTGTTCACAGCTTATCTTTAACATCAACTTTGAGAACCCAAAACCGGAGATGGGGTTTTGTTTCCAGGCCCTCATCTCTGCATTCCTCCATGTCCTGCTCTTGGTGTCTTTGGAGCAAGCAAGAGCAGGGCAATTCCACAATGTGAGCAGTTTGAGTAGGAAGCAAGTGAGCGGTGGGTGCAATTTGTTCCAAGGACAATGGGTGTTTGATGCTTCTTATCCTCTCTATGATTCTTCGAGCTGCCCCTTCATAGACCCAGAGTTCGATTGCCAAAAGTATGGTAGACCCGATAAACAGTACCTCAAGTATGCTTGGAAACCTGACACCTGTGACTTACCCAGGTAATCTCGCCTCTTCAGATTCAAAACGTCTGTTTGTTTTCTGGACACAGACAGAAGCCCCCAGAATTTGTTTAAACTATCCGTTTCCAAAACGTTTTTGATACTATCTGCTTGGTTTTTTGGTCTGTAGGTTTGATGGGATGGAATTTCTGCGAAGGTGGGGAGGGAAGAAGATAATGTTCGTGGGCGACTCGCTGAGTCTGAACATGTGGGAATCGTTGACATGTATGATTCACGCGTCGGTGCCCAATACAAAAACATCCTTCATGAGGAAAGACTCACTGTCTTCTGCGACTTTCCAGGTGAGGAGTTCAATTCCAGCCCTTTTTGGCCCATTTTGTTTCAAAATCAACACAATTCCGTTCATTGAATGACTGCAACTCTGCTCTGGAAAATTGCCTCACTTTTGTAATATTCTTTTGTGCTCCATTAAAAAAAAACCGAAGAAAAAAAAAAGCTCCTGAAACGGAGGAAACCATGCTACTTTATAGAGTTACTGTATTTACTATTTGGATGGTTCGGCTCGCCAAAAGCTCCTCTTGCCGACCTATGAACACAGCAATAATGGCCGAAATGAAAATGTAATTTATTAGGGACTATCATAATAGCTGAATTGGATGGTACTTTCCGTAGAGAGATTACCATAGGGATTGGGTGGAAAATTTTGTCTAGGCAGCACTTATACAGGTTGTATTCTTGCCGCCCCCTACAATTATTTTTTTAAGTTCTTTTATTGTACATTCACTTTTGCGTAACAGGCGTGTTATACAGAATTCTCATACTGTATATATTACTTAAAAAGTAAATAATTCTATTATTTTATATTCATATTTCATGACGTTTGTAAGTGATGTGCAAACGGTAAGACTTATGTATAAAAAGAATTTTTACATATTTTTTGTACTAATTAATCAAAACAATTATTTTATATTAAAAAATGACGTAATCAATCGTATTAATGTAGTTCATAATAAATACGTAAAAATAATTAAACATAAAATTTTTGTATTTTTTTTCTCGTATTTTCCAAATTAGCATTAAATATTAATTGAAGAGGCGAAGGGTCTCAAATAATAAAAGTCTTATATTATATAAGTGTCTAAGTTATTCGGGAAAAAAAAAAGATTCTCAAATAATCATTTTCTTTGGCGCCTTGTGATTCTGATGAGTCGTGACTTTGTGGGCTCGTGGATGAACAATAATGCTAATGGCTACTGTTTCTCCACGTGAATTTCCTTAATCAACGAGACTCCTGGCCGACGCTTGCACCTTTTTTCTTGCTGTCCTATAATTCAGTTCTTGAATAATTAATTATCGTAGAATTATGTCAATTTTAAAACAAATTTAAAATATATTATAGTAATGTATTTTGTGTGTTTGATTTATAAATTAATTTATTTAATCTTTGTGTGTGTGCAGGAATTTGGTGTCACTTTGCATCTATACCGTACACCATACCTTGTTGATATAGTTAGAGAAGACGTTGGCCGAGTGCTGACGCTGGATTCAATCCAGGGCGGGAAGGCATGGAATGGGATGGACATGCTGGTCTTCAACACGTGGCATTGGTGGACCCACACGGGAGGATCTCAACCGTAAGATTATGTTTTTGTCTTTGTAATATTCTGGCATGGAGCGAGAGGTTGGGCGGAATGTTTTAAGGTGACAGGTGCTGAGGTTTTGGGATATGCAGGTGGGATTATATAAGGGAAGGGACAAACTTATACGAAGATATGGACCGTCTGACTGCATTTTATAAGGGGCTCACCACTTGGGCCAACTGGGTCGACCTCAATGTTGTTCCTACCAAAACCAAGGTTTTCTTCCAGGGCATCTCTCCCACCCATTATCTGTGAGTACACGTCATTTTTTTTTTTCGAAACTAATAAAGTAAAGTTGTATATCTTAAAACTATATCTAATATTACTCGATAAAGCAGAAACTATCCCGCTTGAAAGTTGAATGCAAAATGTGCATTGGTAAGAAAGATGTTGATACTATTTTCTTAAACCAGGGGTGCAGAGTGGAATCGACCCAAAAAGAATTGTGATGGAGAAGTCGAACCAATATCTGGGTCAACCTATCCAGCCAGTGCACCTCCAGCCACCGGTGTGGTGAACGAAGTGTTAAGTAAGATTAAGAAACCTGTTTACTTGCTTGACATAACGGAGTTGTCACAGTTGAGAAAGGATGCACACCCTTCCTCATATAGTGGTGAGCATCCCGGCATGGATTGCAGCCACTGGTGCCTTCCTGGACTCCCTGATACTTGGAACCAACTACTATACGCAACTGATCTTGTCATGTGAAAGCTAACATAGCACAACAATTTTAGTGATATTTTCAAAATATTTTTCTTTTTTTTGTAATTGTTTGGGGAATTGGAATAAATGGGGGGCAAAGGTCAATTGTAAAGTAATTGGTTGTCTTAACCACATGTATCTCTCTTTTCTGCTTCAGTATCTTTCTCCCAGAATTTGTTTTGGATAACAATCAGCTCTTGAAGTTTGTCTCATTTTATAGTCCACAAAGGTGAGACAAAAATTGATTCCACTTCTTTATATCCCCAACATATCAAATCCCAATAGTCCATTCAGTACTTGTTGATGTTCTAAAAATCACGCAATAGATCAGAATGGGACAAAGAGTTATTTCCAGCCTACTGGGCCAACTTGGGCCTCAATTGGTGTTGTTAGGAGCCCAAGACAGTATGCCGATGCGGTTGTACGGTGTCGGTACGTACGTCCATGACAGTGAAATGCATAGAGAAAATAAGAGAAGATAGACACATGAGTTTACTTGATTCGGCATAATGCTTACGTCCATGAGCGTTTGGGGAGGAGAAATCTACTATAATATTCTTGTTTACAGTCTCTCATGGTCAAAACCATTTGCTGGAGCTCCTTGTTCCGAGATTGAAGGAGCAGTCGAAGAGGAAAAAGAAGAACTGAAGAAGAAGATATCATCCCCCTTGGAAGTCGTCTGACCCCCTACTTATCTGATTGCTTTTCCCGTTTGCGCCCCTTGCAGTGGTAAGGCCAAGCCTGTCTTGCATGTCTGACCCCCTGATAGCCCCATGCCTTCTGACCCCTTGACAGCCCTCTCCCTCCTAGCCATCCCTTTCCACTGACAGCCCACTATCCTTCCTGACACCATGGCCCGTCCCCCTGACACAACGACCCTTACCCCTGACATCCCATGCATCCTCACCCTTCTCACCTTTTCTTGTTCCATGCTGGGCCTGGGCCAAATATTTTTACCCCGCTCACAGTACCATACAGAACATACTACTGTGCTAGGTTCGGGGTTCTGCTAGAAAAACTAGGATGGAATTCACATTTTACAAGCTATTGGAACAAGTTTTAAATAGACAAGTCTCCTGAAACTCTTTATAAAAAAAAAAAAAAAAAGTGGATCTCACTAATAAAGAATATTTTATTTTATAATTATTCAATGTGAGATCCACTTTTTTACAAAGACTTGAAGGACTTATATAAATTATTTCTCTTTTACTATTAATGGATGGGTTATTACTTGGTCAGCAGCTATCTAGTGACAAGTGAAATAACATTTTGGGAATCTTGTTCCTTTTGAACTTGATTGGGAAAGCAGCAAAACTTTTCCGCACTACATTGCAGAACTTTGAGAGCCCATTCTCCAAACAGTCGACCATGATTCCCTTGAATTGACATGTAGCCATATAGGAACATAGAAGATTATTGACATATCTCTATGTTTCTTTCCCATTTCAAGCCACCCAAATTTGCTAAACCATCCTACAAAAGGTTATCACCATGACACAAAATACACACATAAAAATGTAATAATAGAATAAGGAATTACATCAGCAGTAGTAACAGAATTTCAACATCACATTATGCCAACTATACTTACATGGAGATTCACCACCCAATTTTATCTTGTAAAATCACCACTTATTCCAAAAACTTAAACTGATGTGAAGATGTAGATTTTATTATTTTATGTATTAACACTCTCTCTCACTTGTAGGCCAGAATTTTCTCAATGAGTAAGCTTAATAAGTGGTATATTTAATTAAATAGTGTAGAGTGAGGGTTTGAACTCAAAACCTCTATTCTGATACTATATAAAATCACCAATTATCTCTAAAGTTTAAACTAATGGGAATAAATAAATTTTATTATTTTGTATCTTAACATATCCAAGAGGCCCAGTTCACATCACAGCACAAGGACCTCAAATTTATCTAATCTCACACCACAACCATAAAAAAATCACACAAACACTCACACCCAAGAGGAAAACCTATTTGGAATGCCCGGATCAAGTTGGAAAAGATGGCATCCTTATAAACGCGCAAGGCTACGGGCCTGCCGCCATAATTAGGATTGTAAATGATTCGAGCTGAGTCAAACTTTTGGATTATTGAGTTGAGAGTTCAAGTTGAGCTCGTCGAGCCAAGCCGAGTTATGGTTCAAGTCGAGTTATTTATCAATTTTTGTCTGTACTCTTTAATGAGCTCGAGCCGAATCAAGTTATTATTCAAATTTTGTTTGTACTCGTTTATATATTTTTTATATATATTTTTGGAATGAATTGAAAATTAAAAATAACAAATTACAAAAAAACAAAACAAAACAAAAAATCTAATGAAATCTTTACAACTAATATATAAACTTTATATTGAATTATAAGATTATAAAATTTTTACAAATACATTTCATATATGGTTTCTACATTGTAGTATATGAAACTACCAAGTCCTACATAGTAACTATTACACATATTATAAAATATCTACTATAATTAATCACTTAAGTACTTAATTAACTAACGTATAATTATAAGTTATATTTAATATATAGGCATAAATGACTATGCATAAGTAACTGAGTTACGAACTACATATTTAATTATGAAGGTAACTATGCTTATATTATTAAAGAAGCATACATATATATATGTATATATATATATATATTTATATATGCATCCATGTGTATATAAGAATACTAAATATATCTTCTTATATTTTAAAAGCATGTATAACGTGAACAGTAATGAACAGTTATTATTGTTCACGTTAAAATGTAATGAACCGTGATTATTGTTCACGTTAAAAGCCAACTATAATGAACAGTGATTACTGTTCATGTTAAAAGTCAACAATAATGAACAGTGATTACTGTTCATGAATCACTATTCACGTTAAAAGCCAACAGTAATGAACAGTGATTGAAAAAATTAAGATTTGAGACTTTAAATCTCAATCCTTCATCTTGAATCTCCAGAATTGATCTAACAGTAGAGGTTAAAACATTAAAAATAAACAAACTTAAAATAGATAATTAAAATATAAATTCAATTTTAATTTATAAAATACTAATCTTTTATCATTAAATAAAAAAATAGAGTTTTGTTAAATATTTTTAAGAGAATAAAATCATATAAATAATTAGAGTTTTTAATATAATTTAAATCTCATAATATTCTTAATTAACTAAAATCATTTAGATAAAATGATTGTTTTAGCGCTCCTTGAGTCATTGAGTAGTGTGGTTAAATTCTACAATTCATATATTTTGTTAAGAAAACTATTACTAGAATATCTAAAATCTTTTAATTTTCATATTACTCATATTACTGTAATATTTTATTATCATTGTTATGCTTATTAAAATTTATTTTTCTACTCCTGTACATTAAATTATTGACTAATTAATTTTATTTAAAAAACATATTATTTTTACATTTTGTGGATATAAGTCACTAGGAAAACGTACATTGCCCGTCACTCACTACTAGTAATTATATATATATATATATATATATTATATTCAATGATTTATGTATGAACTATACTCAAGTGGAACTAACGAGTTGAGATAAGCATAAACAAGTGAGTCTTAACCAGTCTTAACCGAACTGAATCGAGTATTTATCATTTATTAATAGAAAACACTACTTTATCTCTTTACTTTGACAGCTAAAAGTGACCGCTTGACTTTTTTTTTTTTTTAGTGATTAAAGAAGTAATTTTAATTGTATTAATTTTTTTATAAAAAAATATTTAAATATATTAAAAAAATATAAATAAAGAAATTAAAAAAAAAACTAAAAAAATACTCTAGTTCAAAATGAGCGAGTACTCTGAACGGAAAGTAGTCCGACTCTTTATTAACTGAGCGGATTTCTACTTTCATAGTTAAACTTTTCTTTTCACGGCGAGCTCAGTTGGAATTCAACAAAGTATCAAGCTAGCAAGAGTACAGTTTGGTATTTACGGCCTGAAATTAGTCAGAACATGTATCGGACACCTGTTGCCAATAAAAAGTTGACTGTACTACCTCTTTTTAGGTTTCGGCCATCAGACGGGATAGTAATTCATGGGCACAATCAATTAGGCTGGATTAGCTACACATTCGATTCATTCAGCGTCAGGATCTATTTGGGCTTGACTGAACTCAAACAATACTTCAGCCCGCCACGAAGAATACAATACAATAGTGGACCAAAACATTTTTTATTCGCCATTTAAGACCAATACAAAAGCCTAAAGGAGAAGAATTTGTCAGATTCCAGGGTCCTGACCAGAAGAAACTGTACATGGTGCGAATGTTAAAAATGTCACCGGCAAAAAATGCAAGGCGTTGGTGCATGTTGTTTATATAACTCAATGAATGAATTCGCTTATGTGACGCCTCATTTTAAATGCACGTAATTAAACCATTATTATTTTTCAGCACCTTGTTCAATTGGTCGGTCCTCCAAAAACACCCTATACACCAAATTTTGACAGTTCAAAAATTAAGTTGGTTTCTATCAATTTGGATAGTGAGTTGAGATGAGATGAAAATTGAATAAAATATTATTTGAATATTATTTTTGTTTTGATATTTAAAAAAGTAGAATTATTTATTGTATTTTATATGAAAGTTTATAAAAATTGAAATAATGAGATGAGATGAGATGAGATGACTTGAGATGAATTTTGAATTCAAACCTACCAAAGAATGATATGCAAATAGTTACGGTTTTTACGAAGCGCTCAGCCTTGGTGTTGTTTAAGATTCCTGAACTAGGGTTGGCGCATGGCGGCGCCCCATGCCCCCCCGTACTCAGTGGGGGCTGCTGCAGGGGATGGTGGATCCCTGTCTTTTGCTCAGATGGTCTCTAAATCAACAATGTCATAGTCGTTCAAGATGCAGATCCGTTATCCCGTTGATGTGGATTGTGAGCCAGGGTTCATCTTTTCGGAACCAGAGATGTCGAAGGCGGCAGAAGATTTCCGTTTTGCACTTGTTTTGAAATTTGTTCGTGCAAGACCAACCATTGATGATATTCGGCAAGGTATCATACAGTCCTTGGGATTGCTGGACGTTCCAACGGTCAGTGTCATGGATGATCACCATGTCTTGGTTAAGATGCAGCCTGAACGTGACTTTGTTCATAGTTGGGCTCACGAAAGCAAATTGTTGGCAAGTTGTATATTTTGTCTTTTCTGTTGGACAAAGGAGTTCGATTTACGTAAAGAATCCACGTTGGTCCCGCAGTGGATTTTTCTACCTGGTTTGCAGTTACACCTATATAGAACAAATTGCTTTCATATCTTTGCAACGCGTTTTGGAAAATTCCTGGGAACAGACAATGCTACGTTGAATCGCACTCGGGCCTCTGGCGCTCGGTTGTGTGTGGAGGTTGATCTAACGGAGGACCCTGTTCAGGGTTTTCCAATTATGGTGGGCAATAGGAAGTTGTGGCAAGAGACAAGGTATGAACAAAAGGGTTTTTATTGTTTGAAATGTTGCAGACATGACCATACGTCAGTGGTTTGTAGAGCTGGGTTTGGTGGTTCAAAGAAAGTCAGGGAAGAAGTGAATGGTGGAGTTAAGAAAGTTTGGCAAGGGAAACAAAAGCAGGGTATGATTATTAGGGAGGACGCTGAACCTAGTGGTAGTACGAAGCAGAATGTTCAGGTGGAAAATGGGGTGGCTTTGGAGGAAAATATTAACATGGGTGTCTCATAGGATATGATGGGTGAAGAAAAAATTAGTCGGGAGGAAGAGTTGGTGGGGATGGTGCAGATTGAGGAAGTGCTTGTGGATTGTGAGGGTGAGCCTATGGACGTGGTACAAAATGATGTGCAAACCCAGCCTATTGTAGAGGAAGTCGATTGTGTGCAATCGTTGGAAGAGTTACCTTCAATCCAAATAGGAAGCCCTGAGGAGCAGGGACTGGCCCTAGTTCAGAGTGGTGACTATGTGGGCCCTGAGCCAAATTTATCTGCGGTTGTGCAGCTGTCGCCTGGGGTGGGTAGTGGCAATGTAATAATATTGTCAAAGGTGCTTGAAATGGAATGTAATGCCTTGGTGCAAGTGGAATCTTTGGCTGTGCCAGCCAATTGTTCGCTTTCAGATGCTGAGGAGGAGGAACAGGGCACAAGTTTGGCTATTCATAAGGGGCATGAGTCTGATAGTATTCATGGTATACTAGTAGTTCGAAGTTGAAGGTTTTGCCAGTGCGTCAGTCCAAGCGAGTGTCCACTCGCACCATGAAATTGAATTTATGAGTGAGTCCATCATTGCATGGAACATTAGAGGGTTGGGTCGGTCTAGGCGTGAGTTGAGGCAGATGATTCGGAAATATAATGGAACCATTGTAGCGCTTTTTGAGCTGTTTTTAAGGCAAGATAAGCTGTTACATCTTGCTAGTGGTTTGGGTTTTGATGGGTTTTATTGTAATGAGGATGTGGGTGGGAAATTTTGGGTATTATGGAAGCATCCGTATGAATTTGAAGTCGCTGGAGTATCAAGTCAGATGGTGACGAGGTGGTTTAATCTGGAGAATAAACGGGCTATGGTAACTTTGTTTACGCCAAATGTGTTTTAACTGCAAGACATGAGTTATGGCAAGATCTGGTGGAGGTTGGTGTGGGCGTTCATCCTTGATTGGTTCTTGGTGATTTTAATATCATCAGAGAGGACAGGGAATGGGTTAGGGGCGTCCGTGTTCAAGCCAGGCCATGGAAGAGTTTAATGCATGCATTGATGCGTGTGGTTTTGTTGAATTGGCTCACCATGGGAATGCACTTTCTTGGTGTAATGGCCAGGAAGGAAATGCTCGTCAATGGGCACGGTTAGACAGGGCTCTAGCTAATTTGCTGTTTTCTGAGTCTTTTCCGTCGACGAATCTAGAATATCTTAATCGTAAGTCCTCGGATCATAGTCCTATGGTGGTGAAGTTATCTCGTTTCTCGCCCAGGCATGGGCCATCTCCTTTTAAATTCCAAAACATGTGGTGCTTGCATGATGCATTTCAAAATTGTGTGAAGGATGTGTGGGAGAGGCTTGTATATGAGTCAAACTTGGTGAAACTAGCTGCTAAATTAAAACGCACCAAAATTGCACTTCGAGCATGGAATGTATCTGTGTTTGGGAGGATTGATCAGAATATAAAGCAATTGGAAGGAAGGCTAGTATGCTTGGAATCCCAACTTCAGCTGAATTACTCAGAGGATATTGAGTCTGAGTATCTTATATCCAAGCTGGAGCTAGAGGTGTGGGAAAAGAGAGAAAAAGCCCGACTGGCTCAAATAACGAAGAAGAAGTGGTTGAAAGAGAGGGATAAGAACTCAAAATTTTTCCATGAGGTGATTAGTCAAAGACGACAAAGTTCTTCTATTGCACAGATGGTACTTGAGAATGGGAAGGTGTTGAGCTCGCCTGTAGTAGTACATGCGGGAGCTGTGAAGTATTTTCAGGAGCTTTTATCAGAGGCTACAGAAACGGAGAGGACAGACTTGCATGGATTAATGCATCCGGAAGTATCATTGATTGAGAATGAGAAGCTGTGTAGTTCACCCATGGAGGAGGAAGTGCTTGCTGCGATTTTCTCCATTCTGCAGCAAAGCAGCCTGGGTCCAGACGGTTTTGGATCATCTTTTATACCTCCTGTTGGGCTACAGTTAAAGAGGATGTACTGGAAGCGGTGAGGGATTTTTTTAATGGTACTGATTTGCCATTATTTTATGCCTCATCTTACATTGTTTTGATTCCAAAGGTACCGAATCCGAGTATCTTTGAGAAATTCATCCTATCAGTCTTTGTTCAGTGGCATATAAGATATTCTCAAAGATCATTGTTTCAAGATTGACGCGTATTTTGCCGAGGTTGATTTCTCCTGAACAAGGAGCGATCATTCCAGGGTGTAGTATCTTTGAAAATATATCTCTCTCTCTCTCTCGCTCAAGAGATGGTGCATGGCTTGAAGAAGAAGACTCGGGGAGGCAATGTTATGGTCAAGATTGATATGGCGAAGGTATATGATCGAGTACACTGGGATTTTTTATTCCAAATGCTTGAGGGTCTGGGTTTTTCTGAAAATTTTTGTAAGCTAGTTCGCTCATGTGTTAGCTCTCCTTGGTATTCGGTGATGATGAATGGGCCTTATAAAGGTTTTTTTAAATCCAATAGAGGTCTTCGACAGGGTGATCCTCTATCGCTTTATCTATTTATCTTGATGCATGAGGTTTTATCTCTTCTACTTCGACAGAAATTTGAGAGTGGAGGTATTGGAAAATTTTATCATCCAAAGGGGTCTCCGTTGGTTTCACATTTACTGTACACGGATGATGTATTAGTTTTTTTGAATGGGATGAAGCGCTCGATGCAAGGGTTGATGAGGACTTTTGCTTTGTATGAGAAATGGTCTAGGCAACGGATTAGTAATGAAGTATGCACTTTTTGCTCCGTATGTTAGTAGTGCAAGGAGGCATCATTTATTATGGAGTACTGGCTTTCGGGACGGAGGGCATGACGCTGCGACTTACTTGGGGGCCCCGTTGATGGATGGGAGGTTGAAGGCTAGTTATTTGGATTCGTTGGTGACTAAAGTAAGAGCAAGAGTTGCTGTATGGAAGGCTCGTTTATTATCACAAGGGGGGAGATTGGTTCTGTTAAAGCATGTTTTAATGAGCATGGCTTCCTATATTTTAGCTGTCATGGATGTTTCGAAGGTGGTGATTGCTAAGCTAAATAATATTCTATCGTCTTTTTTTTGGGGTGAACATGGAGGCAAGGCTAAGATGAAATGGTGTGCTTTGGATTGGATCAGCAAGCCAACTAGTGAAGGGGGCTTGGGATTGAGGAGTTTTTAGGAAGTGCAGAGGGTCATGCATATGAAACTGTCATGGTCTCTTTTGTCAACTAATTCATTGTGGGCTCGGTTTTTGCTGCAAAAATATGGAAAGGGTAGGCATTTATCTCTGGTGGTCTCTACACATGCAAGTTCTCAATTATGGAGATCAATTGTCTTTGTTTTGCCAGAGGTTTGTGAGGCTTCGAGAGTGAAGGTGAATGAGGGTCGATCATCGTTTTGGTTTGATAGATGGGTCAAGGAGAGGCCGCTGTGTGAGCTGGTTTCTTCAGTGGGTCAGCCTCTTTTGAAGATTAGTGATGTCTAGCTTGATAATTAGTGGGATTTTGAGGTTCTTTCTCAACTGGTGGGGGAAGAATTGGCTAATGAGGTTCTAAGGAGAGTCTGTGCTGGCAGAGCAGGAGAGGATGTGCTAATTTGGAGGCCAAGTCCGAATGGTCAGTTTTCTTCAGCTAGTGCATGGGAGATTATATGGGTGAAAGGCTAACAGTACCCTTGGATGAATTGGATGTGGAACAAAAATCTACCTGGGAAGTTCTCGGTATGCATGTGGAGGGCGAGGTTTAGGTGCCTTTCAGTTGACGACCGAGTTCGTAGCCGTGGGGTTTATCTAGTCTTGAAATATGATTGCTGCGAGGGGCCACAAATGGAAACTTTTGGATCATGTATTGGCCACTGGTGAGTTCGCACAGCAAGTGTGGAAAATGGCTGCTTTAGCTATAGGAGTTCCGTGTTTGCAGACGGGAACATGGTGGAGTTGAGTGTCAGTATGGTTTTCATGTGCAAAGAAATCTACGCAAAAAGGAAAAATTATTGGGCTGCTTCCAAGCATTTTAACTTGGTGTCTATGGAGAAGACGATGTAGAGCAAGGATGGAAGGGATCCATGAGAATGTAGTGGGCGTTTGGAGAACTATTCGTACCTGGCTGGGAGCTATGGTGAATGATAGCAGCGTGCTTGACCCATTTGATGAGTTACGTTTACGTGAATTGGACATCCTAGTTTGGTGTCGATTTGGTCAACATGTTCAGCTTGTAGCTTGGCAAAGACCAGCTGCTGAGTGGTGAAAATTAAATGTGGATGGAAGTTGTAGGGGTAATCCGGGTACTTGTGGTGGTGGTGGAGTGGTGCGAGATAATTGTGGAGTGCTTATTGGTGCTTTTTCAGAATACTTTGGGGTGGGTACGAATACGGAGGCTAGTTGCGTGCTCTTTTATGTGGCGTGAAGTTGTGCAAGCAATTGGGTGGTTCTCATATTGTCTTAGAATGTGATTCGAAGGTGGTAGTGGACTGGCTTAGGGCTCGTCGATGTACGTTATGGTATTTCTGAGATTATTAGGATGAGTTAGTTCATGAACTTGAAGGGTTATCCTATCAAGTAGTGCACTAGTTTAGAGAAGGTAATCAAGCAACAGGTTTCCTTTCGAGAAGAGGTGAAGCAGGCCAAGTGAGTTATTATGGTGTGAATGATTTGTTGCCTAGGCTATTACGGGGTATAATCCTATTAGATAAAATGGGTATGCCTACATTGCGAGGGCACTCATGGTTTTAGAGGCTGAGAGGGATTTTGGTGTTTTTGTGTTTTTAGTTGGTTCTTTGGTTTTTGGTTTCGGTTCTTTGTAATTTTGAGTGGATTGTGGTTTTCTTGTTACATGGTATTCTTCCATCATAAATAAGGGATTGATTAATAATACTGGATACAGGCCACTCTTAAATATGTGGCTCTAACTCTTATAAAACAAAATATAAAATAAAATAAAATACAAAAATATGCAAATAGACTGCTTGCTATAAGGTAGGGGTGGGCAGCGGGGCCCCGCCCGGCTTCCGCCCCGCCCCGCATAGAGAGGGCATAGCGGGGGCGGGGGGCGGGATGACCCCAGCGGGGCCTCGCCCCGCCTCCGCCCCACATTAATTTTTTTTTTTATTTATATATATTAAATAAATATATTGTATATAGATATACACAATTTATAAAAGACTTAAAATTATATTCAAGTCATTGGATTGCTTTGGCCTCCTAGGCCAATCTTTATATAGGAGGCCAAGGCAATACAATAGTCATCTTTAAGCAATGTGAGACTTAGTAGTAAGTCCCACATTGCTTAAAGATGACTATTGTATTGCCTTGGCCTCCTATATAAAGATTGGCTTAAGAGGCCAAATCAATCCTCTAACTCTATATATAAGACAAAATATAAAATAAAATCAATACCAAAGGTAGCACCCCTACTATAAGGGCATTGAATTAATGGGTTTAGAGTCTAGACAGACAGGTATCCCTAAATCCTACTCAATTACCTGAACGGTGGCTTGAAGATGTGAATCCTTGTCATCAATCTATATGAAAGCTTGCAAAAGAAAAAAATTTTCTTCGTAAAAGAAAAATATAAAATTAAAATATTATTAAAATATAATTTTTATTTAAAAATCTGTATTCTTTTTTATATTTCATTTAAAAATTTAGAATAATAAAATAATAATTAGATAAAAAAGTTATATTTGAAATTAAAAAATATATATTTGAATGATATTTAAAAAAAATTATGAAAAAATTTGAGACAATTTGCATTTATTTAGTTAACGTCAAAATCTTTTTTTTTTTAATCTAAAAATTACTACATCTCAAGCAAAAGTCATTAGCATATATAGTGCGAAAAATTGTTATAAATGTAATTTCTCGAGCAAAGTCATCCAGCAATTGGTTGGTCTGCAAATGAATTTTAAAAATTCAAGAAACTTAACAAGTTAACGTCACTTAACAGATCGTAAAGCACTAGAGCTGTATGAATAGAAGGACAAAGTTGTAAATTGAAGGAGAGCATCTTTGGCGCCAGAAGCCTCGTAATTAGTTCATTTATCAGAATAATTCACAGTAAACTAAGCCATATGCAATAAAATTAATGTTTCTAAGTCAAGATGGCTGGCTGGCTGGCAGCCATTGTATTCACAAACATCAAGTAATCATCTTTACAACAAAAACTAGGTGCAATTCTGAAGCTGAGTTTGCTACAGATTGATTAGCAAGGTTTACGACGACCTGCATACAAATTTCTGTTGTTGCTGGTTTTGGCATTGTACATGGCATGATTTTGCTTTGTCTCTCAGCTCTTGAAACGCCCTCATTGTTTCCACATCAAAGCCACCAGCAAACTGGCCATGAACAAGCAAACACATTACCATTTGCATCCCCCATCAATAATGTATTTAAAACAAAACAAAACAAAAAAAACCCTGATTTCTCGACCATAGAAATGGGGTAAATCATTTACCTGATGTACTCTGAATGCAAATCTAACACATTGAACAATCAGCTCTTCTTCTTCTGGACCACTGCCAACTGTTTCGAGCTCTGCAGACACTCTCTTCATGTACTTCGTGGCCAATTTTACAGATGCCAACTTGATCTGCACCATTTTACAGCATTTGTTTTTATAAATGAGCTATATAATTGGGCATGGAGTAACTTAAATTCAACATCCAACTAGAATGTTAAATGAAAAATGTAAAGTGGACAGGTAAAGTGTATCAACTCCAACCCTTTACAGCCCACTTCACTACATAAAAATCTATCCAGCAATAGGCTTAATACCCAATTCACAACAGTGGTTTGACATAACAATGCTGCAAAAGTAACCACGATATTTCTCCGCTACAAGTAAAGGGTTTGTATAAAATCACGGGGAGTTGTCCTCTTCAATAAAAATAATAACAAGATTTTTTTATTTTTTATCAGTTGGATGGATCCTTAAAGTCAGGTGTGACTGTGTGAGGAGCAGAGTAGTAAATATCTAACATATATTGAGTATCTCACAAACAGAGAGTTAGTGACATTAAAATATGCAACTTTGAAGAACTTTCAAGACTTCCTTCACATTAGTAAAGAATGCAAATTGCAACCCCCATCGGGGTTTTCAAGATTATGGAACCCCATAAATGGTCAACAGAGAGGAGGGAAATGGACAAACAGACACATTTAAGAATCTGGAAGTTCACATGTGCGCGTGCAGGTTTGCACAGAGAGAGAGAAATGAGGCAAAAGCAAAATCTAAACCTTCCTTGTGTCATTTTGCGACCACTATTCCTAGTTATGCTCCATGGGGCAGTATTGGTGAAACCTTCATTACAAGGGACCACCTGAAATCTATTAATTAATCTACCAAAAGGGCCAAGTGGTTGGTCTCTGAGAAACGAAATTACCTGGCTTACAAAACCAGCATCGAGCATCCAATCCGTAGGAATATTATAAACTTTATATTTCTTTGTGGCAGATTCTCTCAAACGCGAGAGATTGTAAACACCATGTTCTAACCTGTTCGTGGTTATAAGAAATAACAAAATTAGAGAACAAAATGGAAACATTCATATAATATATAGAATAGATATGGAAAAGAGCATTACTTTTCGAGTAAAGCCTGCATTTTCTTCAGGGCCGGGACGCACGGCTGTCGGGCATCGTCGCGAAAGGAGGAAGCCTCGGATTCGAGTTTCTTGAGATCACAGTACCCAAATGCCGCCTCGCGCAGTGCATCTGCCTTCTGCTCCGGCCACTCAAAATGCTTCAGAACAGCTCTTTCATCCACCTAAAACTCAAAAGAAGGAAATGATTCAAATCAAAGTAACAGATACTCCAAAAAATAATAATATAAAGCAAAAAATGCAGTGTACCAGGTAGGAGAGCTCGTCGTCGAGCCATTTAACAAATGGAACAACATCCTCAATGTCCGTAAATGCTGCACTCTCAACTTCTTTTATCAGAAATCTTATGAAGTCTCCCTGAGTTTCTACATCTGACTTTATCTGAAAAAAATTCACATTAAACGTGAAAACTCAAATCAAACCAACAATCGCTAAAAACCCTGTTTGCCCAATCGACTAAACAAACGAAGAAAAGGGAGTATTTCCGAACAAGTTTGGATTGCCACTAGGGTTCATCAAAATTACACCTTTTTTAGTTTTGTCTTGTTTTGATTCTTTTGATTTTGAAAAGGGAATACCGAATATAAACAGTGTCTTATCTGCCAAGCAATTAAGATGAAATCCAAGAAACAAAAAGTGCACACACAGGCAACAGTAAAGACACAGATGCTCCTGTCAGTAGTCACTGACATAAATTAAAGCTCCAATGTTAAAAAACTGTAGATACGACCGGACAAAGCAAACCGCGACCGATTACCGGGACTTACCGCGAGCAAATGAGAAGACCGGTTCTCGATTTCGCCGATCATGTCACGAGTGTTGGCCGTGGCCGGTGCCGCCTCCGAGGTGGTGCCTGAGTCCCGTCGGGAGTCCCTTCGCATTAAGGAGTGGTAGAACTCCACCACCTCAGGCACCCTCCTCACTTTCGTCGGCACCCCCTTCAACCCCATCGGTGGCGGGGGAGGCGGTGGAGGCACCATTCTCTTCGGTGGAGGCGGCGGAGGAATCGGTTGCTCCGTAGACGCTTTGTTCTCGGAAGAGAAAAAAGCACTGCTTGGCAATGTACTGGGTGATAAGGTTGTGGATGATGGTCTCGGTGGTGGTTTTGGGACCCTAGGGAGGCGAGATCTGAGATTCGAGAGAGCGGATTCGGACGACTCGGCAAGGTCCTCCGAGTTACACCTCGAGTGCCTTGGTCTCTCATTTTCTGTGTCCTCTTTCTTCGAATCCGGTCCTTCGAGCTTCTGGTTCTCAAAACTCAAACTGCTGTCCGCACATTTGGTTCCCTTTTTCAAGTTCTTTATGAGATTTGATTTCACGGATGCCTCTATTAGGCCCTGAAACCTCTGGGAAGATGAAAGGTCGTCATTGTTCATGATCAGCTCTACTCTGTTGCGATCCAATGCTGTTCTCTTCAACTCCAAAATCTCAGCCTCCATTGCCTTGACTTTCTTATCGCTCTCTTTTCTCTCATCCTCCATCCTCGTCTTTAACCCTTCCAGTTCCATTCTCAACGTCTGGTTCTCAATCTCCAAGCACTCGATTCTGTTGGAGGCTCTTTGGAGCTCTGCGTCTTTGGCAAATATCTCGTTCTCAAGGACAGGGACAATGGCGACGGACTCCTTCAAAAGCTTGTACTCGAGGAGCTCGGTCTTCAAGCGTGACTCTTTCTCACGGAGCTCCTCGACCAGACGAAGCAGCTCCGTGACATCAGGTGGGCGAGGCTGGACCTGAGCTGACGAGCGTGGGAAGTAAACCCCGAAGGACCTAGAGAACACTGCTTTCTGGGGAACCTTAGCCGAGCTCGGTGATGGCAATGGCGGTTTCGGGGGCGTCTCCTGCTTCGAGCAGGACGCAGACTTCTGCAGCCCCATGGCCTGTCTCACCTTCCCAGCCACCATTGCAACTCACTCACTCTCTAGCTACTCACTCACTCTATATCTCCAAAAGAGTATAGATGAAGTGAAACCACTGGGTTCTCGTTTTTCCCCAAAGGTTTTTCTTGGGGCTCTGTGTTTTTTTTCCAAGTCCTCTAGTTTTCAATCCACTGGGATAGAGTGAAGCGTACAAAGACGTCGTTGTCTGGGGAAGAGAGGATGGAGTTTGAACTTGAAGTTTCCGAGTGATGAGAAAATAATCGAAGTGAAAGATAGGGAACGTCGAAAGTGTACGCTGCGGCTGTGTTAAAGAGAGGGTAAAGGTAGGAACTAAGGAGCTCCGAAAACGAGGAACGGTCTCTTCTTTTCTCGGTTCCGGTTTGAAAAACCAAGAAATAGAAAAATGGTAATCGTAGTTATCTCAAACTCTCAATCCTTTTGCTCCCCAAAATTATTATGGAAAACTATATTATGAATTAAAATGTAATTATTTTTTTATTTTTTATTTAAATATAAATATGTGAATGTTGAGTAATATTTTTTCGTAATAATATTTTTTATTTTAAATAATTAAAATTGTTATAATATTTGTATATTCTTTTTTTTAATATTTTAAAAAATAAAAATAAAGACTTAATAGTATTTGAAAAATCTATATGTTAATAAAATGACTTTTTGTATGGAAATATTAAATACTCAGCAAAAATTTATTATAATAGTTGTAATTTGCAAATTTCAAGAAAACTTAATAGTATTTGAAAAATCTATATGGACAGATTTAAAAATTTAAGATCCTTGAGATTATTTGTTCAATATTGTTACAATAAGAGGAAAGTATTAGTCTTTCTAAATAGTGTTTTTGTATCTGTGTTAATTCATCTCATTCCATCAAGAAGTTCAGAATCAACAAAGGTCTTCGAAGCCTACACATGAACAGTTAACACATGATTAAATCTGATTAGCAGAAAAATAAAAGTAATATTATATTCAAGTTTCAAATAGATAAATCTCATATAAGTTTTTCTTTTTTGTAAAAAGTTGAGTCTTACTAATAAAAACTTATTTTTTTTATAATTTTTTAAGATGTGATTTACTTTTTTACGAAGATTTACATAAAATTTATCTATTTAAAACGTGTACAAATCATTTTTCAAAAAAAAAAATGGTTGATATGTATTGCTCTTTTTTAACTTTCGCAAGCTCATGAAATATTCTAAAGGATACACGATTTCAAAGTTTGAAATGATATTAATGTGGGAAATTTAAGATGGATTTTGAAGAAACCCAATTAATTGAGGAAGATCATTGTACCTGAAATTTGTTTGATTACATTAACTACTACAATGATATGAAATTAGGTTTGGAAGGACATTAAGCAGAAAGGAATGTGACAAGAGGTACTACTGTGAGTGGGGAGGGAATAAATGTATAAACGAAAAGTGGTCCTCCAATCCTAGGCTATCTTGTGTCACTTGTTTGCACGCAAGGGGTAACGATCGATGCATGAACGTGAGTTAATCTACAGGCTCCATTTAACCTGCTGCATAGACACTCCATTTTATTAAGAATAATATTACATATAGTCATGGAATACATAAATATCGTGCAGTTATTTTGAAAAAGAGTAGACTTTATTATTAAAAATTTAATTTTTTTTCATATAAGTCTCATATTTATTCATTTTTTTCAAAATGATTACGCGGTGCTTGTACGCTCACGACTGCAAGTATCATTTCTCTTCTATTAATGAATTGGGTTTGGATTTTTGCCAATTTTAGTAACCCAAAACTTTCCACTAATTGTATTCTTTTACTGTCATTTCTTTTTAGTTTGTATAAATACTTTAATCACGTAAAAATAAATTTATAAATTAGCATGAATTTAATGTGATATATCAAGTTGTAAAATTATTTTTATTATAAATTAAATCATGTCAATTTATGAATTAATTTTTATGTAATCTATTTATCTATAACACTTCCCGTTTGTTTTTAAACTACATTTAGAATATGAGAAAATCTTCAAACATGTCTAGTGTTAAAGCTCAAATAACACATTCCAATGAGGTAGTGCCACGTTGTCATCCCATTTGGCTAAGAATGGACCGCACATACACTGAATTGCAGGTTGCATGCATTAGAAACTCTCTCCCAAGACCCTCCCATCTTCGAGACCCTCTCTACCAAAACTTTAGAAAATCCATTATTTCGTTATCTTGACCATCGAAGTTCCTCAAAGCCGAATCTACAGAGGTCTAAATCCACAATAATTTATAATGAAAGCTTAAATTTGTAGCATCTAAATCCATAATAAAAGTCGAAAAGATTAAATTACAATCCCATTACATTGATAAACCCATTAGCCAAAAATATAATCACACAAAAAAATTGTGTTGCAAAGATTTCTACATCATTATCGATAACAACATTTGCAAGGAAACCAGACTTTCAGCATGGGATTCGAAATAGTAGTGCTACAAACCAAACACGATATACAAAAATGTCCATATCTTGAGATAAATGCCCAGATCTCCTTTCGTCAAATGCTCACAGATAAAACTAGAGACAACATGCAAAAATTTTCAAACACAACTTACATTTTTGTACACTATTTTTATATGTTGTGTCAAAAATTCATTGAGACACTGCCTATCTCCTTCCGTCAAATGCCCAGATCTTAATTTGCAAGGAAATTGATAACAAGAAAACACATTTTTTTACATAGACACATCTGCATTAGAAAGTCCATGAAAAACTTAACTATTTTATGTTTTTTTAGAGGCCGACAAACTTGAGGAGAGAGAAAGAGCTTGAAGAGAGAGAAAGTGAAGGAGGGGGGAGAGACAGAGCGGTGGGGGTTGACGACCATAGGTGTGTTGAACAAAATGAAGGTCAGGTTTGGGGGGAGGGGGAATACATTGCATGCACTTCCAATTTTCATTTTTCTAGAGTTTCTACGTGTCTTACTATTATTAGTGGGTGTAAAAACACCCATCCGGCTGGTAGCTTCACCCTTAGAATATACATTCATCTTATGCCTAACAAATTGTCTCATCTGTGTTTCATTGTAATTGATTACATCCACATTTTTTCCCGTTAATAGACGGAATAAATATTAATTAGTGTTGTAGACGGCCATATGGTAAGGCAGTAATTTCGATTTTCATAACATTACCTTGCCCGAAAAGTCAGTACAAATTTATGGAGACTTAGCACTATAAGCATGGAGGTGAGGCTAAAGGTCCTTTCGGATATGCATGTCTTTTAGTTATCACACATGCTGCGAGTCAGTGACTATTGACAGCATATATCACATGCATGCCAACACTGAAATGAAATCGTGGATTACCGATCGAACACGTTGGAATATTGTCACGTCTCTATTACTCTAAAGCCATTAATAATCAACAGCTCACTCTTATATATGTTTCTTTGCAGGGTACCCAGTACGTACTTTCTCATCCAAATTAACAATGTAATGACCATACAAGGACCTACAACACTGAGCTAATTAAAATAAAAAAATACTTTTTTTGCAATCCAGTCCCCAACAGATTATTAATTACATAAGTTTTGCTATCTTTTTTGGTAACATATCCCAAGTTTGGCTTGTCCCTTTTCGGAATTCATCAAGATAAAATGCTACACCACACCACCATATGTTTTTTTCCTTTTTTTGGTTTTCGGTATAAAGGTTTATTTTGAAAGTAGTGCTAGATAATTGGTTGAGAAAAATGAAATTTATTATTAAAAAATAATTATTTTATATAAATTTTAATTTTAATCATTTTATTTAAAATGATAGCGTGAATGTGCGGATTGTAATTGTAAATATTATTTCTCTCTTTTTTTTTATAAGTAATAGAAAAAAATGTTTATTTTGGGAAAATATTAATCTCAAGCCAATCAAATGAATCAGAGAGTACAACCAATTCTATATTTGATATTTGAGTCGATAACTTTATAATATAATGTACTCTTTTTAAATTATGTAAATTTATAAGTTTATTTTTTATAATATTTTTTAGGACAATAAATATTAGTCTAATTTGGATAATGAGTTAAGATAATTTGTGAATAATAGTAAAATATTTGAGTTGTGATGAAATGGTTTGAATTAAAATATTTTATGGAATTTTAAAAAATGAGAGAAAAAAATTATAAAAATTAAATATTGTTATAATATTATTTTTTAATATTATTCTTATTTTAAAATTTGAAACTGTTGAATTATTTTTTATATTTTATATAGAAATTTGAAAAAATTGTAATAATGAGATAATAATTAGATAAAAAAATAAAAAATATTTATATTTATAATATTAAAATATTAAAATAAGATAAAATAAAATGGAAATGTCTCTCGACCCAATGGTTTGCTTTAAACGGAGGACAATACACATTTTGGGCAGAGATGAGTGTAAACACGGACAAACAGCAAGTTGACAAAAAGAGAAGAAAAACCAGTCTACTTTTTTCTATGGAGGTCGCCATTGATTGGATGGGGGACCTTCAGTATCGGTCCTATGCAACCGTTGCCTAGAGAAACGGTTAAAGGCAGTGCATTTAAAAAGTAATCCTCTCAGTAGAAGGGAAAAAGTGGTCTCGTAGTTGTCCCATAGCTAATAACCTATGCTGCTAGGCTGTCGAGCCCCCCCTCCCCCATTAGTTTGGACAGTGAGATGACGCAATCTATTTGAAAAAATAAGGAAATAAAGACTTAGATAAAAAATAATTAATTTTTTAATAATAAATACTATACTTTTAATAAATAATTGTGTAATATTTAAATATTTTACGATTATATATAATCTTAATTTTTTTATGAAAAATTAAAAGAAAATAATAAATCATATCAATAATTAATTTAGATGAATTTCTATAAATTTGTGTTTCAAATATAACCTAGTGTGGTGACATATCCAAGAAGAACAAGTCATCTCGGACGGCCATAAAGATTCATAAAAAAAAAACGAATTTCGACGACACAGATGATTTGAAATACTTTTTAACATCTAAATAAAGCTACGAGTGATAACGATAGGAGGGCATGGAATTAGGAACCCGACAAGATGGAGCTTTCTATTCACCATATTAGTGTACTTTTTTTTTTTTTATAAAAAAAATTTTATTCATTATTTTTATACTATACATTATATATAATTTTTTAATTTTTAATTTTTTTTCTTATTAGATATGTAGTGTATGGATAATGAGTAAAAAAATTTAATTAATTTAAAAAAAATAAAATCAAAAAATAAATATAGTGTACGTGTGAAAATAATCAATAACAAAACTCTTTTTGATATGAATGTATGGGTGGGGGTGGGTCCGTTTGCTAATATGCTTTGCTGCTTATGAAAAGGATGAACAGAAGCTCCAGCTATGGAAAATAGACAAGTCAATGCGCCCAGAAGGGGTTTAGTTTTAAATAGTTTTCACAAGCTTTGGAAAGTAGGTTTTTAGCAAAGCCAAACTACTTTTTGTTTTATTACGAATTTTCGCTAGAGAGTCAACAGAAGTAGCTTTTTGATTAATTTGGAAACATAAAAGCACGGATTTGGTATGCCCTAATGATTTGAGAAAAGTAAACGATGTTTCACACTGCCAATTACAATATTGAAAACTCACCTCTAGTGTGTTTACTAGGGAAGCAATGTTGCCATATCTTTATTCTATATTTTGTTATTTTCAATTATACTTATCAATATCTTATTTTTATAGCTATTTTATACGTTTATTATTAAAAAATATATATAGTCATTTAAAATGAAAAACATTTTCTCAAGTTTGATACATTTTTCTTTTATTTTTTATTTTTTTAAGTAATGCTAGGTACAAGTTTCAAATAGACAAATTTCATACAAGTTCATTGTAAAAAAAGTAATCTCACTAATAAAGAACATTTTTTTTATTTGGTAAAAAAGTAAACATTTGTATAAGGTTTGTCTATTTGGTACTTATACAAATTGTTTCTTTTCTTTTTTTGTTGGGCGCTCGAAATTCCGACTAATCTTGGAGTGCACATGTTTTCAGTATGGAAAATATTTTAGCCATAAAAGGATTACACAAAAGTAAACTCATAAACTGATGTGGTTTGATATGGTACGTCAAATTATAAAGTTATTTTTATTTTAAAGTAAATCTAATAGATTCATGAAGCCAAATGTCCTCCAAAACCACAAACCATTCCCTAAAGTTGAGATGAGATAAATTGATATAAAAGTTAAAAGTTGAGTAAAATATTGTTAGAATATTATTTTTTAATATTATTATTGTCTTAAAATTGAATTATTTATTGTATTTTGTTTAGAAATTTAAAAAAATTATAATGATTAGATGAGATAAGTTGAAATGAGTTGAAATCATATTTGTATCCAAACTTAGCTAAGTAAGCACATGAAGCCAATAATTGTGGGGTCGGTGGTTTCTACCTACATGACTAGAAATACCATATGTTGCACTGAAAGGCTGTGATAAGAGGTTCTGCTCTTCCCGTGAGCCGTATTGTTTGGACTACACGCTGGTCAGTGGTCACGGGCTTTAATTTGAAGGAACCCACATACATAGTTTGCCAGTGGGAAAAGCTATACTATTGCATTTTAACATGGAAAGACAGTACCGCTGCTGTTTCACCATATCACACACTTGAGACAATTGTCTTAGCTAATTAATTTCTGATATTACATCCTCAGATATCGGTACCTATGAGAGTATGCCAATTGATTTAAAAAGGGAAGACGCAGTGTGTTCAGGTCATGAAGAACTTTTCCTTTCCAGAAACTGTGAGTGACCACTCACTTTCATGCTTTCATGGCGGCAAAGGGCTGTTCGAACTTCTTTAACTTTACATGCAATTCAGTGAGGGTTTAATTTGTCTGCGTGAAATAAAGCAGCAGATCTTGCATTGAGTTTGACCCAATTTGTTTGTGCCTCAAATCATTAGTTTCCTCTTTTATTTATCGTCCATTGGAAGCTTGCATTATGGCAGTGGTTTTGGTTGGCAATAATGTTGCTATCAAAGGGGAAATATGTCTGAATCTTGCATCAGTTTGTTCTCTACAACACATGGGGGGATCCTGGATTCTTCTTTTAGAGTGGGTTAATGGAATTAGTAAATTGATATAACAATGCAATAATTTTACAAAGCCTATATATGATGATTTGCATGATATAAAGCAAGAGCATATGTTTTTAACTTTCCCCTTTTCTACCCTTTTTTTTTTTTTTTATATCTCTTTTTCACTTTTTTTTTTTTCATTTTTTGTCCATTAATTAAACTAAATATCAAACAATATTCGCACGGCATTTCTTCGAATCCAAGTTTTTCATTTAAAGAACCGAATCATATGCCATCAAACTCTTAGCTCTGATAAATCTCTGTTTTTAAACTTTAAAATATGAATCCAGATTCCATGTACCATTTTTGGGTACCCAACCTGGCCGCCTTGATCTGTCGCCGATGGTAATCCGGGGATGTTTCAGCTGGTTCAACAAGATACCGTTTTGCTCATAAAGTAACACGTGAAGATTTGGACAGCCAGCAAAGAAAAAAGAAGAAAGAGAATCATGAGAAGCTATGACATTCATGAAAATTCAATGCCATTATGCCACCCTAAAATAACAGACAGGAGCGCCCAATGACAGGTCAGGAATATTATTGATACCTCAGGGTCCAACCGGTGGATAGACAGAATTGGTTCCGTACAGGCTGAGAGTTCCAACCCACTGTGGCCATTGTAACTGTTTGGGAAATAAATAAGTAAAAGAAGCTGCTCTATATACCAGATAAATGGATCATAAATATCTCTAATCAATTTATCATATTCACACTTGGAAAGTTATTTACAAAATACATAGAAAAAGAATTCTAATAATTCAATGTTCGTACTACAAATGCAGATCTATCAAACTGGATTGAGCAAGACAGAACCACTGCAGAGGTAGTGAGAACCCTGTGGAATTGGCACAAGACCAAACAGAAGCCCAAATCATGTACAAAATTTCCAACCTTAGTTAGAACCCACCAAGTGATCCTTTAATCAAAGGAGTTGCCACTCATCCTCATGTGAATGGCCCTCAGCATCACTCATGGCCATCACAGCAAAGGAATCTTCCTTTTGGTTCCAATCAGTACTGACCGATGATTCAGGATGACTACTAGTTTTTGACAAATTATGTTTCTGAGCCACAGTAAATAATGGAGCACCATTTGATTTATTTGCAAGATTGGATGCCCGGCAACAAAAATCATCAAAATCATCTGCCAGTACAGAAAAATGAAAAAGAAAATATTTTTGTCAATAAAACTTCTGTCATTAGTGATGAGCAGCAGAACCATGAGATTCAGTCAAGAGGGAGCAACAAACCTTTGTCTCGGCAATAAAATCCAATTGCTAAGGATGGATCAATTGAGTCCAATGGTATGTGCCGAATGATACTGAGAGAGAGAGAGAGACAGCAAGAGTGAGCAAAATAAAAAGAAACGAAAAAAATTTTGTTTGATCGGTAAAAATATAAGTAGAAAAAAGAAACCAAAAACTGTAAATACTGAAAGTGATTCAGTCTCAGCAATAGGCATACTTGCAGTGGTAAGATAAAGTATCTGCCTCTTGATTGTCCCTACTGACACTAACCACCTGACAACAAATAGCATTATAGTATTATAGTCATTCAAGAGTGAAACCACAATTTCATTATGCTCAATATACAGCCTAGAACACAAGACCAATCAAATGATAAGCATCTTTAAGACCTGTAGACAAGAAGAAGTTGAGATGAAATGATGTTTACAATGATAAAAAAAGGAATGCACCAAGGCAAAGAAAGATGCCGGGATGCTGGAGATAATTTCAATCATCCACCTTCGCTTTTTGGTCAATTCACATTTCTTATTTTGCAGCTTCTTACTGGAGAAACAAGTTATCAAATTTTATTTCGTGGGGAAATTCAATGAGTCCCAACAAAGTTGCAGGTCATGCATATATGTGGAATTTCCAATCCAAGGAAACAGTAAATCCTGACTACTAGATAAAACACGATCAGTTTTCTCCTTTGAGCTCTTTCCAGGACTATATTCTCCACAAAATCACAGGCCATGCTTCCACCATCTCCTTTCCTCTCATTCCTCTAGTCTCTCAAAAGTTAAAATAAATCTACTTTTTTTAAAAAAAGAAAATATTTTCAGATTCATCAATTTCTACAAATATAGTTCTATCCATCTAATATATGCAATTTTTTTTTATAAGTAATATATGCAATTACAAGTATTTAAACAGGAAGCAATTTATTCAAGTCAGGCTATATACCGGCTGAACGTCATGTGGATCAAGGAAGAAAGCTTTTTCATCTTGCACACCAACAATGTAAGTTGAAGCCCCAGGCTTCCCACCTATGATGCCAAGGCTCTGTGGGAACATAAATGTTGCCTGCAACGATGGAATATATCTGGAAAGAATACGAAAGAAAAAACATTGAGTAATTATCATATATAGCAGGAAGCAGGATAGAAACAAATTATAAATTTCACTGATTCTATCATTGATTAACGTATTTGTTAATATTTTCTACATAACCTTATTCTATGAATCAATATTTTTTCATAAGTAAATCTCAGAACCAGCATATTAGGTCACACCACAATCAGTAAAACATGTATAGGATCACCATTGAATGCCTGCTCATGTCAACGGGAAATGAATTCCTAGCAGCTCGAGTTTGTGTTTCTTCAATTCATGGATTCTAAAAAGATTAAACAATTGTTATCAATGGTCTTTAGACCAAATGGTAACTCCTCTCCCCTAAAAGTTGGATCAGAAGGCATAAAATGGGTTCAATCGCATGTGGATGCATGGGTTGTATTTAATGTTGTACAAAATTTGAAGAATCTAACTCCCTCTATCTCACCCAAAGCATTGCCATTGTCTGCTATATGGCTGTTTAGCTTAATTACAACTTACAAGCCTTTTTTTATGACCTCGAGATTCCCAATAAACTGAGTTACATTTTATAAAAATTAAAACTGAAACCTAAGTGGATATGGACATACTGGGATTTCATTAAGATCTCCATCGAAATTCCTTAAAATTATTACTCAGGAAGCTACAGGCAATCCAACAAGCTGGATAAAAAGCTCCTGTCAAGTCTTTCCTCAACAAGTTAGTTCAATAAAACAAGTGACCACCAATCCCATCAAAACCATGAACATACCATGATCTGACACAACTATGCTAATCTAGGTTCTATAACTTCCCAGGATTACCAAAGACTAGAAGATAAGGGACAATTAGTGAAAATTCCAGCAACTTTACAAACCTGGGATTGACTTTGTCAAGTCCAAGAACCAAAGGAACCAATAAAAGAATGGGTGTCCAATTAACTTGACCTCTTGAAAACTCCAAGCAATGTCTTGAGGCATCTTCAATGCAAAGAACAGGAGCTCCACCTCGCTCCCCATCTTCATCACCAGAAACAACATAAACAGCCATAGGAAGTGGCTGGTCCTCAAGGTCAGTTGCCTCTCTTATAAAGCGGGCTAGAGTTTCCCATGTGCGGCACATGGCATAAGGGCCCACCCATGACCCAGCAGCAAGGTCATAAGCATTTCCAGCCTGAAGAAGATTGTGGATAGAGAAAGGTGATGCCTCAGAATCCCCAAAAAAGTGCAGAATCTCAATATATTCTCGGTCCAATGGCTGCATATGATGCAAATAAACCATATTAAAATTAATAGGGATGATTGAGAATGATTTGTAACTCATAGACCTATATGATGAATAACCTTCATCTTGCCTTTTTTTTTAGGAACAAAAAACTAAAACGCTAGATATCTCATTTCTATGCCATGCACCTCACCTTTTGCATAGGTTTCCTCCAGGATCGCCCTAAACGATGAAAAAGCAACACCTGCAAAGACAAGTACTAGTCATTCATTGACCCATAAGAAAAAAAACAAGCATGATAAAAACAAGAAACAACCTAATGAATAATAAATTCAAATATCATTTTAAAACAATATAATGATAATCAGGCAAGAATATAATATAGCAGCACTATACCTGAGCAACGAGCATCTGACTGCTGCGAAGCATGCAACCCCAGCCAACATCACTTGTATACTTTGAATCTCCAATAGCATTAAAACCTGTAGAAAAAAAGGGGATAATGGTTTTATAACAGCAATTCAAACTTGCAAAAGCTTTTTCTGTAGATCCTCCATAGCAAAGCGAATATTTCATTGAACAAACCTTTACGATATGTCATCAAAATTCTTGATGAAAAATCTCGTTCAAATGCTGCTAATCCATTGCTAGAATCAGCATTTCCAAATGACTCGTCCTGCAGGATTTTATAGCACACACCTAATAGCCATATGTCACTAGTTGAGCTAGAAACACCAGTCCTGCTTGACCCCAGTACACGCTCTTGAAGTCTCCTCATTGAGCCAGTAGCCACAGCTTTTTTCAAAGCTGCTGTCCATCCATTGTGTCTAATATGAACTGCCTTCTTCTCACAAGCCGGTGAATCACTATGAACTGCCTTTTTTTCACTATCTGATGGCTCACTACGTGTCTCAAAGACCGAGAGTGCAGATGCAAAGATACTTGACCATAAGGAGGCCTTGGGGAACTTACTAGTACTGGATCCTGGGTCTGAAGAAACAGATGGTGGACATCTACTTGAGGTATCAGTTAAACTTTTAGAAGAACATTTCGAAGCAACGGCTCTCTCATAGAAACCCTTCATTACCTAGTCATAAAGCATCATGCAATGATGTAATCGACTCATATGAGCAACCCAACTCTTAATATTTATCTGCACATTAGAGGTAAAAATAGATTAAGTTCCAAACTGGAACAAAGAGAACTAAAACATATCTCCAAAACACAAGGAAGCACATTAATGATTGTCAAGTAATCGGCACAACTTTTTTTTTTTATAAGTAAGAGATAAATATTATTGACATGAATGAAATAGGCATAGCCCGTGTACACAGAAAGTAATCAGCACAACTTGCAAAAGTATACTCTTTAAATTAATACAATTTCATTCTAAAAGCTGTATACTCTAGTACTCTATGAGTCAGGCTGAACTATCTTTGACTATAATCTATTCTCACATTGTTTTTTTTATAAGCTATTCCAACAGTTAGGAATGAATGAAAGAAAAAACAGAGAGTTAAGAGTCCATGCATAAGCAGATTCAAGCCAAAATATGAAAACCATGTATCCCAACCACTTTGGGTGGTCACGCATATCTTTCTTCGCTTTTCACCTCTACCCAGAACATTTTCTGTTTCAGCCACTATACAGTACTCTCTGAAAATGCCTTCTTCATCGCCACCATTTCCAAATAAAGAGTGCAGGTACAAGCTACAATCAACTAGTGAAATGATTCAAGAGAAAGAATATGAAACAACTGAGTTCGGTCCAGATATGTGATAGCTGAACCAGAAAAAATATGCATCCTAACAACTTAGCTCATTACACAAATCCTGTTTCACCATTCAAAAATGCAAAAGGCATAGCTCAAGTACACAGGTTGTTTACAAGAGGAAGTGATTCAGATCACATCTTAGTACAGCATAACTTCCCCGATAAATATATCTAAATTTAGTATTCCACATAAAAATAACTGGAAAGATCAATTAGAAGCCATAACTCCAAAGAACACACATTCCTCTGATTCTCAAATAACAACTTCTATCTCAAATGGCTAACTAATTACCAAATTACGAAGTTAAGTCAAAACAACCCAACTTTGTACATTTTCACTTGGCAAAAAAATCTGTTTTTTGGCATGAGAATGCGTAGAACAATGAATACCAGATTCAAAATGAATATATAAATATTCTATGGCATGACACTCGGGCATTGGCACACTCCATTTATAGACTAGCTAAAGTATTTTTGTTTTTCTTTTTAATAGACACAATGAATGTCCATCTAATTTTTATTCTGGGGCTGCCAAGAATACAATGGTTAGTAAGGCAGCCATACTAGCAACCAATGAAATTGCCTCGCAAAATCCTCTAAAGAAATTACGCCTAGAACAAAGCTTGCCCTTCCGATTTTAACATTATAATTTCCATCCAATCCAAAACATTTGATGCCATCACTACCTGGGAGTAATTGAAACTGCTCTTGGTTCCCTAATAAAGCTATTCCTAAAAGCTCATAGAGATCTGACGATAACAATCGGTACGAGTCCCAGAAACGACAGACTGATTGGGATCTGAAAGCGTCACAGGAATATTTAGAGATTATCCCCTAAATTCATGCATTCAGACACATAAGAACAAAAAAAAAAAAGGGTTCTTGCTTCAATTATTCTTATTCACAACAAGCACCGCATACTGACTATAAAATTCTAAACCTAACATTATTATTATTTTAAAAAAACCACCATATATATGGTGATTCATGTGGAAAGGAAAAGAGAGAACAGTAAGAAAAGGGATGGCCTACCTGAAAAATCGCAGAATTTGAGTCTAATATAAAAAGGAAAATAGTAGAAGTCGATGCTTTCGGGGTCGGCTTGGTCGGTCGTCTCGTCGCTTCCAGGGAAAGGAATTTTTCTGGTTACGGTGTCGACCGACTGGCGAGAAAAAGTTTCTCACACACAAACACAGAATACCCAAAAACCAAACACAGGTCGAGGTCAAAGGTCTGAGCTTGTTTCGGAATCTATGAGTCTTTGTTTAGAACTTGGCACGAACGAAACAACAATCCCCACCACCTTCAATAGTGTCTGTTTTTTTTTGAGAGAGAGGCGGGGGTGGTGGTTTGGTTCGAACTTCGAACAAACGGAGCCCATATTTTAAGCCGCCCAGCATTTTAAGCCCAGATACAAAGACAAGACTTCCTGAGCAAGGCCCAAGTGAAACCAGTGAATGAAGCAGACCGGGACTGACAAAAAACTACAAAAGATTGCAAACGAATTCATGAAAGTGTGAGGAATAGAAGGTTGAATAAGTCCAACGAGTAATGATATCTATACATCCTATTTCACAATATATATTTTAAAATGAATGTATTTTTATAAAGTGTTTAACTCCTTGACATTCCAGGCTACCGCCTTCATGAGACAGTCTTAGGGTGAGTTTGGATGTTGAAGTGAGTTGAGTTGAGATGATAAAATATTGATAAAATATTATTTTTTAATATTATTATTATTTTGAGATTTGAAAAAGTTGAATTGTTTATTATATTTTGTATTGGAATTTGAAAAAGTTGTAATGATGAGTTGAGATGAGTTGAGAGTAGTTTACTAACCAAACGCAGCCTTAGTGATTGAATCTTTACTCGCCCTTTGGGCATTCCCCCTAGTAGCTTTGGCCGGACCACCTTTAGCAAGTTTTGATTTGCCTTTTCTTTTGCCCTTCTGTTCTCCTCCTTGATTCATAGATAGAGAAACCATTTTCTCTTTCCACTCTTCATTTTCATTCACCAAAACTGCCCTCATCACACTTATTGAATGAATGAACTTTCTATAAAATATCTCTGAACTTCTTATGCAAATTTTCCTTTTCCTATGCATCAACTACGTACTCTGGAAGAAGTCTTAGGGCAGGTTTGGGGTACAAGATAAAATACAAAATTCTCATCTTATCTCATCTCATCATTACACATTTTTCAAATCTCCATATAAAATATAATAAACAATTCAATTTTTTCAAATCTCAATACAATAATAATATTAAAACATAATATTTTAAACTTCAAAACAAAATACAAAATTCTCATCTCACCTCTCAAACCTGCCCTTAGTCAAAGTACCATAAGGTCATGTTTCCAGTTATTTTTAGAAGGTATTTTACAAATATACCATTGATTTTAAAACATAGTTATGTAATGTGTTGTGAAAAGTGATAGTGTTTATTATTTTTCAATTAGTAATTGGCTGTGATTTCAGGTGTAGTTAATGGTAATCAAAGTTTCTGAGTAGCGCAAAACTTAAAGATTCACAACAATAGACCGCTGATGTTTATAGCTGCATAAAACTCCAGTCTCCAGCTTATTGTTGCCTGATCTAGTAAGTCTTGTAGCTGATGATACAACGTACGTCATTGCTACAAATCATGAACTTATGCCATATCAATACTACGAATGGTATCTGCTCGATCCTCTGAAAGAACTTGAACTTGGTTACACACCATCGCAAGCAAAGTATTGAAATGATAAGTTGCATGACCTAACTTCTTTGACTTCCAAGCATCTTCATGTTTTTCACATGTTTTGTTTTAATAACTTTAAAGCTACGTACGACGAGTACTTATGTCTTGAGGCCGTGATCGATTTAGATGATCATGAACCTGCAAGAGAAGCTTAAAGGAAAATGTTTGTCACTGTTAATGGTCGAAAAGAAAATTGAAGAAAAAAAAGGTGGTAATTAGGACTTCTAAGCCAAGAACATGATGTACGGGCATGGTCATTAATGTGCGCGCCTAGCCTGGCTTCTCGACAGTACAGCGTCAGCTTTAACATGATCTTAATTGGATACCATTAGCTATATTTGCCAATCTTGAAGGCATGTTAGCACGTCGCTTGAAGCATGCATTATGATTAAAATAAACATTCATGTCCCATTCTATATAAGTTGGATGATATTTTTATAAAAGTAATGATAGATACATCTTTTGGATGTGAAAATCAGGCGTACTACTTTTGAAAAAAATAAAATTTATTATTAAAAAAAAAATATTTTCCTGTGGGTTTGCAAATAATAAAAAGTAATTAATGGTGGACCCTATTTGTTTTAAAGGGAGTGCATAAGACTTACAAATGTGCTAGCCATTTTTAAAAAGAGTATATTGCAAATATCATATATTTCTCTATTTTAATTCGTGTAAGATCATTCACTAATTGATCAGTACGTACTTAAACATTTTTTTAGAGAAGGGAATCAAGTTGTGGATGCTTTGACGAAGAGTGGCGTTGGGTGAGAATAAATTGTTCACGGTTACAATTTCCTCAGGAAATTAGGGGGCTGTATAGATTGGATAAGATGGACACGGCATATGTACGTTAGAGATATATAGTTGGTAATTGTATAGGATTTTTTGGTGGGGTTGAGTTTTTGTTGGGTTTCAGTTGAGTTCTTTGGTTTTTTGTTGACAAAGTTTCCCTCCGTCATAAGTGAGAATTTTTAATAACGCCCTCCTTTTGGTAAAAAAAATAAAAAAGATCATTACTTAAAAACTTGACGCGGGCTGATTTGGTTGGAATATGGCCGAAGTTTAATTTATTATTTGTTAATGAGAAGTGATTTGTTTGTAATATTACGGTTTGGTGGTGGCAAATGGAATGAATAATAATGTTATTTAATGCATAAAATAAGACTTAAACATTCTATATCATAGTTTATTGATATCTCGATTGAGTTTTCCTTTTATTATTTTGATTGCTGAAAGGAAACACCAATTAAGCATATATTATATATATTAGATTTTTAGTTGGAAACTCAAAGGAAGAAGATTGAGTGGATTAAAAGCTGCTTGATCACTGTGTTCAAATGCACGGTCAAAGATGATCTCAAGCAAGTCATGTATATAAAGGCTTGCAATAGGATTAGTTGTATATCCTCACAATGTGGTTTGGCTTGAAGAATAAGATGAATAGCACAGCCAAAAAATGGAAGAGCCTTAGCGGCCAAAATCATTGGGAGGGTTTGTTGGACCCTCTCAACATTGATCTTCGCCGGTACATAATTCATTATGGTGAAATGACTCAAGCTACATACGATGCTTTTGATGCAGAGAAGGTATCAAGGTTTGCAGGAAGCAGCCGATATGCAAAGAAGAATTTCTTCCCAAAGGTGTTTCTGGAGAACGGCAATCCTTTCAAATATACCGTGACAAAGTTCTTCTATGCAACATCATCAATCAAAGTCCCCGAAGCATTTATCATAAAATCCTTGTCGAGGGAGGCATGGAGCAAGGAATCAAACTGGATAGGGTATGTTGCAGTTGCCACAGACGAAGGGAAGGCCCTTTTAGGGAGGAGGGATATTGTGATTGCTTGGAGAGGAACAGTGGAGACCCTGGAATGGATAGATGATTTAGAATCTGATTGGGTTTCAGCTTCCAAAATACTTGGAGCTGAGGGTCATGATCATCCTAAGGTGCATCAAGGTTGGTATTCCATCTACACTTCTGATGACTCTCGTTCGCACTTCAATAAGACTAGTGCCAGAAACCAGGTAAATTTCGACAGATTATTCTTTATTTACGTACCCATCATTCTTAAACATTACGATATTCATGAAGAAATGTTTCGTTTATGATCCAGGTTCTTGGTGAGATTAGGAGACTGGTGGAAGAATTCAAGAACGAGGAAATCAGCATAACTGTAGTTGGCCACAGCTTGGGTGCAGCACTCGCAACTCTAAATGCAATTGACATAGTTGCCAACGGATTCAACAGGCCAAAACACCATCAACACAAAAGTTGCCCGGTGACGGCATTCGTATTCGGCAGCCCTCGTGTGGGAGATTCGGATTTCAAGAAAGTGTTCTCCGGACATAAAGATCTTCGAGCCTTGCGCATCCGTAATTCTCCGGATTTTGTTCCCAACTATCCATTAATAGGGTACTCGGATGTGGGAGAAGAGCTGAAAATTGATACCACAAAATCGAACTTCTTGAAGAGTGGAAATCAGGGAAATTGGCATAACTTGGAGGGTTACCTGCATGGAGTGGCAGGGACGCAAGGGAGTAAAGGGAGGTTTAAGTTGGTGGTTCATCGTGATATTGCACTAGTGAATAAGACCATGGATGGTTTGAAGGAGGAGTATCTTATTCCGGCATCATGGCGGTGTGTGCAGAACAAGGGTATGCTTCAACAGCCCGATGGTTCTTGGAAATTGATTGATCATGAGCCTGATAATTGAATGTTTTTAGAAGTAATTATTAGATAGTCATAATAGTACGGGTTGTTGTGATATCCCATATGATAAAGATAAGAGTGTGTGGTGTATGGGATACCACATTGTTTGAAAATGAAAAATTATTGTTCTTTATAAGATTCTAATAAGACTCCAATTGTATCATTAATCAGTTCTTTTAGAATATATGTCATGTGGTTTGGACTTTATATTGGAACGTTACAGCTGTACTTTCATCCTATTACAAGATATGATTTATAATTTTTTATTATATAATTTTATATGATGGCATAAAATTAATTGATGATATCATTTATGTACGTTCTATATATGCATTATTTCTGTCGAAAAATATATATTCATATTGCGCGCTATAAGTTCTCATGTACATGTGTGCTTGTTGATTCTTGAAAGGAAAATACCAGACCCACAAAGAGAAATACAAACAAGAACACCTGAAAACTGACATATTTAATATGATATGTCACATATTTTACGATAAAGATAAATTTTACAATCTAATAAGTCATATCAAGGTATATCAGTCTCTAAAGTAAGTTTTTAATTCTTTCCATACACCTAATATTAATCTTCTTATCAGCCTTGAAATTTTAAGCAAAATTTATTAAAAAACCCAAATAAATCTGGCATAAAAGAGTGGGTTCAATACCACAAAGGTATTATTTTATGTGCTCTGATGGGAACAATGTATGATAATTAAAGAGGTAGCGAGATCGATGTGTTCAAGTTACAACCAAGATTTTTGGTGGAAAGGGACGTCAAGAAGAAGAGTGCACGGTAACAGAGAGGAACAGGGCCAGACAAAATGGGTTTGTTCAGTTATAGAAGGCATCAATCAAATGAAGTGCTGGTGACAACAAAAGCATGATGAAAAAATGGGCATTCTCACGCAAAGTGCATGCATGCATGCAATTGATTACCTAAGAGTGGGTTTGGATAGACAGTTCAGATGAAAACATCTCATTTGAAGTTGGACCTTATAGTAGTTTTGGCTATCCAAATACAATATTTCATCTTTTAAGTTTTGAAAATATTCATTTAAATGAATAGTAAATAAATAATAAAAATTGACATAAATAGTGCGTGACCAGTGTCAAAATTGACATAAGCAGTACATGAACAGTGCACAGTGGGATCCACCCCTTTATCAAATCCCAAAAAAATCAAAGCTATCTCATTTCATCTCACTATCCAAACATAATTTTTTACAAACTATCTTATCTCATGATCTTAACTCAAAAATTCTCACTACCATTCAAAATATCTCAACTCATATCGTCTGAACTGTCTATCCAAATCCACCTTAAAGCATCAGCATGCACAGTTTGAGATCATTCTTCTATAGTTTGTTTGGTGCAATTCGGTACCCAATTGGAAGGAATACTAAATTCAGCAAACCACATTGATGTATGCAAAACAGAAAATAAAATCAATATTACGAGTCCCATATGTAGCACAAACCAATTAAGGATGACTGTTAGAGCTTTGCAAAAAGAGGGTACTGGCCTTGAAATTATATTGTTGCAAATGGAATATTAACTATTTTTAGGTTTGATGAGGTTTTATGACCAGGAATTCCTATTTCTTTAAAATTAGACATACTTATTTCTTTGAAAAATTGAGAGTATTAACCGTTTCAGAGATGTGGGACGGTGTGGTTTGGTGCGACTGTCTTCATGGGCGTTAATCGTAGTCAAGCAAGCCTTACACGACAGATCTTTCAGTTAAATCACTCTAATTAACAACATCAACAATAAAATGCCCTCAAAAGAAACAATGAGATTTGTTAGTGTAGGGGTCAAATCAGTAGCCTATAATTAGCTTTAATATAAGGTCAAAAATCAAGTTAAGAGATAAAGTCATAAAGAGATAAGATAAGTTAACTTGGACTCCTAAAATGAAAGATACAGACTCATAAAAGGAAAGAGACTCAGACTTTTAAAAGGAACAAACTTCACAAAGCAAATTGGATTCAATCACTTCAAGAAAATAGACCTCTATATATATGAGGAGATGCCCCACAAATCTGACAGACTCTCCCCAAACTCTCTACATAAAATATCTCCACAGAAGCTCTATACGCCAAACTCCACCATACATAGCGACTCCAAAGGATCTCCCCTAAATTTTTCTATTATATTGAGCGATATGTGAGGCAATGAGAGATTGTAAACTTACCTATCATAGTGGATTTTGCCCCTAAACAACTTGTGGACATAGGCATTATGCCGAAAGACGTAAATTTCTATGTCACTCTATATTTATTTTTATTTAGCTTATTTATTACGTATTTTATGGATGAACGCGAAGAACACCGTATTGAAGCTCGAATCATCTCATGAGCTGGGGATGATTCTTTCCCCCCTTCTGGTCTGTTGTGCAAATTAAGGCATTAACAGTTGGCATCGTGATCAATTTATTTTTAACGCCGGAAAGGGGTGTAGGAGAATTCCATGGCTCATAAGATTGCATCCAGGAGCCAAATAAGTTTTTCCTATCAAATCAACTATTTTCTTGTTATTTTGTTTATTTCATTAATACTTTTCTACAAGAAGAAAGAAAAAGAAGGGGAATGTGTGTAGCATGCACTATGATTGCAGGCCACACATGATGTTACAAAAAAAGGAAGGGAAAGGGAGATTAAACTGGTGGAGTGCATGGCATGTACTGTGCACGTGACAGATGCACTCTAAATGCCATGCATGGTGTGCATAACGAATGCAGGTCATGCACCTAGTTTTTTTCTTTCTTTTCATTGTGCAAATCGCACGAGTTGTAGCCATTACACCTAGAGAGTGACGGGGTCTAGTTCCAACCACCCCATATGGCCGAGATGTCGTGACGACGGAGCCTTCCACCAGTCGCTCACCTTAGCGGCTCATTGTGCACGCCTTGCACGAGGCGAGCAGAGACTAATGAGTTGCTAGAGGCGCACACATTGATGTCCATGAGCTGTCGGAGCCACCACCAGCCATCAACCGCATCGCTTGCGATTTCTGCTACTGACAGGGTAGTTCCTCGATGCTGAAAGCCAAACACATCGGACATTGTGCCGCGAGCAATGGATACACGTTCCTGTGCGCCCCGAAGTTCCAACCACCAGCTGCCACCTAGCTTGTCAGAGCTTTCTATCTCAGGGCAGGTCCCCGACTACATGGCCTTTGTTTGCCGCCATACCTCACCTCCACCACCGACATTCGACACAGGAGCTGCTCAACGCCTCTCCACCACAGCGAGTATGCCTCCTACCGTGAAGCTTAGCTTAGTCGTACGCCCCCCAGAGCGTCGCAAGGTGGACGGAGGGCATGATGCCTGCACCTTCAACGGTGGTTTCTATCGTTGACAAGGAAGTTCTCAGTCACAGAGGCTCCTTCTGACGATTTCTTGGTGGCATGTTTCTGTACCCCTGTGACAACCTTGAGCTTGTGAAACCGGTTGTGGCCACTGCCACAACCAACGCCGGCATCTCCTGTCACTGTTGGAGGTTGCCACAACCTGTTGTACGGTGACATGCAACTTCATCCCCGGCAACACCACACCAAGTTGTGGCGAACAACCCAGCATAGTGGGCAATTGATTTTGGCAAGCAACTAATCGTGGCGAGAAAGAGCATCTGATGGAGTATGTAAAAGGCGACGGACCCAGCCATCAAAGGGGCACATAAAATTTATAGATCAAATAATTTCGTTTTGGAGCAAATAAGCATGAACATGGAGACAAAAATAATGCACTTTAATTGATCTGGCATCTAGGCTCAACCATGAGTCCCGATCCATACAAGCAAAGCATCGGCGGCTAAATTGTCCTAGTTTGTCTCTTTCAAACTTGTTATTTTAATTTTTATTAACAATTTAGACTTTTAGAGATTTTCTTCACTGCAACTCCTCGAGGTTCCATAAGAATCTAAGTGGCTACACACTCTGGGAATATACTTTGTGGGAAATCGCCCATATGAAACGTAATACCGGCTACACCATCTCAAGCACCATTCGGGCATCTCAATTTGTCGTTAACAGTTAGACCGCTCAATATTGCGGGCATCCCAAGCCTTCAATAATGCTAAAGCATGGTCGCCCACGGCCATCACCCGTCTGTCACTGACCTTCACTACACTCTAGCAGAATGACTTATGTTTACAAATTCAAACTTGTAATTTGTATTACACTAATATATTTAGTTTCGGTATTGCGGGCATCCCGAGCCTTCAATAATGCTAAAGCATGGTCGCCCGAGGGCATCGTCTGTGTGTCACCAACCTTCACTACACTTTAGCAGAATGACTCAGATTTACAAATTCAAACTTGTAATTTGTATTACACTAACATATTTAGTTTTTTATGAAAACCTCTCGGGGCGGTCGAACTTAACCTCTCGCCACAACAGTACAGTCGAGCATCTCCCCAAACACCAATGATGAGTATAAAGATTCTAGTGCCAAGGAAAAGGGCGTGGAGGTCAACAGATCACATGATATTTAAACACCAATGATGAGTACAAAGACTCATGGTGCCAAAGAAAAATAGGGTGGAGGTTAATAGACCACACAACCCTTAAACATCAATGGCGAGTCAAAAGACTCGCGGTGTCCATGAAAAATGAAAAGATCAATGACTGCCCGACCCTACTCACACCTCGCCGAGAGTCAATAGGCAGGACATGTTGTCCTATTGTCCAACCTCCCTCATGATGAGCCAACAGACGGGAAAGGTCAAGAACCGCTCGACCTCCTAGGCGCCTAACAGGCAGGCAACTCTCTGGACTACCCAACCTCTCTCACATGGACAGCAATACAAGCACATCATCTTCTTCAGCAAATGCCGAGTGTTTATGCTCATGCCACAACCGCCGCCAATGGGTTAACTTCAGGAATGAGCCACCGAGCTCCACAATTGCATCGTGCGGGTTTCTTTCAGGAATGAGTCGACGAGCTCGGCAACTGCCTAATGTGGACCTAGGGAGTCGACAGGCTTTCTGACTACTTAAGCGTGGGTTACTACCAACAAACAACAAAATGAGAACACCAACAACAATTTACACCAAGGGGTAGAAAATCCACTACTACCAACAAAAGTAAAAATGATCACAAAAATTATACACAAAAAACTAATCATGGATCTTTCTCTTTGAAATCACTCTCTCAAGCTCTCAAGCCTTTGATCTCTCTCGGGAAAGAAGAAAAGTGTGAGGTGTTTACCCTCTCTCTCTAAAAAAAAACTAGGCCCTCTCTCTAAAAACTCTCGTCCGAACACAGCTGGGGGAGGGGAAGCTTCGACTTCCTTTTCCCCTTCCTCTCATCCATCTTTTATCGTCGTCTCCGATGGTTTCCCTTTTGTTTTTGTTTTTTCAAGTTTTTCAGCCAAATAAGGGGAGGGTAGTCGATCCGAGCTTCTCCGGTGACCATCTTCTGACACGCATACCATCGGGAGAACCCTCACTTGCCGATTTTGTAGCCGACCGCATTTGGGTGCCATTCGGAGCAGCACATCACATCCATGTGCGGGTTACAGAGAATGCATGGCACACTCAAGCCACCTCACATCACACTGTGTTGGTGCCATGTGCGGCAACTCGGGGCCAAGTATACCGGCATTGTTTCGACTGGCAGATTAGCTCCTTCCCAAAGTGGCGCGTGTCATTCACGCGCCACCACCATTTCCCTTTAATGTTTTTTTCTGGTTCTGTTTGTTTAGTGGTTGTTTGTTGTTTCCATTTCTGTATTCCCAATTTAATGTCGGTGTGTTTTTTTGTTGGTATTTGTTTGTTGGGTTTGTTCATAAGTAAAAGAAAGTGAAATAGGCTATTGGACTTATGTCCATAGCTAAGTGGGTTCCTCCCTCCTCCGATTAGGAGGATGGATGTGTTGTTCATTTCTCCTCTTTTGGAGGATGGAGTTTGTTTTCGGAGTTTTTTATCTCTGTTTTATACAAAGACTAATACTCTCTTTTGAGTCTTATGAAGTACAAACAATGTTCGTCGCATAATATTTGTGTACAAGGAAGTTTACAGTAGATGTTAGGTTGGCTTGTAACTTGAGTCACAGATGTAACTTCCTTATGAATGAAATGAAGTCTATTTCCTATTAAAAAAAATAAAAAATAAAAAAACTAATCATTAAAATATGCACTCTTCGCTGACAATAGACAATCTATCAGTCAAACATCTACACAAATAAATAAGCTTAAAATTGAGCTTCACCCTCACCTAATGCGGTAGAGTACACCTTCCGCCAAAGCAGAGCTCCATGCTCACCTAATGCGGTCAAGTACATCTTCCGCCTATCTCTTCAAGTTGAGCTCTTCACTGCTTTGCACAAAACAAACATAAAACTAGAGACCAAACGGGAAACCAAGGGTCAATGTTCAAATTTTATTTTGCAGATTATTGACTTAAAGATTCTCAAGGTCTTCTTGTCCAACAAATCACCCTTAAGAATTGCAAGCATCTGTAGGGGTCAAATCAGTTGACTATAATTTTCTAGATAAAGCCGAAAATCTAAAAGATAAAATCATGAAGAGATAACAAGTTGATCAGACTCCTAAGATGAAAGACATATAGACTTCTAAAAAAAAATAGATTCAGGCTTCTAAAAAGAAAATGATTCACAAGGCAAATTGGACTCAATCACTCTAAGAAAATAGACATATATATATATATATTTATTTATGAGAAGATCCCCCACAAATCTGATAGACTCTCCAAAACTTTCTACACAAAATATACCCATAGAAGCTCCATACGCCAAATTTCACCACACATAACGACTCCAAATGATCTCCTCAAAATTCTTCCATTGTATTAAACGATATGCAAGGTCATGAGAGATTGTAAACTCACCTATCATAGTAGATTTTGCCCCTAAACAACCCGTGGACGTAAGCATTATGCCGAATCACGTAAATTTATATTTCTCTATATATTTTTTGTTATTTAGCTTATTTATTACCTATTTTATGGATAAACGTGAAGAACACCGTATCAAAAATTGAATCATCTCGTGGGCTGTGGATGATTCTTTCCTCCCTTCCGGTCTGTTGTGCAAATTATGGCATTAACAGTTAGTTTTTATTAATACATCATGTAGCTAGCCAGGTGGGTAGGATGAACGAAAGGCAAGATTAGTTTCAAAGCTCCAAAATGGTTTGATACTAATATACAGCAATAAACACTCGCCTCTTTTACAACAAAAAGCAGGATGCAACAACAATAGAAATCTCTTCCAAACTAAGCAAGCCTGTTTTCTCTTATTTGTAGTTCTGCTACATGTCCCTGGATTAGAACTCTATATAAATTCCGAACCTGCGGAAAGAAATTTTCCAACACCAATCTCTTATTGAGGATTTGGAGGGCGGCCGTTAGCAGCAGAAACTCGGGATCCCCACTCCAGCAGCTCTTTGCTGGTGTCATCCTTGTGCACAAATACTTCAATGAAACATAAAGAATCCTTTTGTGCTCCTGTTGCTGTTGCAATGGCTTCTACCAGTTCATTCTCTGTTTTTACCTGTATTTTTAAAATAACGGAATCACTTGAAAGAAAGCATATAACAGTAAGAATGAAATGGATACGAAGAAAACAAATTAAATTACAGACTAAGCAATGCTTAATAATGTTCGATAAAAGGATAAATTTTGGAAGTTAATCACAAACAGAGAATTGTGTTGCAATGACCAAGCTGAGGAAGAGTTATGCATGTGTAGTAAAATGATAAATCATTGAGCTCATATCCTCTTAATTATAATATAAGAATCAGAATTCCATCTCATGAATGATGATAACCTTGGCAGTCCAGCATTTGCCCTCGCCATTGTGGATGGCATCAACAAGGCCAGTGTAGTCCCAGTTCTTAATCACATTGTATGGGCCATCATGAATCTCAACTTCAATTGTATAACCACCATTATTGATTAGGAATATGATGGTCCTTTGTCCGCATCGAATCATGGTTGAAATATCCTGAGCTGTA